>NC_087444.1:15534051-15838448 GCF_036321535.1 Camelus dromedarius
CCTCCCTATCCTATCTTAGCTGACAGTTTGGCTTCAAGTAAGAGTGATTTGTGGTCATTGCTTCCACAATACTCCCACCTATGAGGTTCTCTAGGGCAGAGCCAGATCTTACCCAATTTATATTCCTGGCAACTACCAAAATGCCTGATAAACAGTAGGAACTCAGTATATGTTTGTTGAATTAATTCCCCAACAAGTAATTCTCTGTGTTTCTATCTGCTCTGGAGTGTCAGCATTTCTTTTTATTCTGAGCCCAAGACCACTGGAATTCCTGGGACGAGGGATGAGGAGAAACTGACCTCACAGTACTGTACATTACTTAGTTATTCCGCAGGGTTTCCTTCCCCCTCTGCCGCTTCTGAGTACAACAAGCACCCATGTTTGTTTTACTGGCCTCTTATCTTCCACTTTGCCTTCAGGTCAGGGCCAGGCACTGCGGATAGTACCATATGTTGTAAGATGGTAAAAGTGGACGACCATGTAGAATCCTCTCTCACAAAACTAGAACACTGTATTTGAGCTGGTAATTAGGGAAGCAGTATAATCAATCATTCATATATTTAAATCTAAGAATAAGACAGACGATTTGCTGCAAGGATGGCTTGTAGAGAGGCAAAGACCCTATTTTTAAAGACCAAATGTTTCATGCACTTCTATGTCTGATCTAGGAAGTGATTTATTTCTCCATTTGCAGGAATTAGTACTGAAATTAATATTAATCAATAGCAAGGAAGAGCAGAACAGAAGCTGGTCCTGTGATGGATGGTCACAGGCTTCTTCCTGCTGTGATCTCTCCCCTTCAGAAATGACTATTTCCATTCCTTTCATGTGCTGGCCTTGTTTGGAAGACTGTTTATGAGCTTCTTACTTTATGTTTAAAGCCCAGGGAAGTTTAGCTGTTTGTTCAAGTTGAGACAGCTGGTTAGTGGCAGAGCTGGGCCTAAAATCTTGGATCATTTCCAAATCCAGTGTTGACTCTACTGTATCACACTGTGAAACGCTTATGTCGATCACTGGGAGTGCTTACTAAATGCTGGATTTCTAACAGCAGCCTATTTTCTCCTGATTGCCAACTAGTTCACTTCAATTTGTATTTATTTTAACTGAAAACCACTGCTTTCTGATGGCTTGCCTGTTGTTTATAGGAAATGAGTTGGTGGGCGAACTCCAGCCCTGTTGGACAGCAGAGCCCATCACAACAAACCAGTGTCAAAAATGGCACTTCAGGAGGAACACATACCATTTATTTAGTACCCCCTGTGGAGCAGCTCAAAGTGATTTGAAAATGTCTCATTAATCCTCATGACACCCCTGTGGGATAATAATAATATTATTATAATGTTTATGCATAGAACTGTGGCAAAGCTGACAACTTCTCTGAGCATGTGTAGAGTTTCCTCATATTTTAGTCTTCAATACTAGAGCCTTAGCAAAACCATCAGGTTTTCAAACAGCAAAGGTAAATCTTGGTGTCCGGGCTTTCTATATTGCTCTGGACGTGGCATGAGTTTCTTACTGATCCCAACAGTATTAGAAATAGCTTACCAATGGTTTGCCAGACGGTTAGCAGCCTCTGGAACTAGCCCAAAAGTGTTTGAGAGTGGGACGAGGCAGGCCTAGAGATCACCACTGATTACAATTATAGATAAATGAATGGAGAAAGAATACCTACTATGTGTAAAGCATTGTTCTAGGTACTGTGGGAGTATGAAGTTTGATTATAGACTTTGCCTTCAATGAGCTGACGTGGAGTTGGGAAGATAGGATATAAATCAGCGGACATCTTCACAACAGTAGTTAGTAACAATACACTAGTACCAGAATTGTCACAAGCTACCCTGTGACTATTTGGTCTACTCTAGCCAGCCTGGCTGCCTTGTTGTTTCTCAATCATACCAAGCTAGTTGCTACCTCAGGGTCTTCGTACTTGCTCTTCCCTCTGCCTGAAATGCTCTTCCTCCAGATTTTCACATGGCTTTCTCCATTACTTTAGGTCTCCATTTAAAATGTCACTTCATCAGAAATGACTCCCCTGACTGCAACGGCTCAATTTCAGAGTTCCCCTTCCTCTTCCACTTTGGTAACTTTCTCACCGTTCACCTGCTTTATTTTTTTTCCTTATTGCATTTATTTACTTGAAATTATATTTTATCTTTATTTGGTTACTTGCTTATTGACTGTCTCCTGCGCTGAGATATATACTCCCTGATGGCAGGGTTTTGACTTTTTCACTTCTGCATCACCAAAATCTAGAACAGAACCTGGCACAAAAATTGGTGCTTAATCAGGATACGTTGAATGGAGGAAAGGAAAGGGGCCGAGTGAAGGCACAAGGCATATGAAAGTACAGTGAGTGAACTGGTTTTGCTGGTGTACATGGGTTATTTTGGAACAGTATCTGTCCAGTTCTGATTCTGTTTCATAGGACCTGTTGGGTTGTGCATAGATAGAAAGATTGTTTTTTAAAGTGCCACTTCCTCCCTTTTCCCCTTCTCTTTACCCCTTCTCTTTACTCTGGAATTATATTCTAAACTCCTCACTTGGGTATTCTTCCTGAAGATACCCCAAACTTAATATTTATAGCACTGAACTCATTATCTCTCTCTCTCTCCAAACTTGCTTCTCTTCCTGTTTTTCTTATTTCATGTAGGAATATGAAGTCATCCCTGAATTCTTTCTCTGCCTGCCCCACATCCAGTCCATCACTAAATGCTTTCTGTTCTCTCTCCGAGTCCCTCTCTGTTCTGTCCTCACCTCTCCATCCTCACTGTCATGATCATTTCATAAGAGGTTCCCTGCTTTCAGTCTCTCTCTTATGTATTTCATCCTCCAGGAAGTAGCCAAGTTATTTTTGTAAAACATAGATTTGATCACATTGCCCCCTGGTGCTGCTGTGATGATGGAACCCTGGCCCTGACCTGTCTTTCTGGCAGCATCTACTGTGTTCCTTCCATACCGCTTGCTGGTCCCTAGACATGCCACCCACTTACACATTACCAAGCCTTTGCTCATGCCAGCTGCTCATGCGCTAGCTCCTTGGACGTCGGTTACACCCTTTTCCCACTGGCGAATTCAATTTTCAAGGCTCAGCTTAGCAATCGCCTCTTCTGAGACCCCACCCTTCCTGTCAGCCATGATTACCACTTCAAAGAAAGCTCAATAAAACTGATTCTAAATGAACTCATGATTCTCTTTCTCATCAGAGCTCCCATGGCATTTTGTTCAGAGCTCCATTAGAGGGCTTTACTGTACTATATTTAGTGTGTATGATATGATCTGTCTCCTGATGGGAATGTGCACTCCCTTATACTAATAGCCAAGATAGGGAGCAGTGAATACACTGTGCTAAGTCAGGACTGTGCTAAGCACCTTTTATGCAGTAAACTTCAACAGCGCTGTAGGTGGGTAATATTACTCTTACACTATTTCACACATGGAGAAACTGAGTGCAGGGTGACAAGATCACACAGCCAGGAAATGACAGAACCAGGATTCAAACTAAGAAGTCCACATTTTCAAGCCCTACCTTAGACCACGTGTGTGAGGATTCATCTTCATATTTCCAGTAGCATTATGGTGCTGATACATGATACATGCTTTTTGAATAGTATAATAGCAGAAAAATGATTATGAAGCATGAATGCTTATTTATTAAAAAACTGATAGACCCATCTTGAGTGAAGTAAGTCAGACAGGGAAAGATAAATATCGTATGATATCACTTATATGTGGAACCTAAAAAAAATGATACAAATTCTATTTACAAACCAAAAACAGACTCATGGACATAGAAAACAAAATATGGTTACCAAAGGGGAAAGGGTGGGGAGGGATAAATTAGGGGTTGCAGATTAATACACATTACTATATATAAAAAAGGTCCTACTGTATAGTACATGGAACTATATTCAATTTCTTGTAATCACCTATAATGGAAAAGAATCTGAAAAAAATGTATAACTGAATCACTTTGATGTACACATGAAAGTAATATTGTAAATCAACTATACTTCAATAAAAAATTACAAAAAAACCCTGATAGGCCATAATGAACATATTAGTCCTGTTCCTCAATGCAAAGGTTAAAAATGAGCGCTCCTGAATTTGTACCATTTTTAAGAAGAAAGAAAGATGCCATATACAGGAATGAAGTTATCCCAGAAGTAGATGCAGAATACTGGGGTTTGGGGTCCTGACGGGGGTTAGGATGGCTCTCAGAATGACCCAGCAGTCTGTGTTCTCACATGGCAGGGTTATTTTCAGGAAAAAAAAATTTTTTTATATTAAGAGAAGACTGGAATTCTGTCAGCAAATAGGCCAACCAAAGAGTTAAAACTATTATGTTAGGGTATGCATTTACATAAATCCAAAGTTTCTTCTTGAACCTCTGTGTATAAGAGACTGCAATCAGACACTGAAACACCTGCATGGCTTTTTCTGGTTCTGGGTAATTTATTGAAAAATCGGGCACAGTCATACCTCTAATCATAGACGAAATGTGCAATTAATGATGAGACAAGCAGTAAAGCTCCCCAGTATGCACCAATTATTTGTTCGCAGTTGGGAATCTTAACATTTGTAGGAGAAATTGAGTGGCTTTAGAACACTACAAAATATATTAACTTCCCCTTACAAGATGTGCATTACAAATGATGCTTTCACAGTGTTTTTTTTTTTTTCAAAATGGATTTGACCGAGAATATTTTAAAATATCTAGAAAATTCCTTTTATTTGTGTCCTCATGTTCCTTCTGTGAGGTAATTTATTGTGAGGCTATAGGTGAGCCCCAGTAAGATTAATTTCAGGAGCTAAAAGGGATTATTTTAATGACCTGGTTGAGTTGATATTAATATGAACTGCTGAGCATAAATTGACATAAAATTTACAAAGCTTTAGCAGGTATTTATGGAAATCTATAGAAATACTGTAAAGTCAAGGGGGAATTTTGCTTGAGGTTTCTTTATATTGACATTCTGGTGAAAACCAAAACATATTTTATTAATCTACAGACATAATGTTACAGGTAATTACTTTGTCAATTAGGTTTTGCAATGATGCTGACAAAGCAATTCAAGAACCAGTCTATAGAACAACATTACAATTTTATTCAGTTCTCATTACAATGGTAATAATGTTAATGAAAGTGTATAAAGGCCTAGGATGATCCAGTTAATACTGAGGACTATAATGACAGAAGAATATGAATGCAACTCTTTGGGGATTTCATCATACCTAAGATAAAATGCAAAAGTTATGTCACTCGGTTAGAAAATGGATGTAAATAAAACTAAACTGTGTTGTGACATGTCAATCCCATCCCAACCCAGACTCAGCTGTAAATTTTGAAAATCTTCATTTATAGTCTTCACTCAGGGCAACTCAGTTCTTGAGCCAGTTCTAAACAAACTTGTCAGAATATATTGGATGTCTCTTTCCTACCCTCACCTATGGCGGTAGGTCTAGAATCTATATTGTTGCCCTAAGCCCAGTGTGCCTGGGATGGGCCCCCCATTGCCTATAGCTTCATCCTGTGCCAAACCCCTGCCATGTTTTACATGGCAATAGGACCAAACCTCTACCTTAGCTTGCTACTGTCTCTGCAGTTTGCCCATTGAGACCAAAACCCCATCCTTGAAACCTTGACTCGCTTGTTTGAGATCCCATTTCTCTTTTTAGCTCTTATTAGGCCCCCAAAAGGCTGAACCCTGCCATAGACTGGAGTTCTTATTTATGCCAGATGAGCCTCTGGGAGCTCCACAGCTTCTACCCCCTAGACTACGAGGCTTACCACAGCCTTGTGCGTCCTGTGGCCCTGCATCTTCCACTGGTTTGGACCCCGTGGCTATTGTGAATTTCCCAGCTTGCACCCAGATTTTATTCTTCCCCCTAGGATTTAAGACTTGGGAAGTTGGCCACTTTTCCTTGGAACCTGTCCTAAAGCTGAGTTTATTCTCCTAGCCTGCAACCTTACCATTCCCGACATCCCTCCATATCCTTACCAACCAACTGCAGTCCTAGAATGCCTCATGACTGAGTTACATGGGTTCATGTGCACAGCTGGAAATGCTAAACCAATTTAAACTGAAGCCCATTGTTTACATAGTCACTCAAATGAACTGATATATATATAATATATAAAATCAGATATACATTTAAATATTTATCAGTTTTATATATATATATACTATATATATCAATTCATGTGAATGTAAAATGGGGATATATATGTATAGTATATATGTTTTATATAGGATAAATTGCCTTGATTTCCCACCCCATCAAACTTCATTTGAATTTATAAATCCACCTGCAAGATGCCAACTTCAATGTGCATGTGAACAGAACTTCCTGCCAAATGCTTTTATGGCAAAGATTAGCTTTCAGAAAAAGCCTACTATTTCAGCATGTTTATCCATTATGTTATTCAGAACAAGCTAATGTTAAGATGTGCTATAATGTAGCAGAGAGTGTTCTAGCCTTGGATTCAAACTATCTGGAGTTAGGGGTTAAAGTGACCTTGACAAACCCATTTTTTCCTCTCTGTCTCAGTTTTTCACCTGTAAAATTAAAAAAAAAAGTTATATCTAAGCCACATGAGATGAGAGTTAAATGAAATTATGTATGTGAAAATACTCAGTTCCTCATCTTACATACATTAGGTGCTCAATTGTTGTTCATCCACTCACACTTTCCACACAACAAATGCATAGGTGGAGGGAGTGGGGGAGATGACTGCAAAATCATAATATTCTGATTAGTAAAGTCCACTTGTAATGCAAACCCTTTATCTGTTGTATGTGTCAGAGGAGGACAGGCCTTTCACTTCTGGCTTTAATCAAGCTGTGGCCCAGTAGCACTCATTCTTAGCAAGGCTTACAAAACTAGTCACAGAACAAAGGGAACCCTTTAGAACTGGAGCTCTGATATTTCCTAGTTTGGAGTATTATCATCTCAGTCTCTTCAAAACTCGATGCTTTGCAGTTAGTAGACATGCAAAAAATATTTGTTAAACTTAAAGAAAAAAAGATGATCTAACTTTGAATGGATAAAGATGTGGCACATATATACAATGGAATACTACTCAGCCATAAAAAAGAATGAAATAATGCTGTCTGCAGCAACATGGATGGACCTAGGGGTTATCCTACTAAATGAAGTAAGTCAAACAGAGAAAGACAAATATTATTTCATATCACTTATATGTGGAACTTAAACAATGATACAAATGAACTTACAAAACAGAAATAGACTCATAGACATAGAAAACAAACTTATGACTACCAAAGGGGATGGGGGGTGAAGGATAAATTTGGAATTTGGGATTAACAAATACATACTATCATATATAAAATAGATTAAAAAAAATGAGAACCTACTATACAGGGCAGGGAAGTATATTCAATATCTTGTAATAACCTGTAATGGAAAAGAATCTAAAAAAGAATATATACATATATATATATATGTATATATATATATCTGAATCAATTTGCTGTACACCTGAAACATTGTAAATCATCTATACTTCAATAAAAAAGAAAGATAAAAATATCTCATACATTTTACTGATGGAGTAATTATAGTCTCAAGATACAAGTAATTTCTATTCAAAGTCCAGCATTTAATTAGTGACAGAGTCAGAACAGAATCTAATGTTACTAATTTCCAGCCAGATTCCATTAACTTTTATCCCTACTTTTCTTCTTTATTAGTTTACACATTTATTTAGTGACCTTCTTTCCTCTGTTCCTCCTTTCTTCCTTTCCCACAATACCTCTACTTGTTATTCACCTGGAATCAAAGATGGACGAAACACGTGTCCTGCTCTCAGACTGCCTGAGACTCCTGCCCTACCTGACCTCCCTGGGCCCCTTCTCAGTCCGGCCTGTATCTGCAGCACCCCCGGGGCTCTTTTTGCATTAGCTGACTTCTCTGCCTACCTCTCTGGTTTCCTTCTTTTTCCTTTTAGCCTTTTTACTCCTACAGACTTTCTGTAGCTTCCTGACTTATCTGTCAATGCATAAGGCAAGATCTCTTCCCTAGAAAATCCTATCCTTTGGGCCCGTAAATCCCAGTGCAGAGAGAGAGGCTTAGCAGAACTGAGATTCCGCCTTTTTGATGACTCTGCTGGTGCCCCCTGCTGGGGAGAGCCTGACAATCTCTGCCTTCAACCACTATGTTGAAGAGTCTACACTTAACGCTCGGGTGCTCTGTGATCCTTGAACCCATTCCAGTTAGGGTAGCAGTCTCAACAACACCAGCTTACGGGGTCTGGAGCAGGTCATAAACCCTAATTCTGATATACTAATGTGAGCCCTAAAGTAGCTGCATGTCTATCCAGTTGTTGTCTGCCCACCTCCTGTCCTACTCCTCCAATTCTTAAGACTTGAGTTTTGCCTCATTTTCCTTTTGTTAAAAGTGCACCGCCTCCCTATCAGCTCCTACCAGGCTCCTCCTTGGGAGACTGGCCCTGCTACCTGTACCACCAACTGTCCCCCTAGTCAGTATCAAGCTGTCTGGTCTTCCACTGCTACATCAACCCCAGTGTGGACGAGACTGGACATAGTTCTTCACACTAGGAATATGGCTGATCCCCCTTCCTATGCCGCCGTGTTGAGGAGATGCCCTGACAGGTTAGACCCTTGCAAGATGATATCCTTCAGAGATGGGTACAGGGAACCACTTTCCTGAACTCAGGAGAATAAAACAGCAAAATCTGGAAGGAGAGATTCAACCCCCAAATGTCAACATTTAAGAGATTGTAGGAATTGACTGTGCTGTGGTGATATGTTTTGTTAATGAACATTAGTGCTCCTTTGTGCCCAGGAAACACTGGCTGCATAGTTTTGGGAGATAATGCATTGCTAAGTATTCCTGACACCTCCATTGTGAGGTTGATTTCTAAACAAATGGGCTGAAACTCAATTAACTCTTATTCTGAAGCACGAGGGCTCTGGGCCCACCTCACCATGAAGGATGGAATCAAAGGTGCCAACTAGAGGGACTATTCCAGAGGCTCATATTCAAATACGTAAACTGAGAGTGTTTTTAAGTGCATCTGAGTACTTTAGTTTTTCATGAATGGTCCAGCTACATTATCAAGCTGGAATATTGAGAAACTAATAAGTGAACAGCTCTTACTTGTTAAAATACTGTGCCCCGGAGTCAGAGGAAAAGCTGGGGATGGTCAGATTACTGGAATATTTTGGTTCAGTTGTTACTGAGTCCAGATTGCCTTTGGCAGTCAAAGATCTTAAATATATGCCACATAAAATGTATTGTAAATGGGGTCTTCTGAGTTTACTTTCCTAAAGTAATAAACATGGTAACAGAAAATCGATAGCAAGACCAAGAAATGTGTAACATTCAGTGTGCCAGGTTTTCTTAATTCATCTGGTGACTGATTTCCTGTTTCAGTAAAGGAACATGTTTAGGAAACTCCAAAAATAGGTCGATGGTATAATCTCTCCATTTAGATGATACGGGCAAGAACCGTGTCTTCTTCAACATTACCCTCCTCAGTGCCTGAGCGAGTGCTTTTCTCCGTAGTAGGCCTCCAAAGATATTAATAGAATGTTTAATGAATTATTCATTTCCTATATTGACCAAAGGAGCCAGCTCACTGATGAATTTTAACTTTTTTTTTTGCTGCCTGAATGCAGTCTTGGTCATAGTCTGCAACCACTTATGTAATTTCCTCCCATTTTAACATATTTAGAAATTTACATTATGTACCAGGCCTATAAAATCTCTCAGACAGAGTGTGAAGTGCAAGATCAATGCTTCTTTTGCACCCAAATATGACCCTCAGGAGAATAAGGTAATGGATTTCAAATTGTACATTTCAATATGACAATAATATAAAGACAGATTAATATTTCTAAAATCATTATTGCTACAGCTTTATTTCCACCCACCCTTCCCCAAGGCCTTATAGCAGCTTTAGTAAGATATTTACTTATTTAGATGGCCCTTACACACAGTATGGAGTTTGCACAAATGCAATAAAAATCCATAACACTCCTGTATAATATAGGGCAGGGAAAAGCAGGGCCTTTCTGCTCTGGGGCTAGAATATAAAGCAGTTTCAGTTGCTAAGACAGATGAATTCTTTAAAGTCAGAAAACAGTCTTCATTCCCAGTTGTTCCAATTTCTGCCAAATAACCAGGAAGATAAATGTATCATTCTTCAAGAACAGAAGACATGTTGGAAATCAGGTAACTTAATTTCAAATATGAAATATATCTAATTGATTTGCAATACTGTCCCTGGTGTACTGCCTATTGAGGATGCAATATTCCGAGGTTTCTGAACCTGTGACACCAACTAAAAACACCCACCAGCTGCCACTCCTGCTTAGGAGACAAGAAGACATAATAAAAGCATGCAGGACAGTGATGCATGACCACTAACTCCTGTGGGCTGCTGCACTTTATCAACCAGAAACTAGTAGCACAAAAACATATTATGGGGCCAATTTTGTTTTCAGCTACGCCATCAACTAGTGTATGTGAAATAGCCTGGCTCTTAATGGGAACCACAGTTAAGGCCAGAATTTCGATTAGGATGTGAGCAGGCCAAAGAAACTGCCTCTGGCAGGAGATAAACGTGTCTCTTAGCCTATCTTTATCTGGCTTATGGAATAATATTACCAAGTAGTGATTTCGTTTCTTTTTGTGGTTTGACTTTGGTCATTTTTTCCTCCTTAGAACTGCATTAAACTGAAGGAATGGAACTTCAATTAATATTATGATCCTTAGTGCTGATAGTCATTGTTAAACTCATCGCCATCAAATTTCTGTGTGATGTTTTAAAAGATGCTCAAGAGATTAAAAATCCTGATTAAACATTTCCAGTTCTTTCTAATATAAATCTGCACAGCTTAAAAGTATTAATATGATAAATGCTGAGAATAGCAGCATTCACAATAAATGTGTTGGACCATTGTAAATGGCTATATTTATCTGATTTATTTTCCTGAATGTTGCCTTGGGCTCCAAAAACAGACTATTGGAGAATTCTGCCTGGTATGAAAGGCTGTCAAAAATAATTTTGGCTAGCTATGCAAGGACCAATTTATATGTCGATTACACATCTGCCAAGCATTTAGCATAACAAATCAACACAGAATGTGAGAAGAGTAATTGTTACAAAAGTGAAAACCAAGACCATAGTTAAATTAATGTGTGTTTAAAATATAATGTTTATTACAGCTCCTGAAAATTGGGCAGCCAGCAAAAAGTACTAATACATTTTAGCATTTGCATTTTTTTTTTTTTCATTTAAAAGCTGTGATGATGGCTTGCTTGATGGCTTGCTGGATACTTGCTTTTTGAGACAGGTTGAGGTTCAATCTTACAAATGGGAAAAGTGACCTGAACATTAGAACTACCTTTGGAGGATGTTGGTTTAATCAAATTCTTAAACTAGCTGTTTAAAATATAAAAAATTAGGGATAATATTCTTAAAACATCAAAGCACCTCACACAGTACTGTCTTATATCTATCTATTTATCTATCATCTATCTATAGTATATATAATTATATATAGTATTTATGCATATTATACATGCAATAAATATGATATATTCAAGTATATGTATATATACTATTTTAAAAAGATAATTATTAATAATAGTACTAATAATTATTGTTTTCTGGCACTCTTACATCATTATTATATTGGCATATGTTAGCCAAGTATATATATATATATGTATATTTTTAACACCTTTATTGTGGTATGGTTCCTGTACAGTAAACTACACATATTCCAAATGTACAATTTGATGAATTTTGATAGATGTATGCACCAATGAAACCACTACCACAATCAAGATAGCTAACATTTCCATCACTTCCCAAGAGGTGCAATTTTTGAATTCCCAATTTATCCCTTCCCACCCCTTTTACCCCCTGGTAACCGTAAGTTTGTTCTCTATGTCTATGAGGTTGTTTCTGTTTTGTGGATAAGTTCATTTGTGTCCTGTTTTGTTTTTTTTTTTTAGACTCCACATATAAGCAATATCATATGGCATTTTTCCTTCTCTTTCTGGCTCACTTCACTTAATATGATGATCTCCAGGTCCATCCATGTTGCTGCAAATGGCATTATTTTTTTATGACTGAGTAGTATTCCATATATTTTATTTATACACACACACACACACACCCCCCACATCTTTTTTATCCAGTCATCTGTCAATGGACATTTGGGTGGTTTCCATATCTTTAGCCAAGTATATTTATAGAATTCTATTTTTGGTACAAACTTTTCCTAATGATTTGATGAGTGTCTGATTTTCTGAACTGATCCCAAACCAGTGCCGAGCCTCAGTCCCCAGACACTTAATAGGGCATGTCAGGCCACCGCAGTTTTAGACACAATTGGCTTGCTTCGATATTTCTCAGTTTTCATATTTGCTTTAGCTCCTCTGCCAGAGATCCATACTTACTTTTTCTGTGTATATGTTTGTGACTTTTATACTCTGAGGACTTCCAGCATAATCAACTCCGTTTCGTTATTTTTTATGAACAGATATAGAGTCTGGACTGATGGGCACATTTGCATGTGTTCTGGTTCATTTCCTTATGGCTAAGTTCAAAACCCTTCTTCTCAGACCTATCTTTATAGAGAGCACTGTTTATTTATCCTCAATATGCACTGGGGATTATGTGCTAGGGTGTCATTTTAACATCATCACCCTCAATTATATATATTGGGTTTTTTTTTAACAATTCCAAATTCACTAGGCAATTTTAAAATCATATTCTTCTCTCATAAAGTCTTAAAAATTATGGAAAACTGTAAATAAAAGTATCTAAAATCTTCACTGATAATTCCCATAATATACTCTAATTTTACTAAATAACATAAATTGCTTAAAACAAAAAGTAGAATTTTATATTTACAACTTTGCCTACTATGTTGGGATGAGATATTATATTCTTCTTTTGGTTAATGCTTATATTCTTGCTGTTGGCTTGTTTACAGGTTATTTCATTAGATGGGCCTCTAACTCCAGGCTTTTATAGTCTAAATCCTGCCCAGTGTATGTGTAGGTAGCAGTCTGGAGGAGCTTTGGGGGAAAGGGAAGTAGCTCAGTGGTAGGGCACATGCTTAGCATGCATGAGGTCCTGTTTTCAACACTCAGTACTGCCATAAAAAAACAAAGCCTGGAGGAACTTCAGGGTAACAGGGAGAACTCAGGACTCTAAGTCCAAAGACAGGATTTAAATCCTAACTCCCTGGTTTCCTAAATCTCTCTGAGCCTTCAATTTCCTCATCTGTTATTAGGGGATGATAACAACCAGTTTACAAGCTGATTATGAGGATTAAATGAGATAAGATACATAGAGTACCTAGCACAATGCCTGTTATATATTCAATCTGATATTCTCTAAAAGTGTTTATCCATTTTTACTGGAAGTAAAATATTGGCACTCAGCATCTCAGTTGAGTGGATGAACTGGCCATTGGACAGAGACAGCTGTGTATCAACAGTTGGTCCTGGATCAGTTTAATTCAATTTGAATCAGTGAATAGTAAGTGTCCACACAGCACTTTGTCCATTACTCAGACCTTTATACTGGCCTGGATTAATTTCTGTAGCACATCTCTGACTGCCGAGACTCCTGGGTTTGCTGAGCTAGACAATTTTATCCATACCAGTCCTACCTGGGTTGAAGAGTCACCTAAAGGGCTGGAACTAATTGGGAAAAATTTTCATCCCATCTGAATTTCCCCTTTACACAAAGGACGCTGGCTGCAGAGAAGTATCCCATCAGGGGAAGAACAAGGAAAATGACTGGACACATAGAGCCTGCCTTGAGAGATAAGATTCACAAATTCATCAGCAAACCAGATGAAGAAAATCTGTGGGTACAGAAATAAGATCTGAGCACCCTGGAGCTCAATGAACTCATCCCTGCCAGGCCATGCTGTTCCCTACAAATTGCCCACTTCAGCTGGTTAGCCCTATCTTTCCCAAGGATGGTGTGTTTCACATAATTCACAGCTGGGATATAAAAATAAAGTTTTCCTTGCCTTCTTTTCCCTCTGCAATCAAGGTTTATGGCCTGCTAAAAATGTGACAAGCAGGAGAGGAGAGAGGAAAATGAGAAATCAAGGGGTATAGGGAGGGCAGCTAATGGCGGTTGAGAAATGCAACAAATAGCAGTTTCAAATCAGGTTGAGATTGCCAAGGAAACCAAATTGACAAGCGTAAGATACTGTTGAGGTTCTTAGTAGCAAATGTTGCCAGTTTAGCAAAAGAGCAGTGCTTTGGAAGCCAGATTCGAAGAGCAGATTTTGTGAAAAATCTGGGATTCTGCTGCCTCCCAGGGCTTGGTTCTAATTTTGGTTTTGGGCTGTCCTCAATGCTCCCACCTCTCACACATTCGTTCTATTTGGGGGCTTATTGTGGAGGAAGCCAGCTAATGCTACGTCCAGAAAGAGAAAAAAATAAGTCCAAATATATATATTTTTCTTTTCAAAAGAGAAAAACAAATTCAAAATTATCCGGGTTTTAGAAATATGTTTACAGCTGTCCTTAGTCACCAACAGAGCTCACCAATCTGCTCATCTCAGCCTACTGTGAGCAGATATTTCACTGAATTTTTTTTTTTTTTTTTTTTTTTTTTTGCTCACTTGTCAAAGTAAATCTCTCTGCAGCTTAGCACTGGTTCCCCACCTTTCTCCCTCCTGGCTCAGCTCTAATCCCTATGCTTTCCCAGGCTTCCTGGGGTTGATGTTAGGAGAGAGGAGGGATCCAAGAGTCTAACAAGAGGCAGCCTTCTGATATCCACTGATGTGGAGCAGCGCAGGGGATGGCAGTGGGAAGCTGGCATTAGAGCAGCATGACTCTGCTCCCTGCAGACATGGCTTCTCCCTTGAGGGTGGTGAGCATTCCACTTGATCTTGTGCTGGACGTTCCAAGAGCCCATCTCTTATGCTCAGAACCTCCTTTGCTGCCAAGACTCCTAAGATCCTTAGGAATGAGGTCTGAGGTGAGGGTGAGGCTGAAGGATTCCACGTGGCAGGTCTGATTAGTCCTGATTTGGTCCTGGGGATGAGCAGGATGTTGTGCAGGATGGTAAGTTGATTCCCCGACCCCAAGTGCTCTGGGTGCTCTGGTTCCTGCAGCATATGGGTATGTGCTGGGGAGACTCCCAGGATCCCCCATCTACCCACTGGAATGAGTGAAGTGGTCTTAGTTTCACCTTAAAGCTAAGGAAGACCTTTCCTTCAGATGCCATATGATAGCCAAAAGAATTGTCTGAGATGGCACTTTCAGACCATTTGATTGCTCTTTGAGCTATAGTAACAAAGCAGATTAAAGGGGTCCAGTCTCTACCGCAGGCTGCTGGAGGGCGAGGAGAGCCAGCTGGAGTCTGGGATGCAGAACATGAATATCCATACCAAGACCACCAGTGACTACTCAGGTGGGCTGACCTCGCTCTACAGGACCTCCTACAGCCTGAGCTCCTTCCAGTCCAGCTTGGGCTCCAGTGGGGATGGCTCTCTCAGCCACACCAGTTTTGCCAAGGCTGTGGTTGTGAAGAAGATTGAGACCTGCAATGGGAAGCTGGTGTCTGAATCATCTGACGTCCAGTCCAAGTAAAAGGCTCCTGCAGAAGGAGCCATGCAGAGGAACATTGGCACGGGAGACCTGAGGCTCAGTCCCAATCCTCAGCCCACCCTTGGTAGGGGTTGACTGCCTGGACTTCCCTCTCTTGCCCATACCCCTAGCAAAAAGCCAATTTGAGTGTCTTTTTCAGAATAAAGTCTCAGCTGGCTCTGCAAACCCTCCCCCCTCCAAAAAAAAAGTTAGGTCTGCTCTGTGGATCCAAAGTGATACACGTTGCTTCTCTCTCATCACCAAAGTGCTGCCCAACACCGTTTTTTTTAAATTTTATTTTTGAACTCTAAGGGTCTAAGGGCTGCTTTCCTGATCAAGACATAATCTAGGGATTTATTCTGAGTTTTCTGTCTTTATCGCTGGTGATCTGAACAGCTTGGCTTGGAGTTGGAGTTGTGCCTGGGCATTGGACTTTGACTGGTCCTTTCCCATTCTCAGCAGAGTACATCTGGCTTTGGTTGAGTTTGGAGATTCTCCAGCCAAGTCCCACCCTCAGAGAGGATGCCATGGCTCCACCCTTTAGAGAAGCAGCCAGGAGTTACAGTAATAGCAGCTTTCTTAGGGCACCAAGGAGATGGAGGAGTCAAAACAGAGAAAATGAAAAGGTTATAGAGAGCTAGGATTTTCTTCTCCTCCAACAAGAGGTTTCATCACCACATTTTCCCCAGTGTTGCTGCACTGCTGCTTTATAAGCTCCACATCTAATTCTGGCCTGTTTGGAAAAAGTTCTGCTAGAATCGTTTCCCATTGCATTCCCTTTATGTTGCTTCTCATACCAAGAGTTATGATAACAATTAAAGCTCTGCTTAAAATAATATTACTACTCATATTAGTTATGTCACCCAAAGGACAGGAACTTTTTGTAAGTGTTTTGTAAAGAACTTTGTAAGGAAATAGTTTGTAAATGCTTGACATGGAGGTTGCTAGCTCCATTTTAGAGATGGGGAAACTGAGCCTTAGGATTCACAAAGAAGGTGTGAGAATAGAATGGGCTAATGTTGGAAAAGTGCACAGGACACAGTAAGAACTTGATATAATTATTGCTATTCTTGATTTTATCTATTGCCACTTGAGGATGACGGAGAGGGAAACAAAGGCCTTCATTCAGAATCCTTTGGAGAAGGTCAGCTGCTCTCTCAGCCAGCCCTATCCCTGTTGGATGGCCACCACGGACTCTGGTTGGGCTATCGCAGTCTAGGCCCATGGCTCTCAGCCTTTGGCTTATATTTAATTAGCTGTGGAGACTCAGGAACTAGTGATTCCCAAGGCCCATCCTAGACCTCCTAAATCAAAGTTTCCAAAGATAGATCTTAGAAACTCACATTCAAACAAACACTAGGTCAGACAATACTGCTGGCCGGCAAATTTGGAAGCCACAGTCTGGGGGCTGACCTTTCTTTTGGTCTTGGAAAATTTTTGCCAGAGATGAGAAGTTTCTGGAGACGGACTCACGTTAACATGATTATCACAAGTGCCTGATGTATGTATGGATCCGAGTGGCAACTGACAGTGAGAACTGCAGGTGAGCATCAGGTTCTTGCCATGCCTTCCCTGCAGGCTGAATATGGCCAGGGGAGCAGGGACCCCGAGGCAAATGTGGTGATGAGATGACCCTGAGAGTCAGGGCCATCAAACACCATGCACCCGAGGCATCCACCTCCATCAGAAGAAGATACCTGTTGTATAAACAGAATATTCCTCTTCATGAGCTCAGATGTACCATCAGGTTTGATCCCTGACCACCCCCTTTACTGGTGCCTTTACCCCGGCTACCATCCTGAAAATAGATTCTTTTTTTAGATAAAAAATACAATATAATTGGTTAGCTTTTTCTTTTTCTAGTTAAAATCCAATCCAAATGCTCATAGTTAGCAAACATTTTAGAGATACATACATTCTTATACTTGGCTCGTTGCTGGGAAATTAGCATAATCTTTCTGGAGACCTTCTAGCATAAAGTGTCAGTAGCTACAAGGATATTTCTTGGCACCACTACTACTATGAAAAATAAGAAGCAAGCCTCATGTTCAGTATGTTCATTATTATATATGTACACACACAGTGGGATGATATATAGTCATGGTTTAGAATACAATTTAATTACATTAAAGTCACAATATATTGTTAAGTGAAAAAGCATGCTTCAAAACAATACATACAAATTATTGTGTTTATGAAAAAAGAAACATCTAAATGTTAAGATAATTTTCTCTGGATAATTGGATTATGAATGATTTTATTTCCTTTTTTAGTTATCTATCTGCTTTTAAAGATTTTATCATATGAATATATATTAATTTTATCATAAGAAAAATCAAACATTATTATAGAAGCCACAATCCAGGTCTCTCTGATCTTATATCTGGGTCATCATAACTATATTTTGAGGTCTTCAAATACAGATTTTGGCATTGTGTTATTTTTATAAATGGTGGCTACCATCCATTACTGCTTGTTCTCTACTGGCTCTACTCACAGGAGATAATCCTAATTTCACTTTTGGTGTTCATAGCTGTTGACTCCTGGGGTTGTGTACACAATTTAACTGCTGTGATGGGGGCATTCATTCAATGTTTATTGACTTCACTGAGGACTTTCTCTGTGCCAGACTTTGAAGATACATACTTAAATGATATATAACTACTGCCCTAAAGAGTCAGGTAAGAGAGAATGAAATGTAAAACAAATCATAAGTGATTTAATGGAGATGAGACTAAGAGAACCCAGAGCCTCAAGGGAGCATTTTGAATGGGAAAGTCTGGAAAGGCTTAATAGAGGAGGCAAGTATTAAGCTTGGTCTTAAGGATGAGTAGAAGTTTTCCAGGTGTAGAGGGATGGGAGAAGGGCATTTCTAGGCAGAGTGATCAGCTCATACAGAGACACAGAGTAGTGAAAAACCACAGTGGGAATGCTGGAATTTCAGTGTGGCTAGGGCACGGGGGTAAGGAAGAAAGGAAGGGAAATGGGACTGGAGCAACCCATTGCAACTTAATACCAGGTAGTACAGAATCTTGTATGCCATGGTAGATTTTTAATTTGATCTTTTGGGTGATGGAAATTGACAGATATTTACAAACCAGAAAGTGACATAATAGATCTATTTTTAAAGACAAAATTCTGGTCACTATATAGAGGATGAGCAGCTTGTGGGGAGAGGCTGGCAGCAGGAGATAGTTGAGAAGCTATTGCAGTGTTAAAAATGAGGAGTAGTAAGGGTTTGGTTTACGTCAGCGGCCCTGAGAATGGAGAGAATGGAAAGAAAAGGCTTGATTTGAGAGTCCTCTAGTCAATAGGGAGAAAATTTCCCATTCCCCTGCTGCACATTTTCCATGCCTTTTCAAGATGTAAACCTCCATATTCAACATTACTCTGCCAACCCAAACTTGAATCAGCGCATAAGCACCTGTGTTTGACAAAGCCCAATGGATCCAAATTCAGTTTGCATTGACTGTTTCCCCCCAAAATGAGTAACTGCTGAAGTGTACAAAACAAAACCACCCCCAACTCACATGTGTTTCTGTGATTCCTTAAGATGCAGGAAGAAGATGAAAACAGCTACTACTGTTGGTTTTTAAGAAAATGTCAGATCCAAAACATTCAACCATATTCTCCCTCTGACTCAACACGTCTGTAGTATTTAGTGAGGCACCTTTAGAAATGATTTAATCCTTTCAGTTGAGAACTTGTTGACTCATGAAAAGGATGTAAGCTTTGGATCCAGATGGACGTGGATTTGAAATAATTGTGACCTTAGGTAAGTTACTTAATTTCATAGTTTACTCATTTGTAAAATGGCAGTACTTATGCCTACTTTTCAGAGCTGTTGTGAGAATTTCAATACTTACAAAGCATTTTGTACATTCTTAGTCCACAAAAAATATTCAAGAAATAGCTTTTTATTTAAGGCCAACTTACTCTTTCATAAGCCTATTCTAGACAAACTACATCTGAAGGATTATGTTAGTTTTTGCTTATGGCAGTTTAACGGAGATAATGGTAAGCTAGAATGCTTTTAGAGAAAGATAACGAAAATGGTGATGAGTCTAGAAACAAACGCTTTCTAAGCATTCTGTTTCTAATATTGAGAATATGTAATTGAATATTGAGCTATGTAAACTCATCCTATTTCCCTTTTTGTCTTGGCTGCCAGGAAACTCAGAGTCATATTTAATTTTCAAATCCAGCACCCATTTGGATTGGTATGTTTGCTTCATTCTTTTGTGCACCTCCTTAAATTTTCTTGGGAAAGAGCAGTGCAAGACAAATTCAGGAAATAAAAAAAAATTTTACATGAAGACTTGTAGAAAAAAATCAAGTGGGTTTAACATGCAAAACACTAGTCTAAAAGGGGAGTTAATAATTGTCTTCAAGTATTGAAAAACTACCATGTGGAAAAGAAATAGGCTAACTGCATTGTCCCAAGCATTAAGCACCTAAACAATAAATGGAAGATACAGGAGAATTATTTAAATCAAGTAAAAGAAGGGAATTTTTTTAATAGCTACACTAAGGGGTGGAATTTCTATTGGGAAAATAGGTCCTCCATCTCTGAAAGAATTAAAATTACCATATGTATCATTGAATTAGATGGCCTCTAAAAATTTGTCTAACTTCAAATCCCACAGTTACATTTCCAAGCAGTTGCTTTAAGACAGTTTGAAAAGATCACTATTCACTCTCCATCAGGACTATTCTGAATCTGTCTGTTGGGGTTCTCGAAAGAAAGAAGACGCCCTTGCAGCCTCATCACAGTCGCATTGGAGACACTTCAACAGTGACAAGCCCACCTCATATTTAATTAATGCCATTTGTATTGAGTGGCTCCTACACCCAAGAGATGACAAGTTTACTTATGTAATAATAACTTATTATTTTGAAGCAATTTCAACTCAGGGATTTCATTTTATACTCTTTTAATGTAGTTCAATATATCGGGGCTGGAGAAGAAAGCTGGGTCACAGAAAGGCTGTCTGTGTTAGTGACCAATGCTAGCTGCAACAGACAAACTACGATATATCAGTGACTTAACACAATAAAAGTTTATTTTTCATGTCACAGTTAGATGTGACTCAGTGGTCTTTCTTTCTCCATCTTGTGCTATGCCAAGAGCATAGCACAAGATGGAGCATGAGGTCTCCAAGGTCATAGCAGAGAGAGACTGAGGATGCACACTGGTTCTTAACTACCTCAGCCTGGAGGTGACATAGGCCACTTCTGTTCACATTTCATTGGCGAATGCTTAGTCATGTGGTCCTAACCAAACTCAAGCAGGGCTGGGGAAGGTGGAAGAGCCCACAGTGTTAGGCTAGCACTACTCTGACATGGTCACTAAAACCACTTAGCTAATTCATGACTTAATTAGAACTAGAAATCTGGTTTCCTGATTTCCATTCTTTCATCTTCTGCTGTGAACCCTGCTGTCTGATTTTCCTGCTCAAATGGAATATGGTGTTTAGAGATCAACTCAGAGCATTTTGGGGGCCAAAGATTTGAGCACAGAGCCTGGGGGCCATGTTGTAGCATCTTATGGAGTTTTCAGATGTGTCTTACCATGGACTGACTGGATCAAGATTGCCAAACTGAAAAGAGGGGACATGTGTGAGCCGTCATGAACACCTAGAACCACAGAGATCCACTACAGGGGAAGGTGTTGAATAGGAGATCAGGAGGGAGACTAGATCTAAAAAACTCCCTGCCTTGAGGCATTCCCGGGGCCAACAAGACTGCCGGCTAGTAATTTGGCTATTTTTCAAACACATATTTGTTAAATATTTGCTTACTAATTATTTAGAGGAAAAGATGAATGCTCCATGGAGAAAGGTAGAAAAAGAAGACAGCTGGTGGCAGACAGCACGCATTCTCAATTGTCCCGAACAATTTAGCTTTGGCCTAAAAGGGCTCATCCTTCTTGCAGAACAAAAATCCTACAGTTAAATGGACTCCCCCCTTTGAAGGAAGTTAGTAAACTTGAGTACAACTCTTAAGAGTCAGTCCCTCAATCTCAAAGGACTTCATAGGATGTTAAAATTCTGCAAATATAATTTTCCTCCATCTTACTACCTTCCTAAGGATGTTTTGGTGTCCATTATTGTTCGGTGCTTGAAGTATGCTTTCTCTGTAGACCATCTTAGGATCCCCAGACGCATTACTGGAATGGTCTGGGCATGGACTTCCATTGCTTTCTTCTGGGACACCTACATTGAATCTCTCTGACTTGGTGTGTATAATCTACAGAAGGAGTTGGCTTTGACTTCTGCCTACTTCCTCCTGATGGTCTAAATTCTATACCTTCAAGAGGGCACAACTACCACTTCTGCTTCAAGACACTCTGTTCTCAGAGTCATCCCTAGACGTTCAGGAAATGAAACAAAGGAACATGTGAGTATGAGGCTCAGAGTGGGAAACGTTTATGCAAGAAGAGAAGTTAACGTAGTTAGGAGAACTTTGGTTTTTGCATTTCGTGGCTTATTAAAGAACGCTACTCAGCAATACATTGCCATACTTTTATATGGGAATCATTTATATACGCACTGATAGATTCCCGTCTTCGTTACTGGGAGAGAAAGCAAGACAAAATGATGGAATATTGTCTTTCATTTGTGCATGTCAAAGAATACTAAATAAGAATATGTGCATTTAAGTGGATTCTTTTCTGGTCTAGGCTCTGCAATTGGAATTTGGTTTACTCAGGAAAAAATCAGCTACTTGTTTTTATCTCACACAGCTGTGAGAAAATGAGCCTACTAAACTATACAAAATGATTGAGAACATTTGTTTCTCAGCATTTCAGACTGGCTGGTAGCAACACAGAATGAAACAGCCTTTAGGCAGTACTTTTCCAAGCTGTCCTCTTCCTTATGAAGGAAGGTGTAAACATTTGAGACGCACTTATTTGATTTATTCACAGAAAACTGAATTTACAGAGATGTCCTAGAAAAAAATATTAAAATACGCAGTTAGAGAAAGAACTGGGCACCTGCCCCACAACAGGACAGAACCCACCCTCATAAATAGATGAGATTTAATTCCCTTATTAACTTAATTAATTAGCTCACGAATTCCCTCCTCCATTATTCAAATAGATATTGAATTTCTACAATATGTTCTACCATTGCTTTGCTTTTTATTCTTATTACCCAATAGTAAAATGTGGGGAGATTTCACCGTTAAACACTATACAGCTCCTAGTTTTTTTCTTCTCTGTGAGCACACCTTTCCCACACTATCCAGTGTAAAACTGCATGCAGTGGGTTCAAGGACACACCTAATCACTGCTGTGTGAGTGTGTGCTTGTGAGGAGGAGAGGGAGAGGGAAAGATTCAAAAGCCTTTGCAGTCAGCTGCGGGAAATGGCAAAGGAGTCTTCACATGCCCCACGGACCTGGTCACAGCTCTGTAGCATTGAAGGGTTCCTTTCAGGGGCCATTCCCTTTCTTTAGTCCATTGGCCCACCTTCAGTGCGCTGGGGAAATTTTGGCATCCCATTCTATTTTCATACTCCTATTGAAGGCTGGGTTATTGTTTTTCTTTCTTATCGTTTTGCCCATTCTGCCGAATCCAGATGTCTCTACTTCTGCCTGACGCCCCCCAGAACACCCATCTCTCTTCCTGTCCACCAAGTTGCATATCTCTTTCCCTATCACTAATCTTCATCAGAGCCCTGGCTCTCAGATCTCTCAGACTCAAGAAATCCCAAGAAGCGGCCCTGGTAATGAACTCAAAGAAACATTTTCCTAGTGCGAATGCCTTACATGACAGGACGCAGGGACAGGCTGGAGAAAGAGAAAGGTGCAAACACCTGCAACTGTCTAAGTGCTGGCCACCAATGCTCACACTCTGAGAGAATCGAGACCACCGGGATCTTTGAGATGCTCTGGCATAGCCATTTTGTTTCACAGAAAAAGATACTGAAGACCAGAGAACTGGCCCAGGTTCTTACAGTTAGCAAGCACCTAAACTGCCCCCATCCCTTGGCTCTTGGCTCAGTGCTCCTCTGTCCCTCATAGCTGCCATTCTAACCCATTGCCATTTTGCTGCCCCAAACTGAGGCTTAATGAGGGTTCCCTTATTTCTACCAGGAGCAAAGCAAAGCTACTCTGATTGGCTGGCTCTAAGGCCAGCTTATCATCCACGTAACTCTTTAAAGCTGAATGCAGCCCCTCCCAGAGTCAGGGAATTGGGAAAAGTCAGTATCAGAATCACTACGCAGCACTTAGAGAACTCCCCTGACCCTCCTGAGTTATTGCCCTGCTGTTCCCCTCAAAACACCACCAGCAAGTCCTCAACATTTTCAGAAGCATGTTTTTTGGATTTGTACCTGCTGATTAAATAATTGAAAAAAACTACTGGAGCACAAACATAATCTCATCCCATGTTAGTCATCCCTGGATAGGGAAGAGAGAATTATGTTAATGTCGGCAATTTCTATTCTGCTTATGTCTCCGGAGCCCATCGCTCTGGCCCACAGAGCATGAGCTCATGAGCTCATGGTTTAATTGGGTTAGAAATTAAATGAATACTTTTTTTCCTCTAAAGGAGAAGGAGAGCCGCCCCATAACAAGACTAGCAATTAAAACTGCAAGAAGATACTTGGCAGGAGTGTCAACAGTGAGGCACATGCTAAGTGGAGAGAAACAAAAGCTCTCACCTCCAGAAAGAGCCACGAAGTTTGAGAGAGGGCAGCACTCACTGTTGATAGGTGTACATGGGGGGAGGGGTGACATAAGATGGATTTACAACAATCTAGGTAAACTCAGAGACACACATATGAGAGAAAAGGGGAGACTAAATTATGCTGTACTTATGTGTTTTTGTTCTTTGTGAAGATGAAAGAAAATTCCAGATGAAATGACTAGTTAGTTGAGATGATTCTAAAACTCCTTCCCTATTGAAATTCTGTCGTGTCACAGGAAACTCAAACCTAGCGTCGCGAGCCCACTGAGCCCATTGATGGAGTTACACACTCACTCAAAGTGTCCCCATTATTACTGGGAGTTCCCAAATAAGTGTCACCTGTGTACCCCTCAACCCAGTCTGTTAGCTACAGCCACTGTGAGGTGCCTGGTATTTGCCCAAAAACCCCTTGAAGAAGCATCGCTGCTGCTGCTGCTCCTTCTTAGAGGTCAGTGTCATCCCAGGGTGTTGCCTCTAACAGCTTCCAAAGCTGCCAGGCAAAGGTGGAGAGACTTTGCTGCCCAGAATCTCAAAAGGCTCTCAATAAAAAAATTCTGACTTCAGGTGTTCATCTTTCTAACCCTAAATATTCAGATCAAGGGGACATGTGAATAACACAATGAACTAGTCTTTACTGATTGCCCATTATGTGCCTGGCACTTCTGTAAACTGGAATTATCATAAAGAACACAGAGACTTGGTCCCTGTCTTTATCACTATCCTCTTCTTACTCCTTCTTTGCTCCTAGTTCCCATCCCTCCAAATACTATTATCTCACCTTTCTGAGTTGTAAAGTTCCCGTGGATGCTGATGAATGAAAAAGATCTTGGAAGAAGGTGGTACTGGGGAGAGAGGAGCTCTCCATAGTGGCAATGTTGGGACTTCAGCTCGGCCAGGAAAGATGCCCTGGATATCTGAAAAATTCACATACCTAAATTGCAGAGACAATCACATTCTATCTAACTGGTCAATGATAACTCAGTTTACCTGATTGTGTTAGTATGTGGACGGAAGGAAGGAGTTTGGAAAAACAGTTTAATGATTACAGTGAGTATTTTAGTCTTGTACATTTTGTGTATTTGCAAAATATGGTATACTTGTAGCAATATATGCCTCCTCCTCTAACTTTGATTCATTAATTCAGAAAATATTTATTGGGCACGTATTATACGCCAAACATCAGTCTGATCAATTGGAAAGTAGCAAAGGGCAAGATGGACAAAAATACCTTCTTTTAGAGAGCCTGCACTGTAAGATAGTCAATATAAACTATAAATAAGTAAAAATAAACAGTATATTAGTTAAATGTGCTCAGGAGAAAAGTAGAACAAGAGGAGGCACAGGAATTTTTTTGGGGGGGATGGCAGGTGATCAGGGAAGGCCTCCCTCAGAAGGTGACATTTGACCCCTGAAGGTGACAAGGGAGCAAGCCATGCAGATATCCCCAAAAGAACAGTCCAAGCTTCAAGAACAGGCAAATGCGAAGACCTAAGGTGAAATGCTGCCTGGAATATCCATGGAAGGGCAGTATGGTCTCAGCTCAGAGTGAGGGAAGGGAGAGCACTGGAGGCCAGAGAAACACAGGGCCGGATCTTGTAGGGCTTTGCGGGTCCTTGAAAGGACCTTGACATTTACTCTGAGATGGGAAGTCACTGAGGGTTTTGAGCAGAGGGTACCATGACCTGACTCTCGTTTTCACAGGATTAATTCCAGCCACTAATTGAAGAGTAGACTGAAGGGGCAACGGTGGAAGCAGGGATTCTAATAAGCAGAATATTGAAATAATGGAAGTGGGAGGTGATGGAGGCTGGCACCGGGGGAGTCGGCAGAGGAAGCCAGGAGAAGGCATGACATACTTTTTCATAATTCAGAATGTTAACTTCATTTTACCTTATTGTAACATGTGGTTTCTCTGGCAATATAAAAGTTCAGTTTTTGGATGATGAAAGGAGTTAATACATATAAAGTGCCAAAATGGCCCCTGGCCTATGGCAAGCATTTGATTGGTGCTAGTTATTGCTTATTTTCTATATTTTCTGTCAGAGCCGTTTCTAAAAAGGATTTGCTATAGCTAATAAGCAACATTGTGCATCCATATACATAATTGGTTAAAATGAAAATAAAGATCAGAAATCATGTATAGGAGGAGAGGATCATAATTGGATCAGAAATTAGACTATTACTATAATTAAGCACTAATTCAATTCTAGGCTTTCTGACAGCCAAGACAAGAAACGAAATCCCAGAATTTATAAGATTCTGTCTAATAAAGGGAACAGCAGTTTTTAGGAGACCCAGAATTGTCCTTGGCACTAAATTCCCATGGAGTCTGAATATAAAGGACTCTGATTATTAGTATATAATGTCCTCAGCAGCAATTCAGAAGGTAATACAGAGACATTCTTTGTTTGGCTCTCTCTTTTATTGACTTACAATCGAATTATTAAATAATAACTCAGTGAAGCCATTAGGGAGACAGCCTGCTGTAGTGAGTAAGCACCAGATAAGTTCTCAGAAGAACTAAGCTTGAGACCTGATGTACCTGTGTGAGCTTCAGTACACTTAACCTTTTCGAACCTTAGTTTCAACATCTATAAAATGGGCCCTATGCTAAGTCCACTTCTAACTACCTGGCTAAATTGTGAGGAGTGAATGAGATGATTGATTTAAATACCTTTCTCATTCAGTCGATTACTGAGGGTCGTTCCTCTATGTTCCAGTCACTGTTAAAAGTGCTGAGTGAAGAAAAAAAGAAAAAAACAAAGTCCAATAGAAAACAAACTATGGTTACCAAAGGAGAAAGGGCGGGGAGGGATAAATTAGAGGTTGGGGATTAACAGACACACATTACTATATATAAAATAGATTTAAAAAAAATCAAGGATCTACTGTATAGCGCAGGGAACTATATTCAATTTCTTGTAATCACCTATAATGGAAAAGAATCTGAAAAGAAAATATATATGTATGTATATATATAACTGAATCGCTTTGCTGTACACCTGAAACTAACATTGTAAATCAACCACACTTCAATAAAAATTTTTAAAAAATACACAAAAAACCAAAAAGCAAAGTCCAGGCCCACTTCCATGAAGCTTTTGTTCTAGTAGGGTAAGACAAACACATTTAAAAAATACATGTACAAAATGTGGTGATAGCAAGGGTATGAAAAAAAATTAAAGGGGGTAAGGAGATGAGAGAGCAAATCTAGGAAAACAGGGAGTTAACGGGTGCCCTGGCTGCCCTGCCAAATGTCACCTGCCATCTGCACTTTTGACTGGAGTCTACTTCATGAAATTATTCATTAGTTCGATAAACATTTACAGAGCTACTCCCATGCGCCAGAGTCTGGGTGGTCAGTTGAATACTGCCAGTTTATTTTCAAATTGATCCACTCCCATCTCCTGACTTGCCATCTTGTGAGCAGCAGTCCAAGTGGCCTAGGCCTGATACCCAGCTTCAAAGCCCCAACGTGCAGCTGGCCCCCAGCACTGTCCCCTCTCCTTCCTGAAACTGGTTGAGGGCATGAGCTGTGGTTGCCCAACCATGTGGAATCCAGCACTGGAAGGGGGACCGTCTGTACTTTTCTTTTTTAATGCCCTCACCATTCTTGTTAGAAAATAATGGAAGGCCCTCACTGCCGTTGCTGTGTGCAATTGCTCCTCTGCCATCTGGCAGCTCCCTAGGCTGCTGGTTGGATTAGCAGACATCTTTCGAAAGCAGGTCAGTGTAGTGGTTAGCAGCCATGGTGTCTGAGTCAGCCTGCCTGGGTTGAAGGCTCAGCTCTGCCACTTACCAGCTTTGTGGGCTTGCGTAGGTTTGACTTAATCTATCTGTAAAATGGGATGAATGACGACACCTTCCTCATAGGATTATTATGAGGATTTTCTGAGTTAGTCTTCGGAACTTAGAATGGAGCCTGGAACACATTAGCTACTCACTAAGTGATAAGTATTAATATTTTCTGCACCTGTGTGGCTAATTCCTGCATTGATTCCAGCTCATGACTTATGAAGGGCCAGCCTCTATCTTTTTTATGCCTCTGGTCTTCCCTTGCCCAACAAGGAGTTTTTGCCAATATACTTTTCTCTAAGGCAGTGAGCAAACTTTAAAAAGGATAGCTTTGAATTGGCCAAAGTTTTCCATTTCTCTCCATTTCCTGGGCCACAATCCTCATGCAAGCCACCTTCATCTTTAGTCTGGACACTTACCAGGTCCGTGAGTCCTGCATGATTTGCCTCCCTAAATTCTGTTCTCTATTCAACAGGCAAAAGGATCTTTTTAAATTGCAAATTTGATCAAGTTACTTCTCTGATGAAAATGTCCAATTTCTTTCTATTCATTTCAGATAAAATCCAAAGGACTTCCTCTGGCCTCCAAGACCCTGTGTAATCTAGCTTGACATGCTTTCTGATACTCAAACATGCCAAGCACAATTCCCACTGCAGTGTTTTGGCCCTGCTGTCCCTTCTGTTTGAATACTCTCTTCAGATCTTTGCATGGATGATGCCTTATTCAGATCTCAGCTCAAACAGAGGCAGCAGAGGGTAGTGGTCACAAGCATGACTTTAGAGACAAACTGCTGGGGTCTACATCTTGGGCTTCACCACTTCCTAGCTGTGTGACCTTGGAAAAGTTACTCAGCCTCTCTGTGCCCCAGGTTCCTCATCTGTGATAGGTGTGATAATAACACCTACATCACAGGATTTTTGGAGGTTTAAGTACATTAGCACTTGTTTAAAAAAAAAACTGTGATTGGCACACAGTAAACGCTATTTAAGTGTTTAGACATTAAAATGTTATTTTCTCAAAAAATCATTCTTTGACCCAGTTCAAGTTACTACCTTCCCCATGACCGTCACTTAACATGAAAATGCCTTGTTTTTATTTCCTTCGTGGCACTTGCCATCTGTGATCATTTATTTGTGTATTGATTGGCCCTCCCACTAGATTTTGCTCATGGCAACAAAAACCTTGTCTGCCTGATTCCTTAAGGACCTGTAATCCTGTCTCTCAGAACTGTGTTTATGTTCTCAATAAACATTCATCACATGAAAAAAACAGAGTTCAAATTTCTGCCAGTACAGTGACTTTTATTAAGATGCTTGACCTCTCTAGGCCTGAATTTCTTCAACTACCAAATATGCATACATAATAGTACCTATACCTCCTTTATACCTCCTTGTTGTTTTGACATACAAGCCAAATGTTAATGGTGATTATCTCTGGGAGATGGGATTACAGGGGATTTATATTTTTCCATTTGACTCATCTATCTTACTTTTAAAATAATGAGCAAGGATTTTTTGGTAATTAATGTGACTTTAAAATCAAATAAGGATTTAACACAGTGCCTGGTTCACAGTAGGTATTTAATAAATAGCCAATCTTAATACTACTAAGCTTTTCAGTAAGTCTGAAAGGGCTTCCTTCCTCTGTGGCACTGGCTATTGACGTACCCCAGTCTGAGGCTTGGGACTCAATCATGACCAGCCCCCAGCTGGGAAGACCAGCCCCATCTCTAAGGCCAGCTTCAGAAATCAGAGTAAAGCGGGGAGGATGGGTGGCTGTCAGCTGAGGGGCTCTCTCTTTTAGACCAGCTCATTCACACCCTTTGGTGCCCAAGTTCATCTCCTGATTCTGGGTGGATGAGCTTTCAGCAGTGCTTAGTATGCATCCCACACCCTGCAGGCTGCAGAGAATATTAACATGGCAAATTCCATTGTTTATTTCCCCCAAAATCATTTTCAGCGGTGAGGAAAGAGATTGTGCCCAGCTGCTGGAATGTAATCAGGAGCAGATCTGCACAGCCCTGGGAGATGGGGCTGGTACAAAGCTATGATTCTTCAGCTAGTGAATTTCCAGTACAAGGGCTGGCCCATTCCTCCCTAACAGGGTGGAGGGACCAAATGCTTATTCTTTGTGGGCTGGGGGAGGGGAGTGGGAGATCCCTGGCACAGGGCCATCTGCAGCACAGAGGCTGGTGATGCAGGCGGCAGGGGAGCTGGGCTGAGTGCTCCTTTCTCATCAGGAATCCTAGGGCTTTTTGTTGTCGTCAGGTTATCTGTCAGGGCAGCCGGTTCTAGCCAGGGCTTCTGGGTCCTAACGACCTACTTTCTATTTGGCCCCCTCAGACTGGTGGTGATTATGTTTTTGAAGATTAGCTTGAAATAACTTGAAAGTCATTGTTCTTGATCCCAGAGAGCCAAGGAGAAACAGTCTCTTGGAGCAGTTTAAAAATTCTGTGGCTTTCTCAAAAATGGTGCCATGTTAGAAAAGAGAGGAGCAGTCCAGGAGCCTGCAGTCTGAAGGACCCCATAACTGCTGCGTGGATGTGCAGCCTAAAACTGGTGTCACTCTAAAACTCCACATGACAGACCAGCAGGCATAGCCTGGTATTCCGGGGCCACTGCCCCTGTGCCAGTGAACCCGGCCAGGGATGGATTCCCGGGCAGACCCACAGCCCAAAGACACTCTAAGCCAAAGTATTGCTTTAATGGTCCAAAATAAAGCCCGGCGAAGGAGAGACTTATCTTACTCTAGGTATCTATACTCGGAGTCCAGAGCCCAGTAAAGGGAGATTCTAGGGACGAATTCTAGATTCTCGATGAATCCAACAGTAGCATCATTCATTCATTCATCCAACAAACAAAGCAATTTTCAAGAGGCTTCTGTTTGTATAGTGTGTCCTACAAGGCAGCAAGTGTGGTGTGTAAGCACGAGAGCCCTGGGGTCACATTTTCTGGGTTCAAAGCCTCATTAGCTCTATGTCCAAGGGCAAGTCTCTTGCCTCAGTTGATGCATCTGTGAAAGAGGGTTTGGCATCTGCCTCACGGGGTTTTGTGAGGAGTAAAAAAGGGAGTCTATGTTCAGTGCTTGACACAATATTTGGCATGTCGTCAACAAGCCATAAATGGTAGATATTATTATCATTATTTCAACAGAAGACACAGAGAAGTCAAAGTCTTGGTCCCTGTCCTTGAGATGCTTATATGATTGTGCACAGCTGGCCAGTCCAGTTATCACATTCTGGGGTAAGTGAGCTTTCCTTGCATCCTTGGTCCTGAACTCGCAGGACTGAAGGCTGCTGCTGCTGCTGACCTGGCCTTGAACTAGATCTAGTGCTTACTCGCTCACTTCCCATGCATCTCTCATGTTTGCTTTCTGCTACTTCCTGCATTTTTTTTTTCTAAAACCTCCTCCTCTTCTCCAGACTGAGACAAAATAAAAATGCATCCCTGAAACTGAGGTTGAAAAATAGCCCCATTTCTGTTGTTCGAAAAAAAATTCCTTTGTTGATGGCATTTCTTGGTGAGTGATTCCCCTTTACCACGGAGTCTTCAGGGCACAGGGATAAATGAGTCAGTTTGGCTCTCATCTTATGTCTGTGCCAAATTACTGTAGGAAATCTGGAATTATAATTTGTTTGTGTGATCATTAATTCATCTAATCACAAATTCCTCACAAACCATGGCATTGAAGACTAATTATTAACCAATCCATTATGTTTAATGTGCAACTCTTTAAAAAAAAAGACAGCTAATAATTCATCTGAGGTGCTCGCAAAAGAGCTGATAGTAATCATGGCTAACTTTTATTGACTACCCGCCTTGTGCCAATTACTTTTCTAAATATTACACATGTATGAGTTCATTGCATCATCACATCCATCCTGTGAGAAGGTGCTATTATTATCCCATCTTATGGATGACGAGATTAAGGCACAGAGAGGTTAAGAAACTTGCCCAGTGCCACACAGTCAATCCATGGTAGGACCAAGATTCAAATCCAGGCATCTTGGTTCCAGAGTTGATGCTCTTGGTTGGTCCTAGTTACTCATTCATCAGGTGTTTATTGAGAATCTGCTTGGTGCACAATGCTGGGGACAGGGAGTTCAAAGAGGAACATCATGTAGACCCTTCCTTTTAGCTGCTCAATGTCTGGCTTAAGATTTGAACATATAAACAAATAAAGCTTCGATTTGAACCCAGGACTTCCGGCTCCAGAGAGGGATACTGAGTGATGAGGAGGAACTGGCCCACTAGAGAAAAGGAATGAAGGGGAAGGATGTTCCGGGAAAACTCTAGAGAAGCCAGTCCAGGCAAAGGTGCCTGCAGGTTGCTTAGCACTGTGCTCCTTGCTTCTGCAGAATCCTAACAAGGCCTGCTATCCCCAAACTCTAAACCCACACTGTGAGCTGGTGAGTGATATGACCAAAACCTAAGAAATACATCAAACCACAGTTTTGAGCACATCCTTGCCCTGACCTGCACACAGTAGTAACCTCAAGGTTCAAGTGCTGTTTGATCCTCTTGACATGCTGTTCCCTCTGGAGGGATTTGGGTTTTAATCTGTTTGGTTTCTTCATTTCCCTGAAGATTAAAATCCTCTCCCTTTTTTCTTGAAGTCTCAGATTACTCAGAAATGTGATCAGCAACCCACAATGTTTCAGCGGAAGAAGGGGAGGCAGTGGGCTGTCACCTTGGTGGCTGATGGCATCTGGTCAGTGCCCCGCTCCTCCCTCAGGGAGAATGGCAGGACATCAGGTCGCTCTCAGGGTCTCCATATTACTTTGAGGCTTCTCAGGAAGTTGGCTTTGCCTTTTCTTCACTCCCCTGGCCAGGTAGGTAGATTGCTTTGAGAAGAATCCCATTTTTAATCTTGGGAGGCCTGAATGGAGCCTCTCACCCTGCCTGGGGTCCTGCCCCCACCCTTAAACAGTGATGCCAGTCCTTAGTATTGGTTTGAATAACAAAAGGGGAGAGATCAGTGGGGGAAAAACTGACCTCTAGAAATTTGAGGGAGCTTGAAGTCATCAATTTGGGAACCACACAACGTGGGAATCCTTCCTATTCCTCTTGCTGGGTTGCTGGGTACCAGGCCAGGTTAAGCTTTTTAATCTCAATTATCCCTTCATTAAGAAGCTCATAGCATCAACCATCCCCTCTAAGACTAGTAAATCTTTTGCTTTAGTATTGTCCTCTTATCCTAGGGTTTAATGCCTGGTGTAAACATCTACTTAGATATCTCACTGTCCACCTAAAGCCAACAAGTCTAGCACCTAAGATGAAAAATGAACCTAATTCTCTCCCATTTCTCTTCAGTCAATACAGTTATGGACCCGCAAACCTGTGAGTTATCTTTGAACCACTATTTCAAAGTGTTTAGAAGTCCTAGACATCCAACAGTCTTCTCATAACAGACGTTTTCTTCCCACACCCATCATCCCATTCCTACCCTGGCACATGCTCCCTCACCATAGCTTGAATTTCTCTTTTTTTAATTTTTAATTTTTTACACAATTTTAAATGTTACACTCCATTTACAGTTATTACAAAATATTAGCTATATTCCCTGTATTGTACAATACATCCTTATAGCCTATCTTGCACCCAGTAGTTTATTCCTCCCATCCCCCATCTCTATATTGCCCAGCCCTCCACTGGTAACCACTGTCCTTTATATCTGTGAATCTGCTTCTTTTTTGTTATATTAAAGATGTGGTGTGTCTATATATACACACACACACACATATATATACACACACACACACACACATACACATACACACATATCTGTATATAAATAATGGAATACTATTCAGCTATAAAAAAGAATGAAACTTTGCCATTTGCAGCAACATGGTTGGACTTGGAGAGCATTATACTAAGTGAAATAAGTCAGACAGAGGAAGACAAATACTGTGTGCTATCACTTATATGTGGAACTGAAAATAACAAACTAGTAAATATAACAAACAATGGCTGGATTTCTGAATTGCCTTCTAAGGGTCCTTCTGTCTCTGCCTTCTCCCCCTCCACTGGCTACAGTCTACCCAACAGCACAGTGCCACTGGACTTCTCCTTTGGAAACACGACTATAATCACGTGACTCCCTTCTTCTGAAGCACTTGATGGCTCATCTGTTCTCAAGAACACACCAGCTTCTCCCAGTGGCTTTCAGGGTTATCAGTCTGTTTCCACTTGTTTCCAGCTCTGGGTTTGGGGAGAGCATACTCAACAGCCGTGTCCCTGTCATTCATCCCACTTGGAGCCCCTGCATGTTGGGAATGACCAAGACTGATTACCTTACAGAAATTGAGTGGATGGGATGGAAAACTCACTGAGACAGCAGGAAGGACACACGGGTGACTCCGGTCCTTCAGGGCCTCTCTCCTCACCTTGCCTGTTCAGATTACTCCCAGGCAGTGTTTCAAATGGAGCTGAAATCCTATCCGATTTATTCTTGTTCATATTAGCACAATGTTTGGTGAGCTCTTTATCAAGGTCTGACAGGTTGGTGCCACCGAAGGCGGCTGAGCCCATTCATCACCGCAGCTGCGACATGCCCCAGCCTGCAGAGACCGTGCCTACTGCTTGTCATTTCCTGGCAGCTCCCCCTACCCTTGCACCCAGCCTCCTCATAATTGAAAATCTCCAACTTCTGTGACCTTCAAGAGTCGCGTGAAAATGGATTGACTGGCCAAGTCCAGCTTCACGTGGAAACTGAGTTCTGAGGCTTTATCAGAGCCGGGCTGGAACAGCTGAGCCAGAAGAGTGCTAGGGAGGAGATGAAATCAGAGAGTGTTGGGTGTCATCACCCTCCTTACTTCATAGGCCAGTAGGATGAGGCTGGAGACAGCAAGGAAGGCACCAGATCTGAAACTTCTATGGAGGAATCTGAGGGTGACATTTTGATTGGAAGAAGGAGCAAGCAGGCTTGTTTTAATGATGAAACTAAACAGAAAGCATTTTTAAAAATTAGACTGTTTATTGGGATGGTTTGGGGGGCCTGGTGGAGATAATGGGGTAGTCAAGCAACAAGCCGGTACTGGCCATTGCTACTTACATGCCAATGCCCTTCCCCTGCTCTGCTCTGCACCACAGCAGCCCATCCCTGAAAATGATATCTCCCAGGCTCCTTTTCCTCTGGCTTCTGAGTAAATGAGAGGCATGGCAGGAGATTCGAGACCGAGAGAACTGGTAAGGCCTGGTGGCTGGTCTGAGCAGCATCTCAAGGAGAGCCCGCATCTCTTCTGTGACCCCAGCCGTCACTGGGCAGTGCTGCCTTAGTTCCAGCTCCCACAGGGTGGTCTGGACCCTGGAATGAGGTAACATCACACCTTCCCTCTCTCTCCAGCCCAGGGTTGGTAAAAGCTTCCTACATTTGCTCCTCCTGAGGTTGCTTCCCCCTCCTGTTTGAACTCTGTGGCGTGGATGTGTTTTCTTGATGGGACTTTCTCTCCTAAACAATGCCTTGATGCCATCACTAACAGGAATGGATTTGAAGGCAGCCATCCAGTGAGAGCGGAGCTTAGAACTGTTGCCATGACCAACAGTCTACAGAATCTTTTCACCCTACCACATGGCCTTCTGAAAAAGAGGCACGTAGGTCATAAATACGAGTGGGTCCTGCTGCCCCAGGGATCTGTTAATTATGTGCTGAGTGGGTCCTGCTGCCCCAGGGATCTGTTAATTACGTGCAGTGCTATACTGCACAGGCTACTATGAGACAGGAGAGAAGGGGGCAAGGCACAACCATTAAAAGAATGACCAGCAATTAGCACCAAGATGATGGAAGATTCAACTCCCAGTAGACCTTGAACTTCAATATACATTCATTGAAATACAATGGCATGCTGAATGACAGACCCGCAGGCGCCAGGACAGTATCAAAGCCGACCACAAAAGTTCAAAAAGTGGGTGATGGCCCTGTTCCTGGGAATCTCAGCCCCTTCCCCAGAGTAGTTGGAATAATCCTCCCACTTGTTAGCATATGAAGTTAATGAGCCCATAAAAACTAACAACCTTGCATCCAGGGGCTCCTTCCCTGTCTTTCTCTTGCCTTTCCCTTGCCTGTTGAGACAGCCCGCACTGTCTATGGAGTATGTATCACTCTGAATAAATCTACTTTTACTCAGCTATGGCTCACTCCTGAATTCTTCCCTGCGTGAATGTAAGGACCCTCACTTGGAGGGACTTGTCTCAGGGACTCACCTGAGACCTGGGACATGGCTATCCTCTTGCACCCCATTTTCCCCGTGTCATTTCTTCCCAAACTGTGCCCAGCCTGCCAGTGCTGCCTGCGTGTTGGTGAGGGACTCAGGGGAAGGAAGAGAAAGAGATGCTGCTCCCTTGGGAAACTCCAGCCAGAGAAGAGACCTGAAAGACTGGAGCTGAGGAAATCAGCTACTCCTTGGGCAATAACCAGATTAGAAGGGTAACAAACAAACGATCAACATAGTTTTATTGCTTAAGCTCTGTCAAAATGGATCGGTTAATCTACAGAGCTGTAATTTGCTTACTGGGATGTATATTGTGACCTGAGATTTCTTCCCACCGTTAACGTGTTCTTTATTCTGAAGATCTGAATGAGGAAACACTTCACCAAGGACCCAAAATAAAAGGCTGTGGACTCAGATCCTGAGGTAAAAGATGCCCTTAATTTCTTGGCTAGTGAGAAAAGGAACAGACATGACTATTGGTGCTCTCAGTTTGAGGTTTCAGTGGAATCAGAGTAACCAGGAAGGAGACCTAGTTTGTGAAATTGGGGGAATAGTTTGAGACCATTCAGTCCAAGCTTCTCATTTCACAGACTAGGAAAGTGAGACCCACTGAAGGAAAGTGGCTTGAGGTTGAGGTGATGATGGGCAGTTTAGGCCAAGGGCTGAGAGAAATGGGTATTAAGAAAGTGGGCAAGAGCTGATGGTTAAGGCCGGAGCCTTAAGGGAAACCTACAGCTAGGAGAATAGAGAAGATGGACATCAAAATACACTTACAGCAAGTTGGGGAACAAGGGTAATTCAGTATAATGGGAGCCAGAGGAGAGGATTTTTGAGAAGAAAAGGACTAGCCAATTGTAGCAATGGCCCCAAATTAATCAAGGAAATAGGATGTAAACAATTGTTGGATTTGTAATATGATCTTTGGAAGTGCAGTTTTAGTAAAGTGGTAGGAGTGGAATGACAATCAAATGAGGGGTGTGTGTGTGTGTGTGTGTTTGTGTGTTCACCTGAATACCGAGCACTGGGGTCTGAATTCTCCTGTCTTGACTGGGAGGTGGAGGAGCTGAGTGAGGGGAAGGTGGGCACAGGTGACAGGTCCTGTGAGGCAGACGTTGGAGAAGGGACCCTCTTCCCTGACGCTGAGGGAAATGCTCAGATCAGGAACACAGAGTCAAGCATGGAGCTGGCTTCCTACTCAGGGGTGCTGGAATGAGCCCTAAGCCTGAAGGGCCAGAAACACAGGCTGAAAGCTGATGAGAAAGAGACTGAGAACCAGGATGTGCTCAAGGAAGAGAGACGAGCCCGGGAGCCAGGAGGGAACAGTCTGGGGCAGATGAACTCCGGTCTCTGTCCAGGGCTGGCTTGTGTGTCGGCAAGGGCATGATGGGTGGGAGTAGGGTCAGCTTTGTGAGCACATGACCTGCCCTCAGAAGGCCCCATGCTTGGTTTAATGTTCTGTTCTCACCATCTTGAAATTCTTACTAATTTCATCCTACAACTTGTGTTTTGTCTGTAAAGCCTGATGGGTGGATGGCAATGTGTGTGAGCAAAGGAGGTGTGTGTGACGTGAGTGTTGGCCTCTGTCCCATGTGCATGTAACGTTGTGATGCCCTGTGAGCACAGAATTTCCATGGAGCCACAATGTGGGAATGTTCCCTGAGACCCAACACAAGTACAACGTGAATGTGTTACTTTCGTGGTTGAGTAATTAGGGGTGCTGACAGCTTCCCCCGAGAGGCCACACTTCCATCGGAACTAGAACTTGCTTCACTGCAGAAAGACAGCAGTGATGTTCTAAGAAGCACGAACAACCAAGGAGCCCTATTCTATCCTTCCTTGTTCACATTACTTCCCCAAATTAACCCACCACTCACGCTGAAAACAGTGGCATAGAAGGAGAGGCTAAGACAGGAGAGCCCACACTTCGTTTTCCTTCCGTCCTTTCTTACACATCAGTAAGCTGGAGATAGGGGATTCTGAGAAGTAAAGTGAAAAGCAAAAAGCTCCAGACACAGCTAACGTTAGCACCTCTCCACTAGCTTTTCAATGCAAATGCAGATAATAAATATTTATTTGCTTGAGGGGAGAATTAGCATATTCAAAGAGGGACATGGACTTGAATAGGAAAATGAAGCAAGCTTGTGCTCTATGATTGTGAAAATGAAACACTGGTTTCTACTTAGACCCAGGGGAGGGGGAGTCTTACTGGAAGTGCTTTTTAACTTCCCGGTGCCACGATTTTTCTTTCAACCAAATGGGACAAACTGGGTCTTTACTTCAGTGGTAATGATCCCCCATCAGCACAACATATACTCCTTATATGAGTAAGAGTTTATGAAGCACCTATTTCACGCCAGGCTTCAGAGTAGACGCTCATGACAAGCGCACAAGTCACTGCCTTCAGTGAGTTTTCAGGCCAGTGGGGGACACACAAGTAGATAGGCAGCTACAATGCCAAGTAATAAGTGCGATGATGAAGGACCTGTGGGGGATGCTGAGGAACGTTTAAGGGGGACCCAAACCCAGCTGTGATGGATTCCCAAAAAAGATGATGTCTATGCAAAGTCTTGAAGGGCAGAAAGCAGTCTGCCAGACCATGGACAAAAGGAAGGACCATTCCTGGAAGAGGGAAGAGCACGTGCGATGGCTCAGAGGAGAGAGTGTGGGTGCGGGCATATGTAATACAGTGGGGGACCATGAGGGCAGGGCAAGTGAAGCAGAGTCCCAGGGTGACTGCAGAGATGACAACACAAAGGGCCTTGGTACTGTTGGAGCTTTATCCTCATGGCTGAGAAGAGTCGTTGAACTGTTTGAGGAAAGGGGAATGTCATGATCAGATGTGCATTTTAGAAAGATGGTCCTGGAAGCAGTGTGGAGAGCAGAAGATGGTAAGGCTGAGGCAGGAAGGCTATTTGGAGACATTTGCAGCCATTCGGGGAAAGAAGTGGTGGTCTGCAGTGGGGGAGATTACCTGTGCATGGGGCAGGGGGAAAGATGGTGAAGAAATGAAGGAATAATTGGCTAGACATGGGCACTGTTTGGACATACGGGGTCAGGGAGACAGAGAAGTCCAAAACCACTTCTAGTTTTCCAGGTTCGTGCCATTTCTGTTCTCTGGAGTACAAACAGGAAAGGAAAAAATGATGCCGAACCTGAGGGACTGTAAGACAGCCAGTATTCAGCGGGGCATATGGGTCTAAAGCTCTGGAGGCAGATCTGAGCTGGAGGCACAGACTGGCAATGCAGGAGTTGTTCCCAGATACATCAGTGATGACTGAGGATCTGGGAAGCACTGACATTCAAGGGGGGACCCAGACAGTTGTCTAAGAAGGATTAGCCAGAGACATAAGAGAAAAACTTAGAAAGAGTGATATTTGTATGTCCAGGAAAGGGAATTAAACACACGAGGGAAAAAATCACCAGTTGGAAAAAAAAAAGGTCAAATTAGAGAATAACTATTATATTACATTATAATCCAATTAAAATGTATTAATTGGACTTAGCAACAGGATCAGTGGTGGTCATGATGACAGTTTCAGGGGAAGGGATGGGGTGGAAGCCAGATGGTAATGTGCTCAGGGGTGGGAGGTGAGAAATGAAGCTAAATAGAGACAATATTGCATGGCTTTTGACTTCAAAGGGGAGAAAAAAACAGGTATTAGTTAAAGTGGGACCTATGGTTAGAAAGGACTTTATTTGTTTAAACGGAAGTTGTTAAATTAGGCTTAAATGCTGATGGAAAGGGAGAGAGAGAAAGAGAGAGACAGAAAGAGAAGGGGAATGAATATGGCAAATAATTGTTCTAAAATGATTTCATATTTATTCATTTATTTAGCCTTATAGTCACTTAGAAGGCTGTTAGTCTTTTTTCCTAATTTATTTTTGTTTAAAAAAATTATTTCCAGGTAGAGAAATAAAATGAAACTCAGAAAGGTGAAGTAAATTCTCTAAGATTATATGTCAGAGACATAAGCCTAGACTCTGGGCAGTAAAGCTTCAGGAAGAAAAATGCATTTCCGTCTGTGAAATCCCTTGAGCTCAGAGCAGATCCAACGTACTGTAATTATTGTGCCCCCAACTCCCCCACCCTCAACGGGGAAGGAGAACCGATCTCCCGGCTCTTCTCAGACTCTATCGAGCTGCAGCTTTAATGAGCAGCAACAATCTGTTATTTTCCTCTTGTTTGCCTTGCAAGTTGCTCTTTTAATTCACATCAAGAGAGGGAGAAGGAGATGAATATTAAAAGCGCACATCAAGGGACCGGGGGAGGCAGGGAGGTGGAGCTCCCCAGCATGCAGGGACAGAAGCGGGGCTTGGCACCAGGCAGAATCCGTTGCCTGAGTCTGCTCTGGTCTCTGACAAGCCTGCCCTTGGGGGATGTTGTTCACAGCTGTGGGGAGAAGTGATGTTTCTGGAACTGTCTGAACTGTGGGCTTGGCTCACTCTGGAATGACAGCAGAAAGAAACTGACTTACTGAGATATTGGGAGAACGATTGTCTCTGGAGTAGGGAGTGAGGCAAGGGAGACGTTTCTGTAATGGGACGTCTCACTAAAAAGGAGCAGTGAGCCCCACTGGTGTGGGAAGTTTTGGGGCGTAGGGAAGATGGATGGATAAAGCCTCAATGTCAAGAGTAACATTTTCTTTTGTGTCTACTCAGTAGTAAGGTTCAGAGTTACCAAGTTCACTCCCTAAACTGGTGAAAATCCAGGACGGAGGTCAGCAAACATTTGAGACGTGTTTGTCACAGCTGGTCCAGTTGACCCAGTAAGGGCTTTTCTGCTCTGTGAATCTGAAAACTGAGGAGAACCAGCGCTTAATGAGAGAGGGTAGGAGGAGGGTCTCACCTTCACATGCTACAACGAATTTTCACTATCAGAGACACATAGAGCTTGCGTTTACTGATTCAGGCAAGGTCAGTTCTTCTGAAGACCTCAGGGTCAGAACAAATGAAAGCCAGGATTGGTTGGTTGGTCGTTAAGGGTAATAAAGTTGCCCTAAGCACAAAATTACACAGGGCTGCCATCTTTAAGATTTAACACGGTGCATGGAATGTGGTAAATGCTTCACAAATCTTTTTTAATGACTGAATACTCTTCGTTCTGTATTCCTCTGTTCAAATGATCTGCGCCAATTCAATTCAACAAATATTTATTGAGCCCTTTCTATGTAAGAGAAACCTAGGAAGCCCTAGGAGGGAACTTGTCTTCCTACTTGTAGCAGATACCGTGAGTGCCTGTGTCCACGACCTCTTAAGACTTAAGCCACTGGCTCCTTCCTGGAAGCCTTTGTGACTCTCTGCCTTGGGGCTTTCTCTGCTTGCAGGAGTCTGCTCAACCTGTGTTCAACGCAGGCTCAAAGTGTGCTGAGCCAGTGGTCCTGGGAGCAGTCTTCAACTCGTAACAGATGAGAGTCGGGGCATAGACCTCAACTTCCTCACCTCTTAGGTGGAACATCTCTAAGGTCATCCCACTCGCTCTCCCAGAAGGTCCTAGGAAAAGTGAGCCCAGTTACCCACAGCGTCCTGAGCAATAGCCAGCAAACCCTATATTGGCTCCTGCCCTTCTCTCTTCTCCACTGTCATACAGGTGCTTCTTGGATTGCCATCCAAAGACACTCCTTGTAGTCAAATCTTTGCTTCAGGGTCTGCTTTAGGGGGAATCAAACTTAAAAGACACAATCTGTAGTGAGTATATCTGAATAGCATGTACAAGGATGGGGAGAAAATTTCTACCCCAGAGCAGTTGGAGGCGGAGGTGGGAAAACAGAGGTGAATGGGTGAGATACTCTTGTGATCACAGCTGAATACCTGCCTGGAAGGGGCTGGTTAGAAGACAAGATCCCTGAGAGGAATACAGCGAGTTGCAGAGTCTCCCCAAAACGTCTGTTCACCTAGAACCTCGGCACGTGACCTTCTTTGGACATAGAGTCTACAGACGTAACTAGTTATGATGAGGTCAAACTGGATTAGAGTGAGCCCCAAATCCAATGACTTGTGATCTTCTAAGAAGAGGAAGGGACACACTGAGATACACACGGGTAAGGGGGCCATGTGACGACAGAGTCAGAGAGTGGAGTGATGTGGCTACAAGCCTAAGAAAACCAAGGGTTTGCAAGAGTCACAAGAAACTAGGAAGAAGCAAAGAAGGAGTCTTCCTTAGAGCCTTCAGGGGGAGCCTGGCCCTGCTGACACCTTGATTTCGGACTTGTAGCCTCCAGATCTGTGAAAGAATAGATTTTGGCTGTTTTAAGCCACCCAGTTTGTGGCTATACTTTATTGTAGCATCCTGGGAAACTAATATGGATATGAAAGCAAATAGATAAGAAATGTGGACGATATAAAGTGCTATGTAAACACAAGGTGGAGATACAGTTTTCCGTCATTATTTTTCTTTCAATTCTCTGCTTCTGTTCTCTCGCTTGCCCTCAGTGTTCTCTAATTGGATAGGGAACCCTATAAGGAATCTAACAGCCTCCTTTCTTTCTGCCCCATAGGTCTAAGTCTACAAGGGCCAGATCTGTGTTTGCTGCAGGCAGAGGCCTGTTTTCTGAATTCAGAGGTGCGGAGGAGGGATGAGGGCACTGAAGGCACTGAAAAATGTCAGCCTAATGCTCACTCAAGGGGCAGAGAGACTGGTTTTCTGCCTAATAAGATTTGAAAAATATTTGCAAGGTAACTTCAAAGCCACTGGTTAGAAAATTGGATAAGAAACATAGTGAAGGAGGGGATAGACTAGGTTAAGAGAGGAAAAGTGATGGGTAGACATGGTGAAGGAGACTGAGTTCCCCAGTCTTCCTCCAGGACCATCTCACCAATCCCCCCACTTTATAGCTTTTAACAATTCCCATGGAGGTGCCTCCCTTGATTTGGGCATCTGAGTCTACCTTCCTTTGATGTCAGCTCATACACACCCTACTGCCTACAGGGTACGATTCAGTGCAGGGATGCTCCCTGCCTTCAAATACATTCCCTGCTTATTATCCCTACTTATTATTTCCCTAGCTCACTTTCTTTAATAATTGATCAACCTTTTATTTCTTCCAAAAAATAAGACAAAACACCAAGGCGTTCACTTGCAAGTGGCCTTGGTGGATGGGAAGAAATAGCACATTAGCTTCAATTCTGACTCACCTGTAGACAACAGTCATTAAAGCCAGTTTTGACGGGGAAGGGGAAAGAGCGAAGTCTCAGAGCGCTCTGGCTTTTCTCAGTGGAACAGATCTGGGCACTGCCTCCCCCAGGGCCTAAAAACTCAAAATCAGCTCATGCATCATGTCTTCTCAGCAAACCTACTGGTTTCCTCTCACCCCAGAGCCTTCAACACTCTCTGTACACTTGATGGGATATATCAGGTCTAGAGGTGGTTTAATGTCTCCAATACCAATAACAACAAATGCTCATTGCTGGCATATGTTATCTTAAGTATAGTATCTCAGATAACCCTCAAGGCAGATGGTAAGGTAGATCATCCATTTCACAGATGCAAAAGGGAAGCTTACGTCACACAATTCGTAGGTGGCACAGCCAGGATTTGAACCCACATCTCTCTAACTTCAGAGGCTGAGTCCTTAACAAGACCCTTCATGAAATTCATCCAGTTCTTTCTGCAGTCATTCTCTAGATACCTCCTACCTGTCCTCTCCTCTTTCCAGCCTGACCAATAAATGCAGAGCAGGAGCTGCCATTGCCCCATCTTCCCAGAGGCTTGGAATAACTTGCATAGGTTGAAGGGAGGGGTAGGGACAGGATGAGACGGTTAATTCTGCTTCCATCTCTTTTTCTCACCCTAAACAGCTTCTTTCCAAGTATTTCATTCAGCTTCTGAGTCATCCTCCAGAGTGAGACCCTTCACAGACTCTCGGGCAACTTCTACGTCTGTGCCCCCAAACAACCTCTCTTTGAAAGGAAATAGAGACAAAGCCTCAAAATAGTTCTTCCATGGATCTTTATATAAACATGTTTGAGAGCTTTTAAATGGAGAGTTATGACTCCCAGCAAGAGTTTGACCCCCTTTCCCTCCTTTCTTCCTCCCGAGGCAGGTACTTCTCAGATACCAGACAAGAAGTTAGCTCAGCTGTGGTTTATAAAGTCCACTGGAGCTGGGAAGACTGTTTATAAATGTGAGATCTACCCCCCATATCCTGTTTCCTCTCCCCTTTTAGAGCTTCACTGCTGGGCATGGATGGTGGTATAGGGAGGGGCAGGACTGGGTCATTGGTTCCTGGACTTCCCAGGATCAAGACTGGCCTGACCAAGTGCAGAGGCACAGGGAGAATCAGAGACATTGAGAGAGAAGCCGGGCTTAGGCTAAAAAGCTGATGGAGGAGAGGCTGTGATGGGTGCAGCAGTAGCCCTGAAGGATGCTCCTATGGGAAGCCACTGTCCTGCAGGGAAAGGATCAGTCAGTCCTGAAATTAAGGCTAGAGTGGTAGGCTGGGACCATAGCTGAGTTCTGCAGTCCTGTGACGCAGCCTGGTGCTCCACGATGTAAATCAGGACAGGAATGCCCTGCCCCAGGCTTGTCAGGACAGGACTGGCTCAGGACCAAAGTTCTTCCTCTGGGTCTCAGCTCTCCTTCATCCATGTCCATCACTGTTGAAAAGGGTAGAAATAGCCACTCATTTGATCATCCTCCATCTTGCCACCTCGGTCATATCCAGAAAGAGCAGAGGAGGACACTGAGTGGGGCGACAGTTCAGGCAGTTGGTTCTAGTTTACTGAGGACCCTGGCCCCAGAGAGTGATGCTTCAGACCCCTGACCCCTCTGACCCCTTTTGGAAGGTGAGTCCAGGCCTGCCCAGTGGAAGCGGGTCTCCGGGCCATCCTCCACCTGCCCTTCTCCACGGGCCAGAGCCATGACAATGTCTTAATGCTCTTGTTGCATTCTACATTTCTGTGCTGGGGTTCCCTGGTTAGCACCCTGCAGCCCTCCTTCCAGTTGTTCTAGGGTGAGCTTAGACCCCTAAACCCTCAGAACATCCTTTTCAGGCTCAACGCTTCCTAAAGATGACATGGGAGCAAAGGCTGAGTGACGTCCAGGGCTGTGCTGTTGCTTTTCAAACTTTGTTGGACTCAGGAACTGCGGGGAATCAGGAGTGGGGCTTCGAGTTCTACATTTTAATATGCTCCTAAGCCAGGCGTTAGCACAGTTTTTCTGCAAATGGCCCTATGACAAATATTTTCAGCTTTGCAGGCCATTGGGTCTCTGTCTTAACCACTGAACTTGCCTGTGGTAACTAGTGCAAAAGCAGCCCTGGTCAGTGCTAAACTGATGGGTATGGCTGGGTTCCAGTGCAAATTTATTGACAAAAATGGCAGGCTGTATCTGTGTCCAGCCCCTGTCCTAGGTGATGGGGATGTTGCTGGCCCGACGCCTGCACTTTGTGTGGTGATGCCTGGGAAGGTTTATCCAGCCTGAAGACTTCAGGATCCCAGAAGAGCCACGTCCTTGGAGAGGAGACTTCAGGCATCTGCAGAGGAGTGGGCCCCTCCAGGTAAGAGGGAACTGATTTTATTTATTTTCACCACAAAGGGCCTGGGGGAGACACAATGAAGATGGAAAGTTTGACTTATGAATTTTCAGTAACATTTATACTTTCTGTTTGGTTGGGATAAAAGCTCTTCCTTCAGGCTGATTTGCTATGTTAAATGACCCAAAGGACACTGACTTGCTTTTATTGAATTTTTTTCTTGGATCTCTCCTAGTATTGGGAGAAGAAGGAAAAAATGTGAAGATCATGGTCTTTATGGGGACCTAGAACCCTGATTATGACTGTTTCCTGAATTCAGATACCTGCACACATTTCCAGCGGAAGTTGGCACTGCCTTTCCCTAAGCTTGTTTGTCCAAAATTGATCAAAGTGGACAGGAATTAACCCATGACTTCTTATTCTTTCCAGGAGGAAGTAGACACAACTCAGAAAAATGGGGCATTGATGCTTTAATTTAATGGTGTTTATCAATTCTTCATTATGAATAAGAGTTCAGCTTTCAGAGACAGTCAAAGCTAAGTTTCACTACGCCACTTACTAGCTATGTGGGCAACTTATTTTCACCAATTTTTTCCCCTGAGTACAAAAGTAACACCCATTAAAAAAAATAATACCCAATTAATGAAAACCATTTTTAAATTACAGGAATATTTAACATGAAAATTTAAAAAGTTCATTACCTAAAATTTCTATCAATCCATAATAATCACTGTCGAAGCCTTGACATATATTCTTCCACTTTTTAAATGAATATTATAATAAAAATATATTTCTTCAAATCGTCATAAACCATCTAATATTATTATTACTATTCAACTTGTTGTTTTCCTATTACTACATCCTGAATATGTTCTATGTCAGTACATAAAGATGTCTTTCTTTTAACTGGCACCTAGTATACTGAGGTACCATAATTAAATGAACTTATCCCATTTGTTGGATTTCATTAAGTCTCAATTCCTTATAGTTTCAATGAAGATAGTAACAATACCTACTTCACAGAATTGTTGTGAGGATTAAACAAGTTTTTATTTGGAAAGAATTGAATACAATCCCAGACATAGAATACAAACTTGTGGTTGCCAAAGGGGCGGAGGGTGGGAAGGGATAGCCTGGGATTTCAAAATGTAGAATAGATAAATAAGATTATACTGGAAAGCACAGGGAAATATATACAAGATCTTATCGTAGCTCACAGAGAAAAAAATGTGACAATGAATATATATATGTTCATGTGTAACTAAAAAATTGTGCTCTACACTGGAATTTGACACAACATTGTAAAATGATTATAAATCAATAAAAAATGTTTTTTTTTTTTAAAGAAAAGAAATCATTTATGTCTCTTGCCTACTTCCCAGGGCCTGGCAAATTGCACATAATACAGACTCAGGGAGATAAGGTTCAAATGGAACACAAGCGCAGGAGCAGTGGTTGACCAGAAGCTCTCATATCACTGCAAAGTGGACAAGCATCTGGAGTTTCACAATTTATTGAATGCAGCCCAGAGATAAGATCAATTTGAAAGATAAAAGTCACATTGAATCTGAATTATTTATACACATCCAACAGTAGTTTGCTTACATTTCTTAGGCATTTTGGACAAAGCCAAAGATCCCAAAGGGCTGAATTTTTGTTTTGGACAGTGGACAGCCAACCCATGGCCACAACAAACTGGGGCTCATAAATAGTAATTTTGATGCAGTGAAACAATGTAATAGAAAGTTGACTTGGCTTGCACTGAGCCAGTGGCATCTGTTGCCTATTTTCAAGAGTAGAAGTCAGAGCACTTCTGCCCAAGCACCACGTCTTGGTAGTGGAGTCACCAAGGGAAACACGGCACAATCAAGCACTGGATGAAACAATGCTTCACTTACATAGAGAACAGACACAGCAAGATCAGTTCCAGTAGTGGGCATCGGTCTCCCATGGCCAGTGGGTCCCTCCTGGCAGCTGACACAGGGCAACTGGCCCTCTTGCAGTGCAACGAGAGGACCCTACCCACTCCTTGCAGAGGACAGATATAACAATGTTGGCCACAGGTGCTGTCTGACACACATGGTTCAGCAGAACAAAAGAGTGTGCACTGAGTCTGAAACAGAGAAAGATATTCCCACACAAGGTAACAAGTCCAGGACAGGCTGTAAGGACTCTTTATCTCGTGGTAAGAAAGTGTTTCAGGTTTTACATCGGGGAAGTGTCTACTTTAGCTTAAGGAAGCTGAACTAACTGTTCCGATGGGTGATGGAAAATATACGAAGATATCAAGAAGTCCAAAGCAGCATGGGTGAAGTCTTATTTAGCACTCTGTGGTGCACTGCCAAACGATTTTAAATCTCAGCAGCTTAGGGATCGATTGTGCCGAATAATGTTCCAGAAACTATCAGGGCAGTATTTTCAATATAGGTCTGAACATTATTTTTAATAAATATAGTACTTAAAGTGGAGAATGAATGTTTCCTTGTTATAATTAAATAAAAAATGCTTGATCTGTACAAAAAAAAAAAAACAGAATGTGTTTCAGGCCTAAGGTCTCTCCTTATGCAGTTGAGAAGAGGTTGAAAGACAACATACATGAGACGGCCTTTTCTAACAGCTTAGACCCAAAAACACACTTGAAACCTGGATTCTGCCCTCAACAGACCTGTGGCAAACAGTATCCTTGGTTTTCTTATTAGTAAAGTAGGACAAAAAATCTACTGTACCACTTAGATTATCTGTGAGGATTAGGTAAGATAATGAAATTGCCTAACAAAAGGCTTTACTGAGATTAGTAAACGCTGAATACACAAATTGATCATGATACACAATTGATCATGTGGACTCTGAACAGGAAGCGAATATAATTGTGTGAAAGAGAAGTTGGAGCTGGAGAGGTGATGCTGTGAGAGTGAATGTAATTTCATGCCACATTTATAGAAATATGACAGGATGTAACTGTTCTGCTCTGCTCTGTACATAATCTGTTTCCAGCCTTGTATGTGCTCTGGGTGGAAGAATCTGAGGCTTCCTGGGGCTGGGATAGAGAACAGATGGGACACATGACACCTTCCTAACCCTTGAAATCTCTGAAGCCCTCTATTTTGCTCGAGACTAGAAGTCTGACTCTTTGTGGCAGAATTTGACAGATTTGGGTCCAGCATAAGGGAAAAATTTTCACAGGGAGAACTGATCATAGAAAGAATAGACGAGCTCCCTGGCACGGGGGTGTGTGAGCAGAGCCTGGGTGACCACGGGTCTTGGATGTTCTGGGGGAGATTCAAGTCACAGATACTTGGTTGGGAGTCATGGTCTCTGAGGCCCCCTGGGATCTTGATATTCAGTGATACCATGGTTCACTTCAAGAAGCAGAAGCAACTACATGTTTACCAGCAATGACACAAATGCGTAGGAAGAAAAGAGCTTTGGAATTCATTACTCAGCCAACTACTTCAAGTATTTCAGTCATTTCTGTACTAATACAACAGAAGTGGAGAATTGACATATGTGATTGGTTGAACTGGGTTTTCCCACTTCAACCCCCTAGTATCTCAGTATGTGATCTTATATAGGAATAAGTTCTTTACAGAAGTAGTCAAATTAAAATGAGGTCGTGAGGATAAGTCCCATTCCAATATGACTTGTGTTCTTATAAAAAGGGGACATTTGGATACAGAGACAGACATGCACATAGAGAAGGGGATGTCAAGACATGAGGAGAACACCATGTACAGACGGAGGACCAGAGTGATGTATCTATGAGCCAAGGAATACCTGGGGTTGCCTGAGGCTAAGCCACAGGCCTGAAACAGACCCTTCCCCAGAGCCTTCAGAGAGTTCGCGGCCCTGTCAACACAGGGTCATTGATTGTGGACTTCTGGCCTCCAGAACTGAGAGGCAATAAATGTCTGTTGGCCTAAGCCACCCAGTTTGTGGCATGTTGTCATGACAGCCCTAGGAAACTAATGCAACACAGTCATACGTAAGCATTGATGTGCTGGGTGTTGTGGCAAAGAGAAAAAAATATATATGGTATACATGTAGATAAAAAGAGTAAACCAACTCCTGGCAGTGTGAAGCTGGAAAAACATTCTGAGGAAGATAAGACAACTTGCAAGAAGGTGCAACTTGCCCATAATAAAGTAACAGGATACACAGATAAATAAGCTTGTGGAAGCTGAAAACACAAAACCACATCACAACAACAAATACATTAAGCATTTCCCCCTCCAGAGGACATTTGAAGGTTCTTTGGCCTTAAATTAGCTTATTTCTCTAATTCTGCATTTCTCTTTGGAGGCTTGATCTGGCTTTAAGATAAGAGAAAGGAGGTTATAGCTGTTGCAGTCAAAATGCTCCCATAGGTGATGTAATTGGTTGGAGAAGAAGCCCTGCCCTGTTCCTGTCTGGGTTTGAGGGCAGAGGCAGGATGTGGGTTGAGTTTCAGCCTCACCTATTTTTTTCTCAAGTTCATGTACCCTCTGGGCAGCACCAAAATAGCTCTGCAGAAGTTCAAGCTCCTCTCACACCTCCCACAGTCAGGGAAGGTGTTGGAGTGCTGGGCTGTGTGTGATACAGAGCATGGGGAGAAGATGAGGGAAAAGAGTTTTTTGGAAGAGGAAGGAAAATACTGTCCCTCTTTCTTCCTCCCAATTGATCCTAAGGATTTTTTTTTCTTATGCATGTGTAATTCTTGAGTGCTAGAGGAAGAAGCAGCTCTGGCTATCTAGGAGAACTCTCTTACTTTGCAAAGAGATAACTGAGACCTATTAGAAGTGAGGATGAGGTTTTAATGATAGTCTGGTAGAGATTCAGAACTGGGTGAATTCTCCATTCATCTTTCCTTCTGAGAGTGTGGAGGGAGAAACACTCATGGAATAGTAGCCATTTGGAATACAGAGTGTCACAAGATGGTAGATCGTTCTCATAAATTTGAATGGAGAATGCCACTTTTGCCTCAAATGAACTTCCAATATCCTTTTAAAGTCTGAAGGCAGACCTTAAGGTACTCTCCCCTTCTGGCCAGCTCTGTAAAGAAAGGAATCTCAGAGGAAGGAGAGAGAGAGTGAAAGCGAGAGAGAGGAAATGAATATCTGGCTTGGACAAAGGTGCCAGGTCTGGCTGCAACATATCCTCCCAGATGCATGGAAGCCAGCAAGCAAAAGAGGAGTAGGGTGACATTTTTAAACACACAGTGATTCTGCCTATGGAGAAATGTGTTCTAATCAACATTTTAGGCTCTCATCATCAATCACAATAGCTTTTCCCCTTTTGGGGGAGAAGCAAGAAATAAGGGTGAGCAGAAAGGCAGACAAATCAATTAATTAATTAATTAAAAAGATGTGGCGTGCACACACACACAAACACACACACACACACACAAACACACACACAGAGGAATACTATTTAGCCATAAAAAATGAAATGTAGCAATTTGTGACAATATGACCAGCCTTTGAGGGCATTATGCTAAGTGAAATAAGTCAGATGGAGAAAGGCAAATACCATCTGATCACACTTCTTTGTGAAATTTAAAACAACAACATCACCACCACCAAAAACAAACCAAGCTCATAGATACAGAGAACAGACAGGTGGTTGCCAGAGGTGGGGAGTTGGGGGTGGTAGAAATGGTTGAAGGAGGTCAAAGGTACAAGCCTCCAGTTATAATGTAATTAAGTCAAGGGGATATAATGCACAGCATGGTGATTATAGTTACAATACTGTTTTGATATTTAAAAGTTGCTGAGAGAATAGATCTTAAAAGTCCTCATCACAGGAAAAAAACATTGTATGTATGATGATGGACGTTAACTAGACTTCTTGTGATGATCGTTTCACAATGTTTACAAATACAAATCATTATTTTGCATACCTGACACTAATACCATATTATATATCAGTTACCTCAATTTCTTAAAAAGGTAAAAAAAAAAAAAAAAGAACAAATTTCTACCTTTAAAGAGACCTGGAAGATTTGACACCTATCTAACAAACTAGGAAGTATAATAGCGATGATGATCAGAGTTTAAGAAAAAGAGTGTATTAGTCTCTAATGCTATGTAAAAAAATTACTTTGGACTTAAACCGACACTGAATATATATTATCTCGAAAAAAAAAGAAAGGGGACCAGAGAAGTGGGTGTAGGGTGGGAAAGGCAAGAGTTTGCCCTGAGAACAAAATAAGGAAAGTGTGGTATAGTAAGAAATGTATTTGCTCTTGTCCCAATTCCCTGCAATTTCCAAAGTGATAGGAATATCTTTTTTGATTGATAGCAAGCCCTTTCAATCACACCTGAGTTACTGCTAATGAAGTGACTGGGGGTGGTTCCCTACAAGGCCTTGGGGATGCACTGATCACTAGAAAAAAAGTGTTTAGAGGATTGGAACTTTCAGCCGTACACACTGACCTCTGGGAAGGCTGGAGGAGTGAGGGGCTGCAGATTAAAGGTCTATAACCTCTTGAACAACCAGATTTGATAGCTCCCGGGTTGGTAAACAGGGCAGGAAGGTGGTGTCCCCTAATCCCACAGGGGCAGAAGTTCCTAAACTTGGGGTTTTTTCCAGACCTTAACCTGTGTACCTCTCCATCTGGCTGTTTAGCTGTATCCTTTATAACATCTTTCATTATAAACAGATAAATGTAAATGACTTTTTCTCAGAGTTCTATGGCTCTCTCTAGTAAATTAATCAAACTGGAGGAGGAGGTTGTTGGAATCTCTGATTTGTAACCAGTCAGTCAGAAGCACCAGAAACAACCCAGGCTTGGGATTGGTGTCTGAAGTGGGGGCAGTCTTGTGGGGCTGAGCCCTTAAGCTGCAGGATCTGATGCTATCTCTGGGTGGATAGTGCCAGAATTGAGTTAAATCTGTGGGACACCGAGTCAGTGTTCTCTGAGAATTGGGGAATTGCTTGGTGGTATTGTAAAACATATCAAAGAAAGGGATTTGCCCATGTCTGTACAGCTGTTTAATTGTAGATCTGGTCTCAGTGCCCAGTGGTTTTTATTCAAATGTTGATCAATTCAACCCAGGGCAATTCAATTCAAAAATTACTTATTGAGCACCTACTCTGGGTAAGGCTTTGTTCTAGAATCAGAAAATGAGTGGACGGTCTGTGCTACCAAAAACTTATGATGTGGTGGCAAACAGTATAGGAGGAAATGAAGCTGTCGTAGGGCAGCAATGCCCTCGACCCTAGCTGCACATTAGAATCACCTAGGAAGTTTTAGTGCTCTACTGATTCCACCAACAGAGGTGCAGGTTTAATTGGTAAGACGCCCAGGAATTGGCATTTTTAATAATCTCCTTATGTGATTCTAATAGAAAGACAGAGTTGAGAATCACTGTGTAAGTGGAGCAGAGAGTTAAGGGCCATTGGGGGAAGCAAGGAAAGTTCAAGGCTATGTTCAGTGAGCTTGGAAGGCTTGTTTGGATTCCCATAGGTGGAGCTTGGGATGGGGGAGCCTTTCACAGAAGTGAGGAACCACATGAGCAGGACATGAAGGTGAGAAAACATAAGACATGATCAGAGAATTGCTGGCCTTGGTTTGTGAGGTTCACAGGGCACCTAGGGAGTAATGGGAGACAGGCAGGAAGGTGGAGTGAAGACTGCCTTGTCCCAGGACACACAGAAAGTACTGGCAAAGCCAGAATCAGAATGTAAATCTCCTGACTCCTAGATCTCATCAGACAGCAGGGTCTGGGAACCAGGCCCCTGAGATCAGAACAGCAGTTCTGGGACAGGATAAAAAAGCCAAACCAGAGACTCTTCTCTCCGTTGAGTCAAACTTAGTGACCCAGGGCAGGAATAGGCTGGGAGCCAGATTTCTCTTGCTAGTTGTATTGGTTTGGAGGGAATGAAGCTCTCTGATTCCCCTGGGAATACAGTGAACCAGGAGTGATTTGCCTTCTTCTCATATATAATGAAGACCAGAAGTTAATGAACTTTTCCCAGGTGACATGGGTGGGAATTTTACCTGTTTTCAAAATTACTGATTTTCCCATTTATTTGAATTCTACCTTGCTTTGTCTGCCCATTCTGGGTGGTGTACTGTTCTCCATAAAACTTGTGCATAGCTCTGTATTTTATATCTTTTTTATACTTGCGTACTTATGACTCTGTTTACCTTATTAGACTATGAACTCTTTGAAGATAAGGCCACATCTTATTCAAATAAACTCAGAGTTATATGGGGCTCTGAGACACATATTATAACTATTTATTTGTTTAACAATTATTTAGTAAGTGACTACCATGTGCCAGGTACTTGAAACAGAGTAGGAAAAGGTTTAGTTCCTGTCCTCAAGAAGCTCATGATCTATTACAAAATCCCTCATGGAAGAGTGCTCACTGGGCCTGTGTCCTCTCTCATCTTGCTCTGATGACCTTACTGATTAATTCTTACCTAGTCAGTCCAGTTATAATCCAGGTATCTAATCTCTCCTGTGGCCTCAGGGATAAATTAAATTCAACTGTGTTGATAGGATTCATCTGGATTAGCCTCTAGAAATGTGATTTGTAAAGTAGAACAGGGAATAATAAACTATGGCATGGAAAGGCAATTTTTGAGGCAGATAGGTGGATTTTTTTAAAACTTTTTTTATTGAAGTATAGTCAGTTTACAATGTTGTGTCAATTTCTGGTGCACAGCACAGTGCTTCAGTCATATGTGAATACACATATATTTGCTTTCATATTCTTTTTCACCATAAGCTACTACAGGATATTGAATATAGTTCCTCATGCTATACAGTATAAACTTGTTTATCTATTTTATATATACCAGTCAGTATCTGCAAATCTCAAACTCCCAATTTATCCCTTCCCACCTCCTTCTCCCCGGTAACCGTAAGTTTTTTTCTATAGAAAACATATGAATTTTAAGCAGCAAGCATAGGGCCAGGCAGCTAGGATGTAGGTGAGCAAGAATGTCAGTACTAAAGTTGGCAGTGGCCACTAGGCACTTAGACCCTACATCTAAGGGTCCAGGTCAGTAAAGCCACACAATATCAATATTATCCAGTGCTTCAGGTATATGGCTATTCAGCTTAGTGAGGAAAGAATACTAATACAATAAATTTTAAGTTAAAATAACTGGTGCTGTCCTAAATCCAGTCCCCAAATCATATTCAACCTGTGAAGCTGGAAAAATATGGTGTGCCTCTGTCCTTGGTGCTGAAATGCAGCCCATAAATTGGGGCCCTTGCCCTTGAAGTGCCTGTTGTCTATGAGACTTGGCGATGGGTTGAGGCGGAGTGATGAGACATAGCTCTCCACACTACTTTCGTTGGGAAGGGGATGGTATGATTAATACTAAAATGCCCTAGATGTGTGCCTGGTTGACAAAGATATTTGAGAGTGGCTTGGGAAGTCAACATTAACTCCTCCTTTATACCCCTGACGTAGCATGTGCATATTTCAAGAATGGCTCTTATTCCTGAAATTGCATATACTAAATCTAAAATATCAAGTCTGACTCTAAAGCCATGCTCTGTTCTCTTTTCCTTGTACATTCCAGCTGCCATGCTGTAATGTACATTTGGACAAATTAAGTTGATATGTTTATGGATCTTTCCTATCACATAATGAGTCCTATTAGGGTTTACTTATCTTATCTCAATTTAGTACAATACATATAGTACAATATTGGCACTGGTGGGTACTTAAGAAATTCTTTTGGAAAATGCAAATAAACAGTTAACACTTGATTATCTGTGGAAAAGTCTAGAGAAAAGATCATTGACTGGGGAAGATTTAATTTCCCTTCTACATTGTTTCCTCAGTAATAAATGGTTTACAAAATTACTAAATACTCAGTCCCATCGCAGATCTATCGCCAGATTGAGGATTGTGGGTGGGAAGCCCGAGGAAGTTAACCAGTGAGTCTGAGATAATGATGTTAATATTTCACATTTATGTTTTCCTTTAAACTCTTCTGAAGCGTCATCATATCTAACTCCAGATGATCATCATAACATGCATATGAGGTAGACAGACTAAGCACTAGAATCCTTATAAATATAGAAGACTGAGGCTCAGACACATTAAATGTCTTGGTCAGCAAAACAATGCAAGTTGCAGCTGATCTTGAAAGTAAAATGATGTATCTTGACCTCCAAACAGGAATTTTTTCCTTTGTTTGATAAAGGGCCAAGAAAAAATTAAGACAAAAGCCTCAAAATCTTAGCTGCTCCACTCTGTGGCCCTCCTAGGGTCACTGGATGGTTGGGGACCTTTAGGGGAGATATCCTGATAGGAACCATCCCCTCCTAGTTACAGAGATGCTCTTTCTGTCATGGGTACTAACAGAAACAGCAGAATTATCTGTGTGCCTTTATTGTATTCGGCAGGCTGAATTTATTCTAAATAAGTCTTATCTCCAATCTTAAAGCCAGGCCATTCTATAATAAATTTAAAAAGTTTTAGTTATTTGACCTGGTCACTCTTAAATTCAGGCCAATTGTGAACTCTTTCAACACTGGTCCAAAAATAAACAGACATAACCTGTATTGAGTACCCAACACTTATTTATTCATTCAATATTTAATTACACCTTTCCTTGTTAGGTGTGCTTGATTTCTTGTGGAAAAGCTGTGAGAGGACTCAAAAATGATTAAATTCGAAAGGCACTTAACATTATTGTAGGGAGACATGCTATAAAGCTGTGAAATGTTGAGTGATGATAAGAACAATTTAAAACAGGAGTAGAAGAGCGATAACGAGGCAGCACTTGATTGATTGCCAAATAAGTGGTGCAGACAGGAATGCTATCGTTTTGAGATATTATACATTGATTTCAGGAGATTGAATTGGACTGAGTATAGCTCAAGGGGTAAACTGGTATATAGAAGGCACTAACGAAAATTTCCACCAAAGTGCAATGAGAGAGATTCTCTTGACAGGCAAGCCTTGGGGAGAAGAGGGAAGGAGAGAAAAAGATGCTGTTTTATCCTGAATCTCATAAAAATAAGAGGAAAAATTTTATGGTGATGGGACAGAAATAAGCTATAGTTGTGGTCTCTCTAGCATTAAGCAGGAAAAAGATCAGAGACACAGAAATTTATTTATTAAAAAAATCTTTATTAAGTCTGTTTTGCTCGCTTCTCCAGGGCTAGGCATACAATGGTGACACTGACGGCCACGAGCCCTGCTCTCTTGGTGCTTACAGAATGGAAGTGGGGATGCATAAGTTGCTTTGGGAGCACAGAGGAGTGCGCCCAGCTGCCCTGAGGGGGTAAAAAAAGCTTCCTAGAAAAGATGACTTTTTATTTGAGACCTAAAATTCAGCCAAGTAGTAGCTACTTGAGGGAGCTTAGGGATGTTGGAAGAATTGTTTCAAGCAGAGAAAACAGCATGCCTGTTGGCCCCAAAGTGAAGGAGCACATGGTCTAGTTTGCACAAGGGACGTTTAGTTTGCTGGAGCCTAGTGTCTGAGGCAAGAAACGTTAAGATTTGAGGTTGGAGAAATAAGCAGGGCTCAGTTTGTGCAGGATCTCAGGCTTTAGAGGGAAGAGCAGGGCCCGGGGAAGAAAAGAAGAAAATTCATTTTTGAAGGGTTTTACTGAAAGAGTGGCATGAGATTTGCACATGGGATGCTATATGAAGTGTAGATTGGAAGGGGCAGGTAGCTTAATCAGGAGGCTATTACAGTCATTCAGGCAAGAGACGATGGCATTAAGTTGGAGCATTAGCTGTGGGAAAGGAGAGAAGAGGACGGTTCTGACAGATATTTAGGAGTCAGACTTTAGGGCTGATGATGGGTTGTATGTGGAGGACGAGAGGGAGGAAAGTGTCGAGGATGTTCCCAGGCTTCTGGCTCTTCCTGTATTGCAGTTGCATTCTGCCTGTCAATGACTCATTGAATGAATTAATCTGGCATGGACTCTCTAAGTGGCTTCTTTGGCCAGGTGATCTATAGATAAGTGCACACCTTTCCACCCCCAATCCCCTCACTGTTCTCATCTCTGTATGCTCTAACTCATTTCTCTCATGATGCCTTACCTAAATCCCAGGAAAACTCAAATTGGAGGTGAAAGATGGTAGAGGGGGAAGAATAACCAGAGGATTAATGGTGGTCATTTTATCCAACTTACCTTTTTTTTTCTCCAAATGGCACAATTTTTTCCCTGCCTTTGTTCTGATCCACAGCATGAATTCACTTTCCTAGATTTGTCTGCTGCTCACAGTGACAAACCAGTGCAGCTTGGAGAAAGAAACAAATAATTCTCTGCTTTGAGGCTGGCCAGGAGGACCTGACCTTCACTGCTTAACAGCTGAAAAAACATTATCTCCTCCCCTTCTCTGTGCATCCAGGATCCTAACAGATTGGAGGAGGGAAACATGGAAGGCTAGAGCTGTCTCTCAATGGGGGAATCCCCTCCCTGTTACTTAGCTGAAAAAAACCTGTCAGCGGTAAAACAAATATTATAGCAGAACTGTCAGCCCCCAAGCTAATGGAGTTGTGTAGGTGAGAGAGGAGCCAGGGAGACCAGAGAGAGGCATCAGACAGATGGCTTAGCTTCCAGAGGACAGAGAGGGCACCTGGACCCTAGCACAGGTGCCAAGGAAATTACGCAGGTAATTAGGCAGAGCTCAGCTCAAGCTCAGAGTGGAGGAAATCTTGGGGAGACACCTTTTTAGACAGCACCTTTATCCAGCTCCAATTATTTTAGAAAAAGCCTGGATGGTTTCTCTAACCTTTCCCTTCTGGCATTAGAAACCAGAGAATATAGCTTTAAGCCTGCAGTGAAAATGGCAATGCTGCTGGAGACATCGATTTTGTGTGTCTCTGAGACCAACTAACACTCATTCCAAGAGCTTTCCCCACACTCTGGGGTGAGGTGTGACAGAAGTGTGACAGAGGCCCTCATTTCCATCAGCTTTTCAAAACACTCCCGAGAAGTCTGATCCTACTTGGCAGGAGCTTCTTGCTGGCTGTGGTGGTGAACATAACGAGGACTCCCTGTTTGTGAGCTGGTTTTCATCTTGGTGGCACTTCTCGAAGAGCTGCACCATCAGCCAGGCTGGAAATGGTTTTCAAAGATTCCTTTGCCCGAGCAGGTGATGCAGGGTCAGGGAGGCTGCCGTAGGTGGTAACAGTGCCCGGGGCCTTTGTGTCCTATGGGAAAGCGCAGCCCATCCCCCTGTGGCTGCAGTGTTCCTAGAACTGGCAAGCAGTGGGGCAGAGGCCCTCAGTGTCTCCTGGGTCACTTAGTAGTGTGTCACAGACATGGCAGGGCAAGGACACGTCACAGCAAATGGGATTGGAAGAATGATGATGAAGGTCATTCTCTCCTCCACTTCTGAGGCATGGTAGGCACTGGGGAGCTTGATGAGATTTAACCTGTGACTCCCACTTTTACCTTTTGTCTCACATCAGAAGCTGAGCCCAGCTCTGCATGAGGGAAAACACGTAAGATGGTCGGAGGAAGTCTAGATGCTCTGATTATAGAGATTTCCAAACCCTAACACCCAAATTCTCAAACTTTGGTTTGTATCCCAGTCGACTGGAAGATGTGTTTTTTAAAAGCAGATTTTCAGGGTTGGCTTCAGAGACTCTGAATCTGATCTCCAGGTCAGGAACAGACCATCTGTACTTTTAACAAGCCCCCCAGGGGCATGAAATACACCCTTTGTTTGAGAACCGTTGTATTCAAGCACAAGTTCTTGAGAATCCTGCGTGCCTTTGGCATATGAGAGGCCTCAGAGCTTGGCGATAGGCCAGTGCAGAAGTGTTTGAGGCTTCCCGCAGAGGTGTGCCTGAGCCTGGATCCCAAACAAAGGGCACTGCCAGGCAGATCCAGGTCGCTGCTGGAGATGCAGAGGGAGCTGTCAGGCCAGCTCAGCCAGCTGGGAGGGCAGGCTCTGACGCTGAAATATCAGGGCTGCTCAGGAAGGCTCTCTGGAGAGCTGCTGGCTCTCAAAGAATGGGACGACATTGAATAATTATGTTGAAAAATTCTGGAGAGAAGCAGAAGGCTTGTAGAGTATGTTGAGAATTTTAATCACTTTCTCAGAATGCCTTTGATTAAAATCCTTTCAAGCCCTTCCTAGGTGTGTCCTAAGCCTCGCTCATTCCAGCTGACAGGTAATTAGTGCTCTGACTGAGGATGGAGGCGCAGGCTGCTCAGATCAAGTAACATAATTCATGTGAAACACTGCATAAACTCTAAAGACTGCAAATGCTCCTATCGCCCACGGTTCGTACTCCTGTCACCCAGGACCACTCGGCGGCCTGAGCACCGTGTAATCTCGCACTGTCTCTCTGGCTGTCCCCCCACCACCCAGAACGCTCTACTGTGCCTTCTTCGCCTATGAACTCCTCTCTTTTCTCAAGGCTGAGCTCAAATGAAACTGCTCTAGTCTCTTCATCCCCCTTGGCAGAAGTAAGCACTCTGCTTACCTCTATCAAGGCCACTTGAAAAAGGCTGCATCAGATACAAACTACCATGTACAGAATAGATAAACAACAAGGTCCTCTGTATAGCGCAGGGAACTGTATTCAATGGCTCGTGTAACCTGTAATGAAAAAGAATATGTATGTATGTGTGTATATATATATAGCTGAATCACTATGCCGTACACCAGAAACTAATACAACATTGTAAATCAACCATATTTCAATTTAATAAAAAAAAGGGAAAAAAAAAAAGAAAAAGGCTGCATCATCTCCAGCAGGTGGTGGCTGCATGATAATGATTCTCTTCCTTTATCTCATCATTTCTTTATGTGTCTCTCTCCACTTCAGAATAAGAAATGAGCTTATTTTTCTTGGCATTGTCAATAACCACCCAGAGCCTTGACTAGTAGGTGTTCAGTAAATGTTCATTGAATGAAAACAGTAAGTATCAGTCAGAGACTGGGAGACAAGGGGTAAAAAGAAATGCATTTCCACTCCATGCAGAGCCCTCCTAGAATGCGGCAGATCTAAGGTTTAATCTAAGAACGCTAAGAAAGGAGCTCTTCTAATTTCAATGCTTCAGCCACTAAGAAAATCCTAGCCAACATTGCCTAATTCTAATGTCATACAATCCTGGTTGCAAATGGTAGTTCTTTATGTTGTATTAATTTATAGTTCAGAAGATTTGCCTCTTTGTGCCTCAGTTTTTCTGTCTGCAATGTGGGACAGAGCAAATCATGACTATGATGAGTAATCCTCCCTTCCCTCCTTCTCTGATACATCTTTAGAAGAAGACAGCTGTCACTGGGGGCGGGTGTGTATAGCTCTTAGGAAAACAGAGCCATTTGTTTCATGTAGCAAGAAGCACGAAAGGCAAGGCTTGACATGGAGAAAAAGAGAGTGAAAGAGAATCAGAACTGCTTTTGCTCTTCCCCATCTTTCTCTGATAACACACTCTGCATTAATTTCCCTACGTTGAGAATAAGAGAACAGCATTCATTACACTGACAGCATATTACAGACAGCCTTCTACTTAAAGTGGGATTCTCAAAGCAACACATCAGCACCACCTAGGAACTTCTTAAAAATGCAGAATCTCAGACTCAATCCCAGATCTACTGAATCAGAACTGGAATTTAGTAAGATCTATAGGTGACTCATAAGTATTAAAATTTGAAAAGCCCAGGCATAGAGTAGTCTTAAAAACATTTCTGAAAGTGAAATGGAAAGCAGGGAAGAATAGATGTTTTGCCCGTCAGGATATAGTGAAATAGAATGAGCTTTCTCATTAAAATAACCAAAAAACTACTATGGCGAGGTGATGGGAAACAGGGAGGGACGGTTTTATTTAGCTGCAGAATTACTCAGGGAGTCGACACAGAAAAGGAAAGCAACAATGTGTGAGCCAGACCAACACAGTGCACCCACCCCAGCACAATGAGAGAGGAGCTGAAATAGACCTGGGAGGAGAGTTGACAGCTGCCTTAGCCCTATCCTGTCAGACTTCCCATGGTGTTCATCCCCAGACCTGCGCAGTCATTCACCCTTCATAGCAAAATACCCATGACCTTGCCCTGGGGGTAACTGCGGTGGGAAGTGAGGGTCAGTGCATTCTAGTTCTGTTTTACAGTGAATTCTCCTTTTTCCATTTAGTTGGAGTCTTAGACTCTATCCCCTTCCCCACCAAGGGTTGAGACTGGACTGGGGAGTCTCTCATGGGATGTGAAATACGTGTGTGTGTGTGTGTGTGTGTGAGCTTGTGTGGTTACACATACATGCACGTCTTTGAGTTATCATTTATATGCAATAAAGTGCACAAATCTTAAGCATTTAGTTTGATGAGTTCTGACAATTGTATACACACACCTATGTATATACCAAACAAGATACATGTTTCCGTCACTCCAGAGAGTTTCCATGTGCCCCTTTCCCATCAATCCCCCATTTCTCCATCCACCTAGAGGTAGTTTCTGATTATTTCCCCCATAAATTAGTTATGCCTGTTCTTGGGCTTCATAAATGGAGTCATATAGTACAATCATGAAGTACATACTCTTTTGTGACTCATTTCTTTCACTCAACACATGTTTTTTAGATCTGTCCACGTTATTGCACGTATAAGGAGTACATCCTTTTTTATTGCTAAGTAGTAGTCCACAGTAGGAAGATAATACATCTTGTTTATCTGTTCTCTTGTCAGTGTACACTGGGGTTGTTTGTAGTTTCTGGCTTTTATGAGTAAGGCTGCTTTGAGCATTCCTATAGAAGCCACTTGTAGATTTTACTTTGTTCTGGTTTTATTTTCTTGGGGATAAATACCTAGGAGTATAATTTCTGGGTCATAGGTAGATGCATGTTTAAATTTAGAAGTACAGCCAGGTATCCAAAGCAGCTGTAATATTTTCGCTTCTCTCATCAGTAATGCATGAAGTTCAAGTTATTCCACATCTTCACCCCATGAGTCGGTGTTACCAATTTTTGATTTTTAACGATTCTACTAGGTGGGATAGGGTACCACACCATGGTTTTAATTTATATTTCCTTGATGACTCATGATGCTGAGCATTTTTTCATGTGTTTATTGGCCACTTCATATCACCTTCTGTGAAGTGTCTGTTCAAATCTGGTGTATATATATATATATATATATATATTTAAGTTTATCTTTTTATTGTTGATTTGTAGGAATTCTTTGCATATTTTGGATATAAGTCCTTTGTCAGATATATGTATTGCAAATATTTTTCCTAGTCCATGGATTGCATATTTATTGTCTTAATAGTGATTTTTGATGAGCAGAAGTTTTTAATATTTATGAAATACAATATTAAAAAATAGATTTATGAAGTATCATTTTTTTTCTCATATACATAGTACTTTTTGTGTCCACAGCAATCTTTGTCTTCCTCAAGGTATAGGAGAATAAAGATACTCTCAATGTCATCTTCTTACAATTTTATGGTTCTAGTTTTTACATTTAGGTCTATGATCCATCCCAAATTATTTTTGTGTAGAGTGTGAAACAGAGGTTCAGGTTTGTTTTATCTTGTATAGATATCATTGTTCCAGTACTATTTGTTAAAAATAATTTTTTTCCTGTAAAATCAACTTTGGGCTTTGATCAAAAGCTAATTGTCTCTATGTCTGGAACTATTTTTGAACTCTGTGTTCTGTTCCATTGGACCTATTTGTCTATTCTTATTCCAGTACTACCCAACTTGACTACTGTATTTTATTCTAACTCTTGAAATCAAGTAGTATAAGTCTTCAAATTTGTCTCAACTTTTAAAAATTGTTTTAACTATTCTAGATACTTCATATTTCTATAAAAATCTAAGAATCAGCTCATCGAATTTCTTTTAAAATGTCTGTGACATTTTGATCTATTTTTCATTGATTCTGTAGATTAATTTGAAAGGAATGGCTATCTTAACAATATTGAGTCTTGTGATGATGAATATGGCATATATATCCATTTATTTAAGCCTTAAAATTTCTCTTGGGAATGTTTTGTAGTTTTCAAAGCAGGCATCTTGCATGTTTTGCATTAGACTTATTCCTAGATAATCTTTTTGATACTATTGTGACTGGCATTCTTAAAATTTTATTTTTCATTTATTTCTAATTTTATTTTTCATTTAATTCTATAGATGTTCAATTAATTTTTATATATTGAACTTAATTTATATTTGAATGTTGAACCAACTTTGTGTTCCTGGGATGAGTTCACTTAGGTTGTATTATCTTTTCATGAATTTCTGAATATCATTTGCTAACATTTTGTTAATAATATTTGCATCTCTGTTGATGAGAGACTAATGGCCTCAAGTTATATTTTCTTATAATGTCTTTGCCTTTGAGATCAAGATTGTGCTGCCCTAATAAAATGAGCTGGAAAGTGTTCCTAATCAGCTTTTATATTTTCTGAGTTTATGTAATATTGGTATCATCTCTTCCTTAAGTGTTTGGCTAAATTTATCGTTGATTGTCTGAGGCTAGGTTTCCTTTGTGAGAACATTTTAAAATATAAATTTAATTTCTCTTTGTTATCATACAGGTTTATGGCTTAGATTTTCTATGTCATATCTGCTTTGGTAATCAGTGTTTTTCCAAATTTGTCCACTTAATCTAAATTGTTAAATATTTTGGCATGAAGCTGTTCATAATGTTGTTTTATTTTCTCTTACCATGTGTAATATCTATACTGTTGTCCTCTCCTTCATTCTGGATATCAGAAATTTATATTTTCTCTTTTTTTGTGTGTTTGATCACTGTTTGGGTTACTACTGCTGTATAAGAAATTATCCCTAACATTAGCAGTTTAAAAACCACCAATTTAATTTAATCATGATTTTGTGGGTCAGAAGTTTGAGAAGGCCTCAACTAAACAGTTTTTGCTTGAGATCTTTAATGTAGTTGAATTCAGTTGTCAGTTGGGGCATCAGTCACGTGAAACTCAGCTAGACTTGATGTCCAGGGCCTCCTCACAGGCTGGCAGTTGGTGTTGGCTGTTGGCTGGGAGCTCAGCTGAGGCTGTGGATGAATTGTCTAAATGTTGCCTCTCCAGCATAGTAGCTGTCTTCCTTCAGAGCAATCATCCCAAGAGAACCAAGTGAAAGCTGCTTGGCCTTTTCTGATGCAGCTTGGAAGTAAAGCAGTGCCACATCTACTAAATTCTGTTGGCTACAAGCAAAGACACTAAGGTCAACCCAGATTAAAACGAGGGAATGCAGATTCCACCTCTTGATGGGACGAATGTAAAATTTCAATCACATTGAATATACAGCCAACACCATTTATTATAGTGATTTAAATATATTTATGATAGTCTGTAGAACAAATTTAGAGGAAATTTAATTTACATCTTTAACAAGAAGTCAGCATAACTGACCATTTAATTGTCTACTCTTCATTGCTTATCTCAATCCTTCAGATAGATATTTGAGACAAGATTGAGGGTCAGTATTTTTCCTTTAAGCTTATTCTAAACCTAAATATTACTGCCCTAAATCTGGCCATACACATAATAGTAATAGAGGGATTAAGTGGATAAAGAAGATTAAGATGGAATAAACCTCTCTTCAGCTCAGAACAGAAACTACCTATATATGTAAATGTCCACTTTGCCTTCTCTCCTGTTAAAGTGGATAGATGCTGCTTCTGTCCTATAAGAGTGGTTCCTTAGATCTGGTTCCATCTCTTCTCTCTGCATTATAACGATTTCTTTAGTCATCTGTCTCTCCCTACTAGACTATAAGCTTCTTAGAGGCAGGAACCATGTTTTACATGTTTCTTTCTTTTGTTCATATCATAATGCCTGGCACATAGTTGGTTTTCAATGTATGTTTGTTGAATTGACTTAAACAGCACTGATTTCCTCTCAACTCATAGATTAACAGATTGTTGACAGGCTAAAATCAAATTTGTCTAACTCTGTCATTTCTTAGTTTTATAAAGAGTTCTAAAAACACCTAAATAATTATGACAAATTCATTTAAAAATGCTTTGAATAGGGTGGTAAAAATAAATATTTGTCAACTCTGGGGGAAAAAAAATGCCTTGAATGAAATTCAGCTAAAGTCATTCAAAGTTTAAACCTTTTTTTTTTTAAACAAACATGTAATCTGAAAACAGTAAATGTATCATAGCTTCCAGTGAGGAAACATTACCACTAAAGTCAGAAGAAGTAGGATCTACCTGATAGTGGATACAGTTCCAATACTAAATGGTTTAAAATACCCTCTTATTACCTACCGCCTTTTTTAGCTTAATTATTTAAACAACTTGGCATAAATATTAGATAATCTGGTTGCACATTCTCTGGTTATAACAAACAAGAAAGCAAACATTTTATTCTACTTGAGGACATGATTTTATAATTTTCAATTGCATATGAATATCTAAAGAGACTTTGAAGTGCTGAAACTTTTTGGTTAATTATTTCAGGGAGATTAGTGAATGAAGAGTTAATAAAAAAAGGAAAAGTAAACATTTAGTCTGGAAAACTTGGAAGCAGGGATATGGGGTAAAGAATTGGGGGATTATGGGGTAAAGTCATTAAAGAATATTTATTGAGTACCTACTATGTGCTAGCCACCATATAGGTCCTGTGGATACAGAGATGAACCCTGACCTTGTGGAGCTGATATCTAAGTTGGAGGAATGCTCATTCAAAGAGGTTCTAATAATGGTGAACTTCAAAAGGAAGAGCTTTCACCCTTTAGTTTATTGGCACCTCTTGGCCTTAAGCAAACATGCACAGTCCCTTCCTACTATGACCTCCAAATGTTCAGAGAAATTAGGAAGGAAAAGCATAGTTGATCACAAAACAGGTGCTATTACAACCTTCTCTGGGGCGTGGATTGCCTATAGATATGACATTTCCAAAAGGGAGGGAGGCTACTCAAGTAACTTCACTAGGCAGAAAGGTATGTCCCAAGGTGACTGTCTATGTCTACATACACTGAGAACTGGCTGGCAGTTTCTCTGCTAAAAGTGTGAAATAAATAATAATAGCAATAATAGATCAAAGAAAATACTTTCTGTGTCAGCAGGCATCTCCATCTGTGTCCATCTCAAAATTATCACAGTGAAAATTAAGGAAGATAATGTAAAGTGCATAGTGTGGTGACTGGCATGAGGTCAATATTAAATACACACACACACACACACACACACTTCCTTCCTCAGCCATAATGAGCAGTACACTGCCCCTGTCTCTGAGAGAGAATATAAATCAGGCTCCTAATCATTCAGCACAGGCCAGTGGCCCCACCTCCTGCACATCTGGTATGTAAAGCATGTGAATCCCTCTTTAATCAACAGCTCAGAATAATGGCACTTCCGACCCTCATCAGAGAATTCAACCAGGGATTGATTGCAATGCAGTTCTTGCCAAATGCTTGCTGGGGCAGTTGATATTTGAGAGAAACTGCCTAATGGATAAGTCATCAACATGCATTCTTCTAAGCTTTTTCTTTTCATTATCATCAGAACACATACCTGCACTACATCACTGCAATTCTCTGTAATATCCTTTGTTGAATTAAAATATGCTGCTCCTTTATCTACCTTTTAGAGGACTTATATTAAAATTATTTCCTTAGCATGGGACCTGGTCCATAGTAGGTCCTTACTACATATTTGAATACAGAAAGGATGAATTTGTTCCAATAAGAGTTATGGGTCCCTCCCTCCTCATACAGCCATAAGTGGAAATAACATGCATTAGTGTTTCCTTTTTATTTCTTCTCTCTCTAGGGAGCTGCTCTTCATCTTTCACATCTTAGCTGGATATCACCTTCTTTCTGGTGCCCTCCCCGCTTCCCAGGCAGGATCCTAAGCTCCTTTCGCCTTGCTCCTACTTCTCTTACAGCACCCATCACAGGTTTTGGCAGTTGTTTGCACTATTGTCTCCTTGTTGGACTATGAGACAATTTAGGGTATGACTGTCTTCTTCATCTTTGTGATCATAGTGAATGGCACAGGGTCTGGTCCACAGCAGGTTAATAAATGTTTGGATGTCAAAAGAATAAATAAAGCAATTCAGTGTCTTTTATATAAACACCAGCTAACCATTTTCCCTTGAATTCAGTAACAGGAAAACTTGATATTTCCAATACATTTTTGTTGAGTTCCTACTTTATGCAAAACACTTTCCTGGTATAATAGAGATCATTGTCTTCCTTACCACTGAGGAGTTCCCCATCAGGTGCGGGAGACAGACATATCTACAGACATATTCAGGGAAATTCCTGGAGTCAGTGTTCTAACAGGTATACAGAAGAAGTGGTCAAGAGAGTGTGGGGGATGGAAGCAATTAATTTCAACATGGAGATAAAGGAGGCTTGTTGCTTGAGACTGACTTTGAATGGGTAGAATTCTGACAACTGAAATAGGGATGAGAAGCAGATGCCAGGTAGAAAGAATAGCTGTATTCCTTCACTTGTCTGTGACTTCATGGCTTCTGAATACATGAGCTGTCATTTTCATCTTTGTATTTACAATGCTTAGTATGGACCTAAGCATATGGTAACTTTTCAATAGATGCTTGTTGGAAAATAAACTTTAAGAATATAGAGGTAAATAAAACTGGAAACGTTGGCTGGAATCAAATTGAGAAGGACACAGTTCTGTTTGTTGTGGGTAGCCATTGAATATTCTTGAGTTGGGGAGGGATGCAGTCAGATCAGGTCGTCTGTGAAGGATGAATTGGAGGGGAAAGAAACTGGAGTAGGGGACCAGCTAGATGATACTTGAAAGGTACAGGTGAGAGTTGATGAGGATGTGAACTAAGCAGTGGAAATGGAAAGGGAAGGAAGGGATAAGTGCCTTGTGGTTTTAAGTTTACATTTCTGCTTACTTGTCTTTAAAAAATCACCCAAAGCAATAAGAAGGACTAGAATAAAACATGTATTTCATCACTGGTGAAACTAGGAAAACATAATCCTAAACGACAATATATAAAGATAAAAATTATGTGGAATGTCGGGAATTGGTTTAGCAGAGCAGATAAATCTTGCAAATATTAAAGTTAAGTGTCTGTGGATGGGTACATTAGTGAAAATCAATCTTATTCAATCTGAAAAACCCAGAAGAGAACAAAAGTCTGGAGGTGCTAGGTGCTGTGGAATGTGGAGGTGTGGTATGGTTGAAAAAAGGGGTCTTGGTTGAAAGTCTGTAAAACGATTGGTTAAGCCTTGAGTATCATACCTTGCACATCCAGGTGATTAGATCTCCCACTTTGGTAGAAGAGAAGGGATTTATTCTCTAAAGCAGTTGAACCAGAGGGCCTCTGAATTCAGAGACACCAGGCACGGCAGTGAGCTTGGGTAAAGTGTTCGACTGAAAAGAGGAACTGTGTGAAAGGCTGCATCCTGAATGGTGAGGCACTCAGTCCCCTTCCCTTTTCCCCTAGGAGATACGCTGCCACACTTACACCCTCATGAGAGGAGACTGAAGCATCTTTCTCTGGAGAATCTCAACGGCCCTGGTAGAGGAAGAGGGAAGGACACACACACACACACACACACACACACACATGTGCATGTACATTTCCCCAAGGAAAACATCCATTCTATAATTTGAACCCCAGCAGTCATCAAGGCTTGTCCAATCACAGAGGACTTTTAGTTTTAAAAATACACAGAAAGTAAGAGGTCTAGATTTTTGAGAAAGGACTGTTACATAAAAAACAGAGAGAGAGAGAAAAAAAGAAATCCAAGAAAACAAAGAGCAGAAGAAAACGTACTTTAAGGCAAACAATAATTAGCATCCTCAGAGAGATGTGGATGCTATAAAAAAGGAACAATAACAGAAAAGAAAAAGCTCTCATAAATTAGCAATATAATTAAAAATTCAGAAGAAGAAGTTGAAGAAATCTCATTGAAAGCAGAACACAGAGACAAAGATATAAATAATAAGATAGAAAAAGATAGGGAAATTAGAGGATTCAACCTCTGATATCAAACCATTAGAGGTTGTAGAAAAATGGAATAGTGAAAACAGATGAAACAAAATTATCAAGAAAATAATTTGATGACATTTTGTAAAACCAAAGTACAAAGGTATTAAAAGTATAAAAAGTGTTCCTCCCAAAATAAACTTAAAAAGGCTGCACCAAGCCACTATGGAGGATGGTATGGAGGTTCCTTAAAAAACTAAAAATAGACTCACAGTATGATCCCGCAACCCTATTCCTGGGGATATATCCAGAGAAAAATATAATTCAAAGAGACACATGAACCCCAATGTTCACAGAAGCACTATTTACAATAGCCAAGACATGGAAACAACCCAAATGTCCACTGACAGAGGACTGGATAAAGAAGATGTGATGTGCACACAATAGAATGCTACTGAGCCATAAAAAAGAATAAAATAATGCCATCTGCTGCAACATGGATAGACCTGGAGAGCATCATTCTAAGTGAAGTAAGCCAGAAAGACAAAGAAAAATGCCATATGATATTGCTTATTTGTGGAATATAAAGAAAAAAGGACACAAATGAAATTATTTACAAAACAGAAACAGATTCACAGACATAGAGAACAAACTTATGGTTACAGGGGGTAAAGCAGATGGAAAAGGATAAATTGGGAATGCAAAAATTGCACCTCTTGGGGAATGATAGTAATGTTAGGTATTTTGATTGTGGTGGTGATTTCATGGGTGTGTATATCGATCAAAATTCATCAAAATGTATATCTGAAATATGTGTAGTTTACAGGAACTCTGTCACAATAAAAGTGGTTAAAAAAAGGCTGTACCAAGACATATCACGAAATTAAAATATGCAAGGGAAAAAGAACTAATATAAAAATGTTCCAGAAAGAAAAACAGGTTACATACAAAGGTTTAGTACCTAGCAGCTACCATGGAAGCCAGAAGACAGTGGAGAACTACATGCAGTATTGTGAAGAATAATCATTTCTACTTTGGAATATACAGTTAGCCAAACTATCAAGATATGTGATGACAGAATAAAGTTATTTTAGGCATACAAAAATCTCAACAAACCTACCTCCAATGTATCATGTCTGAAGCTACGAGGCAATATGCTCCACCCAACAAGGAAAAAGAAAGCATGAGATCCAAGCAGGATGGGAGAAAAGTGAAGGAAATTTCCAGGCTAGTGGTGAAGGGAAGTCTCAGGACAAGAGCCAGGTAGCTGAGAGTAAGCCAGTTACCTAGAGAGAAACCAGTCCATAGAACAGAAGATTAAAGGCTCAGGAGATAATTCTCCAGGCCAAAAAAAAAAAAAAAAAAAAAAAAAAAAGGCATGGTATGATAGCAGATTGCATTTGAGAAGTTGTTGGAGGAGATGAAGAGACCGAATATATAGACATTGGTACCTATAATACTAAGAAAACTGGGGGGAGGAGGAACTTATTAACTTTGTGAAAAAACTAAGTTGAACTAGGAAGCAACTGTAATAATAGTACACTACTTGACACAATAGTAAACAGTACTTATGTGGTCCTAATTAGGTAGACATTAAATATTGATTGAAATGAAATTGTGACATAACTATACAGATAAAAAGACAAGAGAGGACAAGTCATGGGAAAGCACTGGCGGAGGCTGAGAAAGTGAAATAATCACTCATGAACAAAAGAAGTCAATACGTTATAATCAATATTGGAGAACTAACAAAAAACTGTTCAAGATTATTATTTAGAATCATAAAGGTAAACACTAGAAGAAATAGCTAAAAGAGTGGAGAGTGGTTACAACTTGGCTAGGCTATTATATACGATGGTGAAGGTTATGCATTTCACCACTCTGGAGGTGCCATTCCCATCATGATGTATTCAAATGGTGCCCCCAAAGTTGAGTTTTGCACAACCTACACACCTGAATGCAGCAGTTCTGCCTTTTGGGAGCAGGACCAGTATTGGGGCAGGCTGATATGAGAATGGGACTGCTCTATTCAGTTATAAACATTTTAGCACTATTAGCCTTTTTAAATTATGTTAGATTTAAAAAAAAATCTTAAAGAAAAGAAAGGAGAGGGTGGATTTGAGATCTACTTCTGAAACAAATTTATTGGGATCGGGCAACCTCTGAGGGATAGGCAGGCGAAAAGGAGACATTAAATAGTGCTAAGAAGAATCAGTTACATAGGGAGGAGAAAAATCAGAGGAAGTTAGTATCATAGAAACCAAAAGAAAGAGTTACCAGAAAGAGACAATGGCTAACAGCGCCACATGCTGGTCAGTCGGAAATTAGACAAGTTTTGGTATAAAAAGTCCTGGGACTGAGCCTCACTCAGCTCCATCGCCCTCCGAGGGACTGTTATCTCATCTTAAAAATAATGATGATGATACCAACCTCACAACACCCTTTTGCTGCTGCTTTCATGAAACAGAGTGGCAATCTTGCTGGAGTATCCAGCTTGATGGAGTATTTTCAGCATTCAGTTTTACATCTTGGCAATACTCTCCTCAAACTAATTCTAGGTATTACCTGGGGAAAGGGATATGCTACTAAAAATGATTTTATTTTTGAAGTTATATTAATTATTCCCAAGGCCCTTGGGAAGATGTTTTTCTTTTAAATTAGACTGAGATTAGACTACTTCATTGAAGCAGAGAGCTGCAGCTGGGATTTCCGAGGCTCCTGGAGTCTCCCACTGAAATTCTCTGGCCCCGAGGAGTTGCTGGAGGGGACTATCTGCCTCTTGCTGGGTAGGGAAATTAAGCTCCTTCCTGCTGCAGGATTCTAGAGCTGCAAGATGAGCCTCCCTTCCTCTGGGAGTAGACATAGAACAGGAACATTAAAGTGATGCTGTCTCAACTCAGTTCCGGTCTGGCTTTCAGAAAAAAACAAATTGCATCTTGAGCCTGGAGGCATCTAGCTTAAATCCTGAGCCCAGAAAAGAGCAAAGAACAGGGAGGTTGAAAAATCTGGAGTGGAGTACTGTTCCAAATTCATCAAAATCCATATCCTCTTCTAGCTTCAGGAAGGAGTCCCCCTTACATTGACCGGACCCTGGAGAACCACGCAGGGCTGTTGAGGAAGCCCCTAATTGCCTCTCTTCTGGTGTCTCTCAGCCCTAGGAGAATGCATCTTGCTTCGCCTCTGTTTGGCTGCATGGAATTTAATAACAACAACAGCAAACAGTAACAGTTTTATAGCACATACTATATGCCAGGTGCTATTTTCAGCACTTAGATTAACTTATGTACACTTGAGGAAAAAAGCCACAAAGAAGTTAAGCAACTTGCCTGGTATTAGAGACATGCCAAATATTAAACCCCCTGAACATTAGACCACTCTGTCATATCCTCGGGATCCTCAGCAACCATGTGAATAGAGGTTCCTCCCCTTCTCAAAAACCTGCAGTGACTCCCACTGACTTTTTGACCAGAGCGTATCCAGACTTCTCCCCTTGGTATTCAAGGCTCTTCATCACACGTGTCTACCTTCCTAACACCATGGCCACTATATCTAAGCACACACCAGGTGTACCTGCCACACTGAGGTCCTCACTCTTCTTTTGAACTCCCCTGAAATCTCACACCTTTAGGCTTCGGCTAATGCCACTTCTTTATCCTGAAGTGAAGAGCGGTGGAGTGATAGAAAAAAGGTAGGATTTGGAACTGAGTCCATCTCTGTCTAGTCTTTCCAGCTGTGGCAGAGGTTGTTAGTTGTTCTCTGTACATCCACTTTCCTGGTATCTAGAAATAATAGAATCTTGATTTTTGTATGGCTACATCACTAACAATCTAAGAGACTGATTATATGACTAAGTTTTAAATAATGATATATAGGTGAAAAGGTTGTGTGGGGTTTCTGGAAGTTTACTTTATATGTATACTTTTTTACTGACATATAGTCAGCTTATAATGTGTGTTAATTTCTGGTGTACAGCATAATGTTTCAATCATACATATACATACATATTTAGTTTTCTTATTCTTTTTCATAATAGGTTACCACAAGATATTGAATGTAGTTCCCCGTGCTATAGAGAAGAAACTTACTGTTTATCGAAGTTTTCTTATATTGAAAATAGTTAGCCTTTCTTCCGCTTTCCTCTAGTCTGCTCTTCGGAGTGTTGGTGTGACAGCTAGAGCTCTAGCAACCATCTTGCATCACAAAGTTGATGCAAAGATGATGGAGCAAAGCTCCTGAAAAAATCTGGGTATCTAATGACCATGCAGTGGCCATGTCAGCTCCAAATTACCTGCCTTTGGACTTCCGCTCATTTACGCCTTTACTTTTCAGGTTTTTGTTATTCGTGGTAACTTGGGGTCCAACTGAACCACCACCTGGGTGATCAAGGACACAATGCCCTTGAGCATGGCCATAATACACTTAGCAGAGAAAAAAAAGCAGGTGAAACTCCAGCCTCAGCCATAACAGTTCTCAGTAGGACACTCATAGAACTTTTAACCTTGCAGAGTGAACCCTTCTTGATGCAGCCTTTAAGATGCCCTGTAACCATTTTTAAGTGTATCGTTCAGTAGTGTTACTTTCACATTGTTGTGCAAACATCACCATCATCCATCTCTCCAGAGCTCTTTTCATCTTGCAAAACTGAAACTCTGTACCTGTTAAACAATAACTCTTCATTCTTCCTTCTCCCAGACCCTGGAAAAGTAGACAAATTCTACTTTTTGTCTCTATGAACTTGACTAGTCTAGTCTAGTCTAGTCTAGACTATTCTTTCATATAAGTGGAATCATAAGAATATTTGCCTTTTTGTGACTGCTTTATTTCACTTAGCATGTCTCCAAGGTTCATCCATGTTGTAAACATTTGTCAGAATTTGCTTCTTTTTTAAGGTTGAATAATATTCTATTGTATGTATATACCACACTTTGTTTATCCATCCTCCAATGACAGACACTTGGGCTACTTTCACAGTCTTGCTTTTGTGAATAATGCTGCTATGAACGTGGCTGTACCAGCATCTCTTTGAGATCTTGCTTTCAATTCTTCTGGGTATATACCCAAAGTGGAATTTCTAGATCATATTGTAATTCTATTTTTATTTTTTTGAGGAACTACCACCTTGTTTTCCATAGCAACTATACCATTTTACATTCCCAACAACAGAGCACAAGGGTTTCAGTTTTTTCAACCATTTCTTTCCTCAATTTCTTTCCTTGTGATTTTCTGGGTTTTTTGATAGTAGCCATCCTAATGGGTATGCTGTGGTATCTCATTGTGGTTTTGATTTGCATTTCCTTAATGATTAATGACATTGAGCATCCCTTGGCATTTTAATATAAGAGAATGTTACCTTTGTTTTCTCTTTGGCGCAGTGGGAATGTGTGGCTATCGCATCAGTGTTATCAAGTCATTTGTATACAATGTTTTAAAAAGTCCAGGATGCATCCCTGTTTAACCCACTCCATGGGATGGTGCTATTAGCCATCAAAACCACATTCCAACTCCTCCAACTCTTAGAGCAGTGGACAGTGTGTTCTGTACAAGCATCAAGAGTCAGACATCAATATCAAGATCATGGAGCTTTTCTTATACGCAGTTCCTGTCCGTAGAGGCTAGATCAGGCACACTGAGGTGCTTTCCTGTGGCTCTGAGGGTTTTTTTTTTAAGGCAGTGGCAAGTCTATGAGAAATTCATTTGAAAAATTCCTGGATGGCCTCTTCCAATTTCTGCTTTACATGTTTCTTCCCTGTCAAGCAAGTCACCTGGAGGGTAAGTCCTACATTTGCTGGAACAGAATGTGAATAAAATCGTTTTAAGGTAATGGCAATCCATTCAGAGGAGATGAGAGGAGAAACCTCTCCTCTGAGGCATCCAAGGTTGAAAAGATTCTTTAATAGTAACAGCTTGAACAAAGCAAGAAAAACCTGGTGCATTTATTGCCTGTCCCCTGGCCTCCGCAGCACAATCATAAGTACAGGTAGGCTCCAGGGAAGTTACGCAAAGATAAGTGAGGGGGAAAATGTATACTTTTTACTCAGACCACAGCAAAACAGGGCTAGCCACAACATATAATAGACAATATAGATGGAAATGTATGTTCCCCTGAGATTTATTACATGTGCTATCATTTGATACAACTGTTTTTCAAGGAAAGTAAGTTTAGCAAGGATTTTTTTTCCATTTAGATTAATAACTCTATCTGTGAAAGACTCATCCATGGGAGTCAATTCATTCTATAAAAACTTGAAAGAAGGGCTCATTGGAATCGCTACCCATCCTGGTGTTTAGATTTCCAGAGATGTTATTTGAGCCTGGAGAATAAGTACAGATTATCACCCAGAGGAGACGGTTTGTGTGAGCAGACAGGGCAGCGTGTGGTAAGGCAGAGAAGCTTCAGCTTATCAGGGAAATGAATCAAAGCCAGAAGAAAGGAATTCTGTTCACCCACGCTATGGAGCAAAGGTTGACTGAGATAAGGGTTGCCCATTCACCATAGCTGCTTTCAAAATTCCTTCTTTTTTTTTTTCTCCCTTGACTGTCACAGAAGTAAACAGCCCAGACCCATGGGAAAGGAATGTTCTAAAATGAAAGGTGGCGTTAAGCAGGTTAGTTTGAGGGGAACAAAGGCCTGACCTTTTAAAGCATGCCTTAGCCTGTGCCCTGGACCCAATCTGAGGGGCTCAGACACCAAGTACAGCACCTGCCCTTTTAAGCATCCCTTGAGTGCTTTACTTGACTTGAACACTTAAAACTCTTCAGCAAAGGACTTTAAAACCTTCAGAAAACCTAATATACCAGAGTCTTTACCATTGGACCTGAATTGGCCATGTTTCCAGTAAGGAGCAACACACAGGCGCACACACACACACACACACACACACGTGCGCACGCGCACACACACACACACACACACACACACACACCACCTCTGGCCTTCTTATAGAGCAGAACAGCACGGGAGCAGGGGTGGGAACTGTGACAGGGCAGACACTCTGGAGTCAGAGCCTGGGTTTCATCCTGCTTTCTAGTTGTGAGTCTCTGGGCATCTTATTTAAAATCTCTATACTTTCGAGGGGAGGGTATAGCTCAGTGGTAGAGTACGTACTTAGCATGTGTGAGGTCCTGGGTTCAATCCCCAGTATCGCCATTAAAACAAACAAACCTAATTACCCCCAAAAAATTTTTTAAAAAATAAAAATAAAATCTCTAGACCTCAATTCCTTCATCTGTCAAATGGCAGTAGAAATACTATATGCCAACTGGTGTGCTTATGAAGATGAAATGTGATCATTCATATGTGCTCAGAACGAGGGCTGGCACAGGCTAAGTGTTTAACAGCTATTACCTACTATTATTATTGATCATTTTATCATTAAATAATTTATCCTTTGCTCCCAGTAAAGAATCATGGCCCACATCTGCCTGGCCTCATGCGTCTGGTCCAAAGCAGTCCAAAAGTTCCTGAAAACTGAGTATCTTCAGAGTGTCCAAGTGAGATCACTTGCCTTGAGGTTGGGACGTAGGTTGGGGTCACTTACGTGGGACTTAGCCCAGGAAGAATCCCTCAGGACTGTCTAAAGGGAGAAGGTAATTCAACAGCTGGTGAGCACAGCCCTCCAAGGGGAGTGACCCACCCCTGAGATTGTGAGCAGGGCCCCTCAGCCAGGTTGTGCAGTAATGGCCTCAGACAGAGGAGGCTCCCTCCAAGGCCCTGGGCAATGCCTGCCAATTTTATATTCATAATTTTGTAACATTTTTCTTAAAGAGTTCCCACAAATTATATAATCTTCAGACCCCACAAAACCTGAATCCACTCCTACACAGCACTTGTCATGGAGAGAAAGTACATCTTTTTGTGGGGTCCTATACATGGCCTGAACATAACTTTTGTAAAAGCCATTCATAAGAAGTTAGGGTATCATCATTTTGGCCTAGACTAGTAGTTCTCCACTTCAAAGTGTGCTGGGAGGTATACGAGAAGGATCTGATTTTTCAAACTACACAGACTTGGTGGGGAGGAGTCTTATAAATTGTTTTCCCCAGATAATTTTAATACATTCCTCTGAATTGGCTTACCACCACAGGAGCAGATTATGGGGCTCTACCCTCCTAGAATATGGTATGTTTTCTCTTGGGACACCTACAGTGGAAGCTGTAGTGCATCACTCAGATTCCCCACCCCACCCCTAGGAGTGTCACCTGCTGAGAGCATACACCGAGTCCCTCCCAGCATGGTTCTCAAGGGCAGGGACTTCTTACCCAAGATTATGCCTCCTGGTACATTCAGGGTTCTAGTAAATAAAGACCCAGTCCCCAGCCTCATTTTGCGGTATCTCTGAAGGTCCATCTCAGCTTCAGAGCTCCCCGTGGGCCTGAGACCTCCCTTGCAAATGCATCACAGTTCAACTTCTCCCTCTATCCCCTCCTGCTTCCCTCATTTCCTTGCAGATGTAGCTCCTGAGTGCCCTCAGCCATAAGCCTCCTGAGTGCAAATTTCTGCCTCAGTCTGTTTCCCAGGGAACCTGACCCATGACAGCCTTCAATTGCTATTATCCCCACCCCTTCTTTACAACATTTCTTACACGGCATCCCAGAAGAGAAACATTCAAAGCTATCAGAAATATGTTAGATTTGTGGGATGGACATTATAGATATGTGAAGTCAGCTATATAAACTCTTAAGTAAAACAAAAATAAACCATATAAATAAAAAGGATTATTTGGAACTGGCTTAAAAATAAACTAAAGCAAAAAGCTCATAGCATAAAGAAACACATTTGATTAGATAAAATAGACAAGGTCCAAAATAAAAAGATAAAATGCTAGAAGCCAAGATGTTTAGAAAGTAAAAAGAAATAAGAGATTAAGATTTCAAATGAAAAGCTAAAACCTGGGATATGAAAAGTTGGTAATACATGTGTAGGTAGGATTTGAGGATTAGGAATAAGATTTAAGAGCTAAAAGGTAAAAGAAAAAGAGTTTAGGATGGTTTAAAAATAAAAGCAATTCCTCAAAATGTTAATCATAGAATTACCATATAATCAAGCAATATCACTTCCAGGCGCATGCCCAAAAGAATTGAAAGTAGGGTCTCAAGCAGATGCTCATACACCCATGTTCATAGCAGCATTATTCACAGTAGCCCCTAAGTGGAAACAATCCAACTGTGGATAAACAAAATGTGATATATACATACAATGGAGTATTATTCAGCCTTAAAAAAGAAGGAAATTCTGATACACGTGACAACATGGATGAAACTTGAAGACATTATGTGAAGTGAAATAAGCCAGTCACAAAAAGAGAAACACTGTACGGTTCCACTAATATGAGGTGCCTAGAGTAGTTAAATTCACAGAGACAGAAAACAGAATGTTTGTTACCAGGAACTGAAGGGAGGGGGGCAATTGGGAGTTGCTATTCAGTGGTATAGAGTTCCAGGTCGGAATGATGAAGAGTTTGGGAGATGGTTGCACGATGCGAATGTTGTACTTAATACCACTTAATACACTTCAAAACTGTTAAAATGGTAAACCTTATGTGATGCATATTTTACCCCAATAAGAAATCCCCAACCCCGCCCCAGGAGGGATAAATTCAGGGTTGGGGATTAACAGACACACATTACTATATATAAAAGAGATAAACAATAAGGTCCTATTGTACAGCACAGGGAAATATATTCAATTTCTTGTAATAACATATAATGGAAAAGAATCTGAAAAGAAAAAAAAAGTATGTATATGTGTAACTGAATCACTTTGCTGTACACCTGAAACTAACATTGGAAATCAACTACACTTCAATAAAAATTTTTTTAAAAAGAGAAAAATCTCCTTCCCCCAATTAGAAAATAAGCAGTAAGTTCATAGATTGGAGGAACACATAGTTAACTAAAAGAAAGAGAGAGGGGGAATGAACGTGGCGAGCTTTGGCTCTGAGCAGAGCTCTGTGGAGTGGGGGACCTGCGGCGCTCCTTCATGGAGGCTGTAGGAGCAACGCGGTCTGTCCCACCCACCTCACCCCACCCTGTCTCACCCCACGTGATGCTCGTGTTCCTGACAAAGACCCGCATTCCAGCTGGGTCTTACAGCAACAGGGAACACGCATCCTGGGTTGGATGCTCCCTCTGGAAACTTCTCAGGCACCGGCCATAACCCATGTTGAGAAAAGGGAGAGCAGGCCCCACCTGGAGGGAGAAAGTCCTTGGCACAGAAATGGAGAGCGGAGCTTCAAAGCCAAGATGGAAGCTTCTGACTCGCCCACTCCTTTCAACCAGCACGTTTGGGGGCAGCGCTATTTTAAGCCACGTCTGAAGGAAGGCTTTCCCATGGGCTGGAGTGGAAGTCTTGGCAGCTGTCCCCGTGGCTTCCTGACAATTGTCCCCTCTTTCCTGATGTTCTTCCTGGCCCACCGTTCCAGGACTCAGCCTCCTTCTCACTGGGACACTTGGGTTATGAAAATACTCCCAGGGAGGAAGCTTCTGTTCTGGCAACGGAGGAAGGGGAAAGGCAAATGTGACCTGGATTGTACCTGGTTCTGTTCCCACGTGAACAGTTGCCAAGCATTCCCACCCAGTCGCAGCCAATGCCAGCGTTTCTCTTCATTAGTCAAACCCTAGATTTTCCAGGAAGACATCCCAGATTAACTCCTTTAATGATGTTGCCTTAAGATGCAGTCATTTATGTGTTCATTCCTTTATTCATTTGGCTACTCTTTTCTTCTACAAGTATCTATTCAACAAATATTTATTGAGTGCCTAATATATGCCTCTATGCTAGAAATTATGGTTAGAATAATGTTGATCAGCATAAATGCTTATACTTCATTTTATAGGTGAGGATATGGGCCAGAATTGCTTTATCCAATATAACAGCCACTAGCCATATGTGGCTATTTAAATTTAAATGAATTAAGATTAATTAGTCAGACTTGCATTAGTTACATTTCAGTTTATCAATAAACTGATGACTAATGGCTACCATTTAGGACAGTTCAGATTTAGACCATTTTGGAAAGTTCTGTTGGACCACAGTGGTCTAGAGAGTAAAGTGACTTGCCCTGGATCACACAGCCAATCAATAGTTCAAATCAAACACTGTGAACAGCCGTAATTTTTCAGTGTCTTATGTTTTGCCAAAACATAAATGAGACTGAGAATTATTCTAGTTGTAAAGAGCAAAATATTTGGAAGAAAACAGAACAAAAATAGAGATGTGTATATGTGTGTGTGTGTGTGTGTGTGTGTGTGTGTGTAGTTGCATCCAGGTAGTTGACTCCAGCTAGAATAAAATATCCAGATGTCTGATTAAATGTTTTTATTCATAAAATAACTTATTAAAAATCCTGAGAACATGGCTTAAATGACTATCCTGGGCCCCTGAAGGCCATGCCTTTTTTTAAATTGTAGAACGGCTCCTTTGGCAAGGACAGACTCAGACCATGCAGACCCATCCCTGATGGAGACGGCAGATCCATAAACTGCAGGGTCATTGAAGAGATTTCCATGGAGGACAGTGGATGGGAACCCAGGGTTTGAGTCCTGTCTCCAGCATTCAGATAAGTTTCTTAATTTCTCTGAGCATCGTCAGAATCCTCCTCTCTGGAGTGAGTATAATACTACCAATCTGGCAAGGCCATTTTGAAGGTTAAATGGGATGATTTATGTGGGAGTGCTTTGAAAACTTTAAAGCATTAATCAGATATTCTTGTTAAAATGCCATGCCTGTCACCTTGGGGTTGGACACACCTGCCTCCCCTCTTGCTGCTTCATAATTAAACCCTCCCACACCGTTTCTCAGACTTTGTGGGTGCTGTTTCCATCTGTGCTGGGAGCTGGAGGCATGGCTCTGACAGTACAAGTACAAATTGCCCTGTTCTATACTATTATTGTTGTTATTTTTGAGTTTCGAAAGCAACATTGTTGGCAAACAAACTAACAAACCAGCTGAAATTACTTCCAAAGGCCAGATTGCTTCAGCCTACCTTTGTCTCTGACTGATCATCTGAGCCAGCTCAGGAAAGATTGGACTGTCTTTTTCTTTATTCCAGATGCTGGCTAGTTTCTACAGTTGGGAGCCCAGCTGAGAGGGAGTCAGGTTAATTCTCCAGTTTTCTTGAAGAAAGATTCTTGAGTAAGGATGGAGGCATGCCATTGAATGTAAACAGAAATGTTGAACTGGTAGCAAGTGCCCGGCTAACTCTGTGCAATGGGTTATTATGTTTGGCCCCAAAGACCATTTCAAAGAACAGATGGGTCGTGTGGTCTCCACACCTTTCACACAAAAGGGCAACTTTCATTATTTGTTCCCTTTGGAGTCTGTGTTGTATCAACAAAATTTACAATAATAACAGCCACCGCTGCCAGGTATTGGATACTTCACATACCTCATCTCATTTAGTCCTGCAGAATAAAGCAAAGAGGTAGGAATGACTATTTTTCTCATTTTTACAGATTAATAAACTGAGTCTTCCTTAAAATAGTTGTCTTCCTTAAAGAGTGCATTGATTAGGCACTTGTATATTTCCTTATTAAAAAAACAAAAACTGAATACATGTCATGGTCAAACAAAAGTTCTCATCATCACGAGATATCCAGTGTCGTCAGTTGATATAATTCTAGTCAAAGCAGAAAAACCTGATGTTGTGTTTAGCTTATACATCTTTATGGTAGGTAAACATACAATTTCAATCAAGCATTTTGAAATAAAGAAAAACCCTTGTGAAATCATATAAGAATCTGTGTTCACTGGGCCAGGGACCACTGGAACCCTACAGCAGTGGCTGAATGACCAAACTTAATTATCCAAACTCCCTTGTATCATCACAAGGGGCTGAAAAACATTTAAATATGTTTTTACAAGCTGAAAATACATTAGCTAAATCCTCAGGCTGAATTATATATTAGACAATGCTTACTTTCCCCTTTCTAATGTCAGTGCATATTGAAGGCAAATACGAGCATCAACAAGAACAGTTAGAGGGCTCTGTCTTGGGTCCTGTTCTCTGCTCTAGTCACTTCTGGTAATTCCATGCCATCTCTGGGCTTTTGAAATCCATCTGTAGCCTGATGATTCCCAAATACATCTCTCTCTCCAGGCCTGACATCTTCCCTGAACTCTAGCCGACTTGGTCTCTACAGCTGGATGTCCAGCAGGTATCTCAAATGAGTAAGTCCAGACAGGGCCCTTGATTGAGCCCTTCCCCCAAACCTGCTCCTTTGCCACCTTTCCTACTTCAACAAGAAACTCAAGTCAAAACCTAGAGATGGTGCCTGATTCCACTATTTCCTCACTGTCACATCCAATCCTAGCACCTCTCCTTCCCAAATACATCCCCCAAGCCTCTCCTCTTCACCTTCCCTCCGTCCTCCAGACCGAGCCAGTACCATCTCCCCCGGACCATCCTCATAGCCTCTCATTTTCTCTGCTTTCACTCTAGTGAACCTCAAATCAATGGACAATAGAGAACTACTTTGCCTTTGCCTTCAAATGAAAAATGAAAGGAAGTGAGCAGAAATGACAGAAGGAAGAATCTAAGTTAGTTTTAAAGGAAAAAAACCCAATTTCTTGTCAAAATAGTGATTTCTTACGTGTGTGTTGGGGAGTGGGGGGTATTGACCAGGAGGAAGCACGAGGAGAACTTCTGGGCTGCTAGAATGTTCTATATCTTGATCTAGGTGATGGTTATGTGAGTGCAGACATACACGCATGTAAGTAATACCTCAGTTTTTAAAAGTTGAAAGGAAAAAAAAGAAAGACAGAAAAAGGAAAGAACTTCTTGCCAAGATTCTGAAGACATTTTGGCAGCATATAAAGGGATGTTGTGGAACCTACTTTCCTGGCTTCCTTTCAGAATAGGATGGAGTCCTAGCTGCCTGGGGGTGTTCAGGGCCTAGAAGTAAAGAGATATAATCAGAAATCACATGTGTTCTGCCTAATTCTACCCTTGGCCTTGTGCTAGGTGCCTCATGATGAATATTTGATGTGTCACTTAGCATTTCATCACAGAAGAGTATTTAAGGACATGACAAATAGTTAATATGCTGAGTGGAGAGATGGTTGAGAGTGTCCAGCCTGGCCCAGCCTTGCTGTGGAAGCAAATGCCTGTGGGCCTCTGTGGGGTCAAGAACAGCCATCAGTTTGTCAGATCTTTCCTGGATATGCCCAAATGCCACTGTATCCTTCAGCTTCAGAAATAAACCAGCCCAAAGCAAACCAGGCTCTGGTGATAAAATAATGTCTCAGGAATGTACATTTAGGGAGGAACACAGCAACGCAGTCTGCAGCATCCCAAAGAAGCCAAGCTGACGAATGGTTTTCCTTTTTTCTCTGTACCTATTGGCCAACAATGGGACAAACTGGCCAACAGCCTGGCATGCAGCTGAGCACACATGACCTAGGTGTGTTGTCGTCTGTATTTGGGTGCTGTGCTTGCCAGACTGGGTGGGGTGGGTGTGGGGGAGACGGACATTCAATGTGCAGTACGACAGCACGGAAGTTAGAGCATGCTCTCCAGAGGTCAAGGTCCACTGCTGCCACTTCCGAGGTGTGTAACTCTGGACAAGCTTCTGAATCTCTCTGTGCCTAAAGTAACCATAGGCAACAAAACCAATCTCGTGGGATGGTTTTAATGCTTTTTAAGGTGTTAACACATGCAGTGAAAACAGTCCTTGGCAATCACATGATTTTTACAGACATGGAAACTAGGAGACAGATAAATTCGATAACCTTCTGGTAGGAACAAGTTACAATGTTGGGTCCATCTGACCCAAGCCTGGGTTCTTGACCACTGCTCTATACTTCTTCCACGAACACACTGACTCCTGATAGAGGCACGCTGGGCGTTAGGGGCAGGGCGGTTTTCCTATGGCTTCCTGACACTGATCATACATGCATACTGTGATCCAGTTTCAAGGGATAGGAATGACATCCAGAGACTTGAATGTATATCCTGGCTCTGTCACCTCCCAGCCGTGCAGCCTTGAGCAGGTCATTCACCTTTTGGCCTCAGACTCATCAATTGTGCAGTGGGGAGGTGGGCCAGGGGGACTTAGCGATCCTTCTGACCCTGACCTTCCCCTGCCCCGATTCCCCACTCTCAGCCCTGCCCAGAGCAGGTACTCTGGTCTGAGGAAGCGGCTGTGATGGGGGAACAGAGGCAGAGGGCTACAGCTGTGGGAATATGTTTGCAGGCACCTCAAACGACGAAAGTGTCTGAGCAACTCTTCCTCCTGTCCTCGCCAAAATTGATTTTTCCAAGTGTGGGATCGATGCGCGACTGAGATGGAAGGGGAACGAGTACACACTGTTCTTCCCTGAGATCACAGAGGGGGGGCCCTCACAGAGCTGTCTGCCTCCATCACCTGCCTTTGTGACTCTTCCTGGGGCTTCTGCAGGCATGACGCTGACAGCATTGTCTGGAGAAGGATGGGAGGTGGGGGAAGGGTGTGGAAGCACTGTTTTCCCTGGCTCTAGTCCAGGGACGGGTGCCACCTGACTTTTAGTCACAGCTTCACAGCTTCGTGTCTCTGGAACCTGAGTTAGTCCCTCTCAGGGTGTCTGTTTCCTAACCTATCAAAGAAGATCATCGTATCTGAGGTTGTCCTGGATTGTTAAAGGGCACATGAAAACTCCCCGCACATTGTCAGCTTGGTGAGATGGATGTGGTTTTCCTCTTCTTACGAAGTGTTCAGTCCTCAATAGAAACCATTTACAAATATCCCCCAGCCTTTAAGAGGGAGACTAAAAGCTTTGGTTTCTCAGGAGTACAGTTCTGCCGCAGCGGCCGGAGTGTCGAAGAGCAGAGCCACGACTTTCTCCTTGACTTCTGAAGCAGGGTCTGGGTGAGGAGCATGCAAATCTACACTCCAAACTGAACCCAGCAGGAGACACAGCACAATGAGGACCAGAACTTAATGTGGATGCGCAAAGATAAGCTGATGGTCCAGGAGGGGAACAAATTGGTCAGACGATGGCAGCTTATGGCGGAGGGCGTGTGGGTGCTATACGCGCATAGAATGTGGACATCAACCCCAGAGGTGGTGGTGGGGGTCTTCCTCGAAAAGATGATGTCAAAGCTGGATCCCAAAGGATCGGTGGGAGTTAGCTGGAAGATACAGTTTTTAAGAAAGGGAACTCAAAGCAGAAAGCACTGTGTGTATCTAGGGCAAGAAAGAATGGCTGCGTTAGGGAAGACAAGTAGTGGAGAATGGCTGCTGCGGGGGTTCGCAGGGCCGAGGGTGGAGGGAGAAGGTAGCGCCAAGAGAAGAAGCAAGGGAGCAGAATAGCATTTCCTTCTGACTTCCAACTTAAAAATACTATAACCATCATGAAGACCGGAGAGGGTATGTGATTTGCCCAAGATTGGACTGGGAGAAAAACAACCCCAAAGTGTGTTGGGGGTGTGATGGGTATAATTATGGCTAAAACACTGCTCCCAAGATTGCCCGCCAGAGATTTTTCCCATGAGACGTTGCTGAAGGTGATTATTGCAAGAGGAGTCTCACAGCAGGTTAATAATACACTAAATGTGAGGTATTTCCAGATGTGCCACATTCCCTGTGCCAGGAGAAACTAATTAAACTCCGGGGACAGGAAGTGTGTGTGTGAGAGAACAGAGAGTGGAATCAGACTAATCTGACATTTCACACTCTGTCCGTGACCTTGGCTGATAACCTCTATTCAGCGAGTCGTGGTTCCTCATTCTTCATTCATATACCTTCCTGAGGTTTGAGCAGGAATAATTTAGAAATGAGATAGACAAGTCCCAAGTTTAAAAAACTCCCCTCCCCAGCAGTACTGCCCTTCAAGAGGAACCGTCATTTTCAAAATGCAAGAAATGAAAGCTCAGATCAGCTTAGTAATTTCCCCCAGAAAAGGCCAGGGCAAAAGTGACTAGAACTCGGCTCCCTGTTTCCTGGCCCAAGATGCTTTGCCCTGTCGATACTGCCTATGCTAGAGGTGATGGGGAAGCCGGAAAGTTATGTCCCGTGTGTGGGACTCCTGTGCATGGACAGAAATAACCCCATCTATTAAATCCTTGCAAAGACTCCGGTCACCACTTCCACAGAGCGCACTTGGACTTTTGTTTTCATGATCAGTGTGACTTAAAAGGTGAAGTAAGTGAGGAGGATCTGGGGCCTGGGAATGCCAGTTTAGGAATGATGCCACTTTATGTCAGCTTATGAAGACTGTCCAATGCGCTACAACTAAACTTGCACTGCTGAGGGTCCTCAGCTACAGCCAAGGCTTTCAGGGTCTAAGATGTGAGAATGTAGCAGCGACAGGGAGGGGCAAGGCAGCCCCTCATCTCGATCTGCCTTCCTTTCCCTTCCTTTGCACCAAATGAATGTGCCCAGTGTCCCGGGGCCCTAGGGAGTGACATTCCCCAGCCTGGGATGATGTTTGGCTAACTGCATTGTCCCTCTCCACGCCCCCCTTCTCCCCTCAAAATACGCATCCTGCCCTCACCCCCTTTTCTCCTCATCAGGCAAACGGTGCCTGGGTGAGAAATGTCTGGACACCTGTGTGGGTACGGCCTGGGGTGAGGGGGTCTGAGCAGGAAAAATGCCTGTAATCATCATGGTCTCCAAGAAACTGGGCCAGGCTGCAGGGAAATGGAGTTGGGAAGAGCTGCGGCCGGGCGTTTTGGAGGTTTATTTCCAGCACTCTGGGCGGTGGACTCATCATAGGCTAACCCGATTTCCTCTGGTGACGCTCTGCCCTCTGCTGGAGGACCTCTGGAAATTATCATGTCCTCTTAGATGCCTGATTCCAAGATCTCTGTAACTTGAGCCCCAAACCTGAGCTGGGTTCACTTAAAAGCCTCCAGAGAAGGACCCTGTTCCCACCGGCTTCCTGCAGAAAGGCAGGAGAGAAGAAGCATGTGGGAAGATGGGGAGAAAAGAATGCTGAACTGGGCACGTGCACTTGCCGCTCTGCTGTTGCTTAAATAACAGGCTTTCTCTAAAGGAACGGTCTGCCCAAACTCCTCTGGTGACATGCAGGTATGAATGTTCCTAGACAATGGTGTTAATGTGGCCATTTTTTCTGCCTTTCCCACAGCCCCTTAGTCCTCTAGATCTCCCTTCCTTTGTCTCCTAGATCAGGACTTGTCAAGATGGTGCCAGAGACAGTGGATTGAAGAAAATGATCATTCCCTGTACTTGTGGGAAGAATGCTTCAAGTTGGTTGGGTAGATTCCATGCTATGTGGACCCTCTTTAAAGTTAATAATAATCATGACAGCGAATTCTTCTATGGGGCTTACTCTGTGCCAGGCAATGTTCTAGGCTACTGTCATATGTTTACTTATTTCATACTCACCACAGCTTTATGAGCTTTATGCCCATTTTACAGATGAGGAAACAGACTCAGAGAGGTTAAATAACTTGTCAAGTAGGGGCAGCAGAGCTGGCGGGTGGACCTAGAACATCTCTTAACTACTCTGTTATCCTGCTTGTGTTACTTCTTCTGTCTCAAAATAGTATGTCGGTGGAGGCAGACAACCTGTACACAGAGGAGTGATTAGAATTAGAGCCTGGAATCACCTGAGGGAATGGTCAGGTTCCTGGATCCCACAAATGGAAGAAGTCAAAGGCTGGGTGGCCACTCTGAAACAGATTCTGCAAGGGAAGTGTCATCTGAGATGGACCTTCCTGAGGGCCAGTCTCCAAGTAGGAGCCTGAGAACAATGGCTTCCATAAGATGAACCAAGGATTGACACATCTTAACTTGGAAACTCTCAAGCTCCTTGAGAAGAGGGGTTGTTTTAATAGTAACCAGTGTTTAGCAGTGCTTTGCACCTGGTAGTTGCATAGTAAATGTTTGCAGGATATAGACTGGATAACAATAATAACTCACATTTAATGAGCAATTACAATATGCCAGACAGTCTTCTAAAGGCTTTATATGGATTATATCATGTAGCATTTACAACATCCCTATGCAGGACCATTGTTATCATTACCATTCTCATTTCATAGATAAAGAAACTGAGGCATTGAAGGTTAAATAATTTGGTATGGTCACACAGAGAATGGAGTGAGAATTTTCACCCAAGTAATGTGTCTCCAGTGTTTGGTCCCCTAACCACCATGCTTGCTGTCTTTCTGGTCAGAAGAAAGAGAAGGAGTAAGATAATAGGAATGAAAAAGTCCTCAGGGTGCCAACTCGGGACCAGTAGTTCTTCCCTGGAGGATCATTGGTGGGATTTAGAGATTTGAAGTACATTTTCTGGGGAGAAAGACATAATAATAGCAATGATGTTCATGTGCTTGCCAACTGTTGAACTGAGTACTTTTAAAACTTGGAGCTCCTGTATGAGGTTAAGTACTACTATCATTGCCATTTTGCGGAGGAAACTGAGGCACAGAGAGGTTAAATAGCTCACCCAAGGTCACCCAGCCAGTAAGCAGTAGAACTGGAATTTGAATCCAGGTGGTATGGCTCTCAGTTCTGGGATATTAATTGCCGTGCTATACTGCCCAGAGCCTTTGTTAAAGTCAAAAAGGAGACTGAACATTCTGCAAATATCTAGACCTATTACTCTAGACAATCTTGGAGAGAAGTTAGATCACTTCTGCTTTTTTCACTGTATAAAAACCTAGGTTTTCCTGTCAGCAACTAGGCAATACCTCACTACTTTATGGGAAAATCTCAAACTTGGAAAAATGTATTTCTACCCCAGAATCAGTGTGATGAATACATTGCCCAGATCCTGGAGGACAAGGAAATAACAGAGTAATCTGAGCGAGACTGCAGAACAACCTGCGCAAAGCAGTGCTTACCTTCACCGTCACCTTTACCTCCTTTTTCTCTTTGCTTCATCTTGATCTGGTTTCTCTCCTTTGGTCCCCATGTGGTGAATACTGAGAAGTTCAGTTGCTTTTCCCCTTTGACCATCACAGACCAACTTTGACCTGAAATAGAAAAGATGGTGATCAAGATTCAGAGCTGGAATCCCAGTGGTTAATAGCATTTACATCCTCCTCCTCCTCCTCCAGCCAGAGAAATGCCTTCAAAATGAGTTCCTGGACATAAGTTATCCAGCCGGACACATGGTGAGGACAATTCTCCGACAAAAGAACCGCATTAGTTATGTGCCAATTTTCATTATTACCTTGGTATCTCCTTTTCTTGCTACCTTTTAAATATTCTTCCAGGTGATGTGGAGGAGAGGAAATAGACTGTGTGGGAGATTCAGAGCCCAGAGTAGAGAGTTTTTTGTTTGCTTTGTTTCCCCCTAGAAATCCTCATTATGTGAGTAATGAAGCTTCTCACACCCTTCTGGTGTGTGTGTGTGGCATCATCAGTCTCAGCATCTCCTGGGGCATTTGTAACATCATCAATCTCAAATTTCGAATGAAGGTTCATCCCACTTCTTCAGATGATCACAACCTTGTCTCAGAGTTCACTGTAATCCTATGAAGTAGGTGCTGGAATTATTTCTGTTTTACAGATGAGGAAACTGTGGCTAAGACACTAACTTGTACAAAGTCACAAAGTTAAGAAACAATACTTGGATACAGACTCAAATCATTTGAACTCCTAAGGTCAAGCTCTAAGCTGCTTTTCTTAATTTCCCAGGTAAGGGATTCTAGACTTTATCTCAAGGTCAATGAAACAGTGTTGAAGAACTTTTAAGTAGGAGAATATGATGTTTTGAATTTTAGAAAGATCTTTCTGGAACTTGTGGATGATGTGACCATTTGAATTGGCTGTGTAATTCCTCCCCTGCCCCAAACAGATAAGATATTATAGATAGAATTTTACTTATAATGGAAGTCTTGAGTAAAATAAGAAAGCAAATTTCCCAGGTGCTAGAAATGAAGACGAACCACAAAACTTGAGAAGGAAGCAGGAAGCGGAAGTTGAGTGCCTTTAGGGTATCGGAACCAGATAAATGCCAGGATAGTGGGGTTTTAGGGGCAGCAGAGGAATGGCTGATGAGACCAAGACCTCGGCATGTCAGGCAGCTGGAAATAAAGCTGGGAGTCTCTTATCTGTGAAAGATATAGCCCAGAAACACTACAAGGAAGCTTGATAATCTCATGAGAATATGGCTAGAAAGTCAGATCAGCTAGATCAGCATAAATGACCTCCATAATTGAACACCCCAGGAGTACAGAAATTCAGAGTCAAGATATATTATAAAATTTCTCTGGAACCAATGAAACCTAGAGGAACACAGTAGGGAAATTAGAAACTGCCTCCCAAGATGGTTCCTAGGTCCCAGGACCTGAGGGACTTCCATAGAAAACAACTCGCTTTGAAGATGAGCTCATGATATAAAAAAAATTACAAGCCACATAAGGAAACATACTGCCTTGAGAAGGAGTGGTAGAGAACATGCACAGAGAACTACGGACAAATTGAGAGAAAGTCTTTAAGTTAAGAGAGCTCAAAGAGAAAAACATTTTGAGGAAAGAATCAGTAAATTGAAAAATATCCAAAGATAAATTCAAGAAATTTTATGAATTTCCAATATACGTGCACATAGTTCCAGCCATTTAGGCAGCAGGTTACCCTTCTTACATACATGGCTGTCCTCCCTGTGATTCTTGTCTTTCTTAAAATCTGGAGATGGAGCCCAAGTAAGTGTGTTTTTGATGGTGGTGATGGATTCCATCCCTTGCAAAGAGACTGACTCTGCTGGGTTAGAGGACGTGCTGCAGGAATTGGGCAAAGGCTGGTGCTTGACTCCAGCCCAAAGTTCCTGATGGTCTAAGCCATATACATTCTTCAAACTGCTTTAGGGCATCCTTCAGTACAGACTTCAACTCCCTAGCTTTCCTAAAATCCTCATTGGATAGGATTTGACACCACCAAGCCAGAGGGAAACCTGATTTTAATACAACGCAATAGGTAAGTTTAGCAGAAGGAGGAGTAGCAAAGAACTGGCTGCCTGGGGATTTGCCTGGCCAGCTTGGGGAAGCCACCCACAGAATTCTGAGGTCGTTTCCCCCTAGGCGTCACATGTGAGTCATGCTCATGAAGCCAGACTGTTGAGTATTGCTTTCAGACCCAATGTGTATTCAGTTGCCCATTCATCCAGTAAGTTTCTGACATCCGTAATAGGCATTCAATGAATAAATGGTGGATCTTGGACTATCCCACACTCTCACTCTGGGCTGTCAATAATTCCTGGCTTTCTGCACCCTCAGCACATACAATTCAGGATGGTCATGTTGCAGTTTATCCTTTCTCTTTCACCTTTAGGGAATTTGTCTCCCAAAATCATGTTCCCACACTCAAACTCACTCTCTAATTGTCTACTGAGGCTCATTCTTCAAGACCACTAAGCTGGGACAATTATGAAAGTACAAAAGCACAGAGTGGTCCCAATCTGATACTTCTAATCTGTTGAGATGTTGTGGATGGCCCTACCCTCAGACTTCTTAGAAGAGGACTGTAGAGAATACAGTGTGCACGCTTGGAAGGCCCCAGGAAGGGCTAATGCTCCCCCGCTGGCTGTGCCTGTGTGTCCATGCGAGGTACTTTTTCTCTTTTCCAGATACAAGGTGGCTCAGATATTGGTGGAGTCTTCTTACACAGAGCACTTTGGACTTCCAACAGCCATCATTTGACAGTCTTGGAGAGTTGTGAGATTTCATCCCATTTGAGATATTTAAATGGGTTATATATATTTTTTCTGTTATATACATTTTTATTGAAGGTTATAGATCCTTTAATAGAATCTACTTCTCAAAATATCATATACTGCCACCAGATGGAGATAGAGTCAAAATTTCATTTTGTGTTTGTACCAATTTTTGAGTATTATTTATTGAACTCATTAATCCTTTAAGTATGTTGGCTCACTAATATTTATTTAGCTATTTAATTATACTGTCAACTCTATAAAGTAGACATTATCACCACATTACAGATGAGAAAACTGAGGCTCAGAGGTCTTATGTATCTAGCTCAATTTCTCAGATGTGTCATAAGAAATTTTCAGTTTTATCTTAAAATATCTTTAAGACAGTTTCTTTCTAAGTTAGACATATATTTACCATATGATCTACCAACCCCAGTCCTAAGCATTTACACATGAGAAAATGAAAGCATATGTCCACACAAAGACCCATACATAAATATTTATAACATGTGTCTATATATCTATATATCTGCATATCAGTTTAGTAGTGAAAACTGGAAGCAACACAAATTTCCATAAACTTGTAAATTGACATATAAGTTGTGGTGTATTCACACAATAGAATACAACTCAGAAATAAAAAGAAACTACTGATAACTTGCAAAAACATGGATGACTCTCAAAAGCACAGGGTTAAATGAAAAAAAGCCAGACACAAAAGTCTACAAATGGCATGATTCCATTTATATGATATTCTGGAAAAAGCGAAACTATAGTTACAGAAATCAGATCAGTGGTTGCCAAAGTGGGGTATGTGTATGTGCGAGGGATTGAATTCACTACAAAACGGTTCAAAGGAAATTTTCCAGAGGATAGAACAATTTTTCTCTTTTTTATTGTGGTGGTGGTTACATGATTGTATTTGTCAAAACTCATCAATATGCAAGCTTACAAAGGATGAATTTTCCTATAGTATAAAAGTTATATCTCAAAAAATATGACTTTAAAATATCTTTAAGAAACAGCTAAACTTGACCGATTTATATTTTATATATGGTACTATTTAAAAGAACTTATGAAATTATCCCTGATCTTTCTTAACAACTTTATCTTCAATTCAATTTGTGTGTTACTTGTTGAACACTTGCAAACAACCCTAGAGCTGGGATTGTCAAATCTTGAGAGGTGCATGACTAGGATTCTAGAAGTCAGTGAACCTTCTGAAGTCACGTGCAAAATTTTGTGTGTGTGTGCAAATGGGCATTTCCCCGTGGAGATGCTCGTAAGTTTCATCGAGTTTTCAGAGGGAGCCCCTGAAAAGTTACCAACAGATAGAGTGCCACTGTACCCAGGGAGAAGAGGTTCTACCACTGCGTGGTATCAACTATGAAACAGTGTGGATCTCAGCCTCTGGGGGTAGTGAAGCTGAGTTCTGTGGATGACAGGTCCTGGAGAAGGAGCTGTCAGGGCTTGCCTTCCGAGCAGATAAGTGGAATGATGAAGGTGCTCCATGAACGAGTCTTTAGGAAAATGACCGCAGCATACCATGAATACTTGCACTGGAGACTGCTCTAAATCCCAAGGCAGAGAGCACTCAGCAGCAGTTAGAAGCAACTGCTTCTACATATATAAAAATAGAATCTTCAGTGAAATAAGTATGGAATAGTATATATAGTGTGTGCTATATGTCTAGAAATACATAGTATGTATTATATATTATACACTGTATATATGTAATCTTATTACATGTGTGTCATATATAGTATAGCAACATTATTTAGGTAAGTTAAAACATTTGGCATAAATTCATAAAAACTAAAGATTCTTATTAATGTGTTAGAGTACTTGCCCATGAGGAGGAGAATGGAATGGGACATGGAGATAAAAGAAAGAAATATGTGATGAGAGAGAAGAAAACCCAAGGAATACAAATTAAGGAGTTTGATGCAATAGCTAATTATACTGTTCCACAAAAAATTCACCTCTGGGAGGGAAAGGACAGGTGGTTGCTGTTTGGGTGACCTCCTGACCATCCTCTGTCCCTTCCTGTCTGAGAAGGACCTAGGGCTCCTAATGTCTGGCTGGTCTCACAATTGGAGTACAGTATCTCATAGGGTCATAGATTCTCAAGAAGAAAAACAAATATAAAAGTCAACTATTTATATAAGCTCTGTCTTATCCCCCAAATACTTTAGGGTGGCATGGCTATCATTCTAGAGCCATTTGATAAAGTGTTATCTGTCTTCACCTTCTCCAAACTTGCCCCTTCTTCCCCCATCTCCTGAACCCTTTCTTTTTCATGGCTCCCAGACTTGACCCAACTAATGAGGTAGAATATTATTTACCCCACATTTCACATGTTAAAATAGTATTTTCTTTTTATTTGTAAGTCTCTAGTTTTCCTTAAACCTACTCTTTTTCATCCAGTGCTGACAAATGGAATTCCTGGGAGTAACTTTGAGAATATGGCCCATCTGATTAGCAGCTCCTTGTGAAGGAAATTTTGAAAAGACAAAAGGGAGGAAAGAGCTGTTGATGCACATGTGAAATAAAGTGAAACTCCAGACAATATAGCCATTTAAGAAAAAATTTTAAGATAAAGTTGGGGACCAAAAACCTTAAAATAATATTGAATCTATCACTGTGTCCAGTATAAGGACTTGTGTTAAAATTTTTAAGTTGTAACCATTCTGTTCCATTTTCTGTTTGAAAATTAGTTAACTAAGTAACTAACTAACAAATAAAAGTTAGCCTTCCATTGTGCATACAACAAAGGACATATTTTTGTGACAGCCTCCTTCAGAGAGGACTGCTGCAACCTAAAATCTGCTTTCATATGCTGTCTAATAATTGGTAGGCCCTAGATAATAATATTCAAATGAGTATCTCTGATTTCTGAAGATATAAATTAGTCACTGACATTTTATTATAAAAATCTTCAAACATACATAAAGGTTGAAATAATTTTTATAATGAACATCTGCATATCCACTACTTAGATTCTATCTATAACATGATACTTGTTTTACCATATGTCTATCCATCCCTCTATTTATTTAGCAATCCTTATTATTTTTATGCATTTTATGGTAAATTGCAGGCATCCCTATGTGAATATATATATTGTCTTTGTTTCAGAAAAGTCTCAAATTTTTTCTCTATAAACAAACAAGACTTGTGGATTCACTATCTTATTAATAATGTGTATGAATGACTATTGTTACTTCTGTACACAAAACTTTTTTATTTTTTTCCTTGAAATGGAAGCAAGTCTATCTGACAAAAGATAGGAAATAGATGTGATGTTTGGGATTTAGGAGAGAAGTAAATATTGTAAACAGATATTGAAAATAAGAGAAAAGGCTGACTTCTAGTATGTAAGAGAATATCCAAGCAGTGCAGTGGAGAATTGACACCATATATTTAAAGTCTGCATGTTTGTCCTATGTTTGCCATCAGTCCAAATAAGAGTAGAAAGGCCAGATATTCGGTGGGTTACTCCGTGTTGAGCAGATGTCACAGGAAGACTCTTGAGACAAGAGAGCTGAGGATGCTGAGAACAGAGGGTTATACCATGCGTGTCTCAGCTGGAGAAAGGTAACAGTAAAATTTACAGGGGGCTGTTGAATTCTGAGGACAAGAGGGAGACAAAGGCCAAGTAACTGAATGCCAATGTCAGCCCACAAGTATGATGGCAGTCAGAGAGGGAGAGAAATAGAAGTTCTTGAGGCTTTAGTCATTATCACTCATCATTTCAGAGATAGAATGTGACAATGCAAAAGATGTGGTCAGGAATACAGTGATTGAAAAAAGGAGGAGGTCAAGAAACTGGAATGCTAGGGTGTTTTGACACTGAAGTTTTCATAAAATGATAAAAGTGAAAATTACATTGGTGAGTCAAACGCCAAAGCTTTGTACATAAGATAGACCTAAGCCTGGCTGAAATATACGCAGTAGTCTCCTGGGGGATTTCTAGGAAGCTTTCCACCCTGATGAGGAACTCAGAGGAAACCCTTGCTTTTTTTGTCTGCTTTTGTGTATAGTTGTTCAAGAACTTTTTTTTTTAATGCTTGGAGATACTGAAGCAGTCTGTAACCACTGGAGAAATATTTTTTAAAAATGCAGAGAAAGCATCTGAGTTCTGCCATGATTAAACTGCTAAAGAAACCGTGCAACTATCTAACTCTACCCCGTAAGGGAATAACACAAGTAATCATCCAGAACCTTCCTAATCCATGCTTATGAATGAGAGAGGGAAGGTTGGTAAAGGAACACAAATAGAGGGGAAGAAAATCTTTTCTAGACATCTGTATCTCTCATCCTGGGGTAGCTTAGTTTAAGAAGAGAGCAGATTTGACAGCTTTTAACAATTGATGATTTTAGAATATACTGGTAAGGGGAGGGAACTTAGATAATTACTTATAATGTTCTATGAATCATTGTTTGAAAGTTTCATACCTTTCTCTTCGTTTAAATTGACCTTAAACCCAGAGGGACTTCATTAAAAGGAGCATTAAACAACAGGGAATTCAGATTTAAAAAAGAAGACTTATCTGGTTTTAATGAGAAAATAGCCCCATGATTATGTTTATATAATTAAGATTTAGGAATCAGCTCCTCCTCTGTACATACTACTAGAATGACTAAATATAATCCCCTATGGGCAGCTTCTTAAAATTACTTAAATATGGGTGCTTGGAAGAATGTGAATGATACAGCAGTTTCAGTTAAAGACCTTCCTTCTTTGAAGAGAGAGTGTATTACTTACAAATGGACACCCTCAGGGAGTATGAAACTTAGATAAGTGGCAGCAAGCTTTGTGATTGAGTCCTCTGATGCTTCTGTCAGATGGCAATGCGGTCACTAAGTCATGAGTCCCAGGACTGGTCCTCGGTTCTCCAGGATGTGCATCACTCATTATAGCCAATAACTTGGCTGATGGCTAGAATGGAATGTGGCTAAACAGGTTTTTGTTTACTGCTAAAATATAGCTGTTTCATGAAGTTTTCTCTGACCCACTCTATCTGTTCCCCATCTTTCAGAGCAATCCATAAGTCATCTCTCCCTCTAGTGTATGTAGACTATATCTCTATTTTTATGTTTTTATTTAAATAATAATAATCATAGTCATACCTCACATTTTGACCACTTAGCTCATGCCAAGGACACTGTTGAATGCTTTATCTATATTTAACCCACATGATAGTTCTATGAGGTAGGTACTATTGTCATTCCCATTTTACAGTTAAAGAAATTTAGGTTTAGGAGGTCAACGTACTAACTTAAATCTTCCAATTAATGTGTGGTAGAGCCAGAATTCCTCCTACTTGAATTTCAGAGTGCATACCCCTAACCACTGTGTAATATCAATTTCTTGTTACTAGACTTTAGAATCCTCGTGACCAGAGTCCATATCCTCTCTTTAAAATTATTTCCAAGGTCACAGTACTCTGCTGTTGCTGTGCAACCCTTTGAAGACCAATAAGACACAGGAATGCCTATTCGATCCCAGCCTCCCAGCAGTTGAAGAGGCAAGGCAGGTACACTTCAGAAAACTCAGAACAACCTTCTTTGTATCCATGGGGTGCCACACAGTGCCTATCATATAGAAACAGATAATAAATAAATGCTAAGTACTTAATGAACCCAGTTCAAGAGTGATCACCTTCCATTTTCAGAAGAAGGTGTATAGCTGTGAGTTAGAGAAACCCTCTAAAGTGCTTTTAAAAATTCTAGGTTTATTTTTTTCTAAAATACTGAGAAGCCCAGAAGTAAGCAATCCAGAGATGATACCATGAATCAAAGATGGCACAAGGACCCAGGCTTGTTTGTATCTTTTTGATCCACTAAACTTAGCATGAGGTCATTCTCCTCATTGCAACATGACTTGGGGGCATGTATGGGCCATTATGCAGTTTTTTGTTTTTTTTTACGTTTCCAGGGAGAATTTAGATTTCTTCCTTGTTAATTATAATTAACCAACATGTTTTAGGAGAAACCATTTGAATTTTCCTCTGGTTTCTAAAAGATTTTTAATCTTTTAAAACTCTAGTTAATATAAAGCTTCATTCTTATTTATCTTGACTTCTTTTACTATGATTGTAACATGACATCACTAAACAGTTCTAGTCCAAACCCACAAAAGATTCAGCTTTCTCTGTCTGCTCTATCAGTATATTTCTCATAGTGATCTCAGAGAGAGGAAAGTAACTATAAAACAAAAAAGAAAAAGAAAAGGAGGAGGAAAGGGGGAGAAAAAGAAAGTAGCTCTTAATCAAAATTGCTGTTGAAGACTGAATAATATTGTAAGATCACATACAGCCAGGGTTAAACAGATTAGCTAGTGACATCTAGAACAGTCTGTGATTAAAAACAACCTTTATAGTCTACAATATCAGCCCCTGTTTTAAAGAAAAGCCTGAAAATATGAAGTTGACCTCATAGCTCCAAGGGGAAAAGCTGGCAAAAAGTAGGCAAGAATGCTTTTAAAATAATGTTTTACTTTCATATAGCCAGCTCCATAAATTTCACATTATTAGGATTAAAACTTGTTTTCCACACCTCAGGAAAAGCCTCACTTCCCGTGAGCTGTCCAGGGTACTGATCTGCCTCTGCCTTTATCTTTGACCCAGTATAGCAGAATCTTCTGTCTTTGTGCCTGTCCTAGTTACACTATGATACAGTATAGAATTAACAAAACAAAACAAAAAAAAAAAACACAAATGTTTAAGGTAAAGTTTGTCTTCTGATTATAAGATTAGAAAAGAAAAAGAAAAAAAACACCCATAAACCCATTAATTCTAAGCAACTATGGAAAACATCTAGATCTACATATTTGTGGTTTTCTACATTCTACATGTGTATGTAGAATATGTAACTTTACACGTTTGAGACCATTCTGAATGTTCAGTGCAAGTTTTTACATTGTTATTTTTATAGTGGCACATGCATTTCTAGTTATTATTCATCTTTTGAGCTCATCTTTTTAATTAGATGCATAACATTTTATCATTCTCTGTTCCATAATTGACCAAATCATGCTCATGTAATTGGGTATTTTTTTATTTAAAATATTTATAGAACTACAGTAGTTCCCCACTATCTGTGGCTTTACTTCCAATGGCTTCAGTTACCTGTAATCAACTGTGGTCTAAAAATATTAAATAGAAAATTCCAGAAATAAATAATTCATAGGTTTTAAATTACATGCTCTTTTGAGTAGCATGGTGAATCGTGAAATTTCCATTGTCCTAACTTGTCCTGCCTGGGATACGAATCACTCCTTTGCCCAGTGTAGACCACCCTTTACTTACTTAATAGCTATCTGGGTTATCAGACCCACTGTCACAGTACGTGTGTTTAAGTCACCCTTATTTTACTTAATAATGATCCCAAAGCACAGGATTAGTGATGCTGGGAATTTAGTATATGCCAAAGAGACACTATAAAATATTTCCTTTAAGGGAAAATGTGAAAGTTCTCAACTTAAAAAGTGTTGGCTGAAATAAAATCACACAACATGAGAGTTGTGAGTTAAGTTTTATTTCTATATGATAAGTGCCATGTGACACCCCATGGATACAACAGTTTTTCTGAGTTTTCTGAAGTGTACCTACCTTGCCTATTAAACTATAAAATATTTCCTTTAAGGGAAAAGGTGAAAGTTCTCAACTTAAAAAGTGTCGATTGAAACAAAATCACACAACAAGAGAGTTCTGAGTTAAGTGGGGCTAAATGAGGACTAAAGCCTAGGAGATAGCATTTTAATTAGCTCTGAGTAACTGCTTCGAAGAGGCAGAGGAGAACTCAGTATTACATATTATTTTAGTGAAGGGAGATTACATGCAGTTAAAAACACATTTAGGCAGAGGCTTGCTACTAGTCACAAGGAGCAGATGCCATCGTTAATTATTTTTGTGATTTTCTAAATATGAGGAGATGCAAGAATTAGGGCTCATAAATTTTTCTGAAAATATCTAACTACCTGAAGGCCTGTTCTGCAAGTTTTCCCCAGAGCACAGAGTGCCCCATTCCTGATCTTGAACTTCTTTCAGGGAGTATTGAAGGTCAGTGACTGCAGTGGCTCATGATTTAATCCAAGCAGAGGTAGATGGCAAGTGTCAGTTTTTAGTTGGCAAAAAGGAAAGAAAAACAATTTTATGCTGAAGTTGTTAAGAACTATGGTAAGAACAAATTTATCCATGAAATTGTGAAGAAAGAAAAAGAAATTCATGCTAGTTTTGCTGTTGCACCTCAAATTGCAAAAGTCACAGCCGTGGTGGATGGTAAGTGTTAAGATAGAAAAGGTATTACATTTGTACAATAGGATATTCTGAGAGAGAGACAATACTCACATAACTTGTATATTGTTATAAATGATCCATTTTATCATTAGTTATTGTTGTTAATCTCTTACTGGGCCTAATCTGTAAATTAAACTTTATCATAGGTAGGTATATTTAGGAAAAAACATAGTATATACTTTATACTAAATAGTTTTTCAATGTTCAATATTTAGAATTGTTTCCTTTAGGATAGAGAGCTGAAAATGCATTCCATGTAGGTGTTTGCTGAGAGAAATAATAGATTTAACCTGGTAAAACCTGATAAAAACTTACAACCCTTGAAAACTGTGACTCTTGGGAAAAAGCAAATAGCTCAGGAAAAGCAATACCATTCTAATGTTAAGGTATGAAAGAAATTTCTCCCCAGGAGCCTTGAAAGGAGATTAAAATCAACATATATTTTAATTTATGGAGCAATTACTAAAAGAGTAGAAATAGAAAGCATAACTTTGATTTCAGTATGTGAAGAGTGGAAATATAAACTCAGAAAATCCAAAAGAAACCAAGAAAAGAGAGAGAAATAAAACAAGACTACAGGGTAAATACAAAACCAAAATAAGATGATAGATTTAAATAAAAAATAAATTAATTACAAATTTGCTGAAGAGGAAAATGAAGTTTTTTATATTAGACTGAAGGAATTTAATGAAATTATATTAATGAGAGCCGTTTAAGACAGTGGTTGAAAATATAAGGATGGAAATAAATAACCCATAGAACTACTCATGTTAAAAAAATGGAACAAATGATACTTTGGGGTAAGAACTTTGTGGTCAGAAGGAACAGCCCATGAAAAGACCCTAAAATTGAAAGAAGCATAGTGCCTTTTAAGAATTTATGGAATGCTAGCAAGATTGAAGTCCAATGAGCAGGAGAGTAGGCAGAATGAATCTGGGGAGGGACTTATAGTGGGATCATGTAGTGACTTGTAGAGATTTAGGACTTTCTCCTAATAATAAGGATGTCATAGAAAGATCTTAACCAGAAAAGAGAGACTTTTTTTTTTCTGCCCACAAAGTAAAGAATTGAAGTAAGCAAAAGTATAAGTACAGACACCAGTTAGGAAGCTGCTACAGTCCCCAAGGTTGGTGTCTTGGACTAATTAAATTGCTGTTGCAGATAGGAGGAAATGGCTGTTTTCATAAGATATTTTGAATGGGAGTAAGGGAGTCCTAAATTAATTACATCCCAGGGAGTAATAAGAGGGAGAGAGGTTTTTTTTGAAGGTCTATATCATCTCCACTTATCCCAGGAAAAAAAAATTATTCTTCCTCTCTGTGGAAAGACATTTTCCCACAAGTGAAAGAACAAAATGCTTGGATCAAAAGTGTATCTAATACATTCTCCAAGACAAATGCAACACAGAACGAAAGGACAAGCCTACTTGATACTTGCGTTGGTTAGAAGTTGGGAAAAATACCTTCATAATAAGCCAAATGAAGTTTGCATCACTGCTATGGACTGAATGTTTGTGTCCCCTCAAAATCCGTATGTTAAAACCTAATCCCCAGGATGATGGCATTTAAAGGTGAAGTCTTTGGTAGATGATTAAGTCATGAAAGAGGTACCCCCATTAATGAAATTAGTGCCCTTATAAAAGAGACCCCAGAGAACAAACTTGCCTCTTTCACCATGTGAGGACACAACCAGAAGAGGATCATTTATGAACCAGGAAGTGGGTCTTCACCACACACTGAATCTGCTTGGACCTTGTTCTTGGACTTTCCAGACTCCAGAATTGTGAGAAACAAAAATTGTTGTTTGTAAGACACTGAGTCTAAGGTATTTATGTTATAGCAGCCAAAATGTACTAAGATAACTACAGTAAGCATGGCATTAGTGGAGGATCGTATTTTGCTTAGGGAAATTCAGGATGATTAGAAGCATGAGTCTAAGTTCTTGGGAGAGAAATATTTGCCTTAGGAAAAAACTGCAGATGAGATGTATGTCTTGGGGAAGAGTACAAGAAAAGTAAGCAGAATAACTGACAAGAAACCAGTGGTTTCCAGAAAAAAAAAAGATGGTGTCCCCAAAGAAAATAAGGTTTATAAAGTCCTATAGTATGTCTGTCAGTTTCAGTTTGTATACTCATAGAGTACGTAATCCAAATTTGTTTTAAAAATTTTTTATGATTTTATAAGAATCTCCAACAGAAACCAATATTACAGTCTATTTTATATGAATTTCCCAATTTTACATTAAACTATGAGAAGTTCAGGACTAAGTGTAGTGGACTCCTTATTTCTACTTCTCCATTGTGTAGCTGCAGATTAGAGGAATTAGTTCCACTTTGGAGTTGGCCCCTGATTAAATCAAGTGTGACAGTTTATTCCCCTAGGCAGTGGCCCAGAAACCATGATGTAAGCCATTTATTCCACAGCATTCTCTACTAACAGTTTTTGGTCCAGAGGTAGGCATATGACTTAAGTTTGTCCAGATTGAAAAGAATTCTTGTTCTATTGTTTAGGTAAAGTTACTTTTTCTCTGTTCTTCTGGATGTGTACAGAGAAGCACATGGCTTCTATAACTACTACGGCTATATTAAGCCTGTGAAGAAAGCCAGTCTAAAGATAAAAGTGACACTTGGACAGCAGAACTATAGACAAATTACTCTCTGACGCAATCATAGTACCGCTGAACCAAACCACCCTGAAGCTTGTCCAACCTCTGTACTTCCTGTTATATCTTTATACATTGTTTATTTTTAAAAGAAAACTAAAATAGACCAACAGATACAGATATTAACCAAAGCACTCTTAAAATAACAAAAAAGAAACAAATAATAACAATAGTATATTATTTAAATAAATAATGAGCAAATTCATACAATGAAATAAAAATCAGTCAATAAGAATATTGTTGTTGAGATATATTTATTAATATGTAGGGTTACTAGTGTTACATTAAATTATTATGAAACAGTGAACAGTGTTTTTGTAAGAATATGTGTGATATGAGCGTCTGTGTGCGAAGAAGGAGAAGCATAGAGAGAAAGAAAAATTTGAAAGAATATACACCAAATACTAACAGTAGTTATCATTAGGTGATGGGAAGTAGTAATTTTATTTTCTTCTTAAAAATGAACTTTTAAAAAGCTTTTGTTTTCAGTCCATCTTTGACTTCACATTTAATTTTTTTATTTGCAAAATGATGAGGTGAGACTTTGTGTTACACAGATCAATCCAATGCTAAGTTCCAAATTCCTCTAGCTTCAGTTCTGACTTTCTACTGTTATCTGATTTCTGCATAAAATAATAATGATAATAATTTGTATCGCTTTATAGTTTACAAAACTTTTCATCTCTATTGTTTCATTTTCCCATTGGGAAAACTAAGAAAAAATTTAGTAACTTGACCAAATTTACATTGTAAAAAAAGCCTCCAACAGTATTAAGAGCTTAACTATTTACACAGCGTAAGTGTTCAGAGTTTTAGTTCCTACAGGCAGATAAATATGTCTCAATGCTTTCCTTTAATTCATAGTTTTCTATTTTGGGTACAACTTTTCTGATTTTTTAATTTATAATTTCCTTTATTTCCTTTGAACCAGACACATGGTAAACACTCAATAATGCTTGTTTTTGAATGTTGTAGTTTGATGTTCTTGATTGCTGGTACTGATTTTGAATGTAATGATGTTAACTGTTGTTTGAGATGATGACAATTTTGATTTCCATTGTTTTCTTTTTAAAAATTGAAGTATAGTTGATTTACAATGTTGTATTAGTTTCAGGTGTACAGCAAAGTGATTCAGATATATATGTATACATGTATATTCTTTTTCAGATTCTTTTCCTTTATAGGATATTACAGGCTATTGAATATAGTTCCTTCTGCTATAAAATAGGTCCTTGTTGTTTATCTGTTTTATATATAGTAGTGTGTATCTGTTAATCCCAAACTTCTAATTTATCTGTCCCTGTCTCTTTCCCCTATGTTAACAACAAGTTTGTTTTCTATGTCTGTAAGCTTATTTCTGGTTTGTAAATATATTCATTTGTATCATTTTTTTAGATTCCACATGTAAGTGATGTTATATGATATTTGTTTTTCTCTGTCTGACTTACTTCACTTAGTATGATAATCTCTAGGTCCACCCATGTTGCTGCAAATGGCACTATTTCATTCTTTTCATGGCTGAGCAATATTCCATTGTGTATATATACCTCATCTTTATCCATTCATCTGTTAATGGACACTTAGGTTGCTTCCATGTCTTGACTGTTGTAAATAGTGTTGCTACGAACATCAGGGTGTATGTATGTTTTTGAATTAGAGTTTTCTCCAGATATATGTCCAGGAACGGAGTTGCTGGATCACATGGTAACTCTATTTTTAGTTTTTTAAGGAACCTCCATAATGTTCTCCATAGTGGTTGCACCAATTTACATTCCTGTCAACAGTGTAGGAGGGTTCCTTTTTCTCCACTACTTTCCAGCATTTATTATTTGTAGACTTTTTGACAATGGCCATTCTGAGTGGTATGAGGTGATACCTCATTGTAGTTTTAATATGCATTTCTCTAATAATTAGCATCCTAAGTTTGCATATGTTGTATTGCCATTTTCATATGTCTCAAGATATTTTTAACTTCTCTTTTATTTCTTCTTTGACCCATTGTTTGTTTAGGAGCATGTTGTTTAATCTCTGCATTTTTGGGAATTTTACAATTTCCTTCTTATTAATGATTTCTAATTGCATACCATTTGGTTAGAAAAGATGCTGGATATGATCCTCAACATTAAATGTATTAAGACTTATTTTGTGGCCTAACATATAATCTGTCTTGGAAAATATTCCATGTATACTTGAGAATAATGTGTATTCTGTTGCTATTAGATGGAATGTTCTATAAATGTCTTCTGGCCCATTTGATCTAACATGTAGTTTAAGTCCAATGTTTTCTTATTGATTTTTCTGCCTGGATGATCTATCTATTGTTGATAGCTATCTTCACTTTTTAAAAATTATTTTTTCTGCTTTCTCCTCTGATTGGCTAATTCAACTGTCTATCTTCGAGTTCAATGACCCTTTCTTCTGCTTGGTCTAGTCTGCTATTGAACCCCCTCTATTAAATTTTTAAATTAAATTACTGTATATTTCAGTTACATGATTTCTGTTTGGTACTTTTAAATATTTTCTATAATTTCATTAAAATTATCACTTTGTTTATGTGTTGTTTTCCTGAACTAAATGAGCATCTTTATGAATGTTATTTTGAACTCTCTGTCTGGTAAGTCACTTATCTCTGCTTCAAGAAAATCTGTTTTTGGAGATTTATCTTGTCCTGTTTGGATATATTTCTCTCTTTCTTCATGTGCCTTGACACTCTGTGTTGGTTTTTGTACATTAGATGAAAATGCCACTTCTCCCCATCTTGACAGAGTGTTTCTGTGTAGGAGATGAACCTTGTCTACTGGTCCAGCCAAAACTCCTGATTGCTTCTCAAATCTTTGATTGGCCAAGGTGCTGTCCAAGCTTGTTCTTAGTACCTCTCCATACCTGAGGGTGTGCAAAGACTTGTCAGTGTCCCAAAGAGAAGAATTACATTCAGCACGTAGGTGCAGGCTGAATGGAAGTCAGATCCTCTAGCAACAACTGAGAAAGTATGTAGTTAAGCTTCTTCCAAGGGAGAAGAAATTGGGATATAGGTTTTTTTTGTCTGTTTTCTTTGTGCTGGGTCCAAGTGTATAGCTGCAGAGGGATTCTCCTGCACCTTTTAAGAATTGTTTCTTTGTGTGTTATAGCACTATGGGACTTGTTAATGCAAACCTCATTGGCTATCAGAGTCAGACAATCCAGAGGCCCATCCCTCAGGCAGCAGTCACAAGAGCTGGGAAGCCAGATTTGTGTATAAGCTCTTTCCTGGGAAAAACTTGTGACTTTTGAGTGGGCTGAAGGAGAATGCAGGGAAGGTGTCCGCCATCTTTCCCAATTTCTGGGGAGGACCATAGCCAGCTTCCAGATGCAAGCTAGATTAGAAGCCTGACCCTCAGGCAGAAAGTTTAAAAGTATTCAGAGATTTTTCAGGGAAAGATGGATAGATTTTGCCTGCTCCCTCTGTGCTGAGCCCTGGGGAAACAGCCATGGTGAGTTCTTGCACCTTAGCCTGCTAGCAACTGCCTCTTTGTGATAGTTTCATTGTCTCATGGATACAAACCTTGTTGGCTTTCAGAGCTAGGTGTTTTGGAAGCCTGTTACTCAGGTGGGAGTCTTAAAAGTTGGGGCCCTAATTATGGGGTCCAAACCCTTCACTCCTCAGGAAGAAGTTTGGAATGGGACATTCCCTCTCACTCTATGACACTGTGTTGAGGGTACAGTTTATGGCAAACTTGTCTCACTCAGCTTTCTTACCTGTCTTGCTGTGGGTATTTTTCATTCACCTAATGTGCATGAATCACACAGCTTGCTTCTGGATTTCTCTCAGAAGTAATTGCTCTGCGTGTAGCAGCTGTGCATTCAGTGTGGAGTTAAGAGCCTCATGTCACCACCTTGGCTGATCCCTCTTTTCCTCAATCTTCTTTTAAAATAGTTTTACTTGTATCTCATTTTATTGACATTATCTCTTTGTATTCAAAATCCCTAATTGGGCTCTAAATAACATGATGGTAAGGAGTGTACCTTCATAATTTTCTATCTGCAGTACGTAATCAGCACAGTGTACACGGTCAATAAACAAACAAACATGTAAACCAAAGGGAACCAGAGAGCCTAGTAATAATGTAGGTAAACAGGTCCTTTCCTTCTGAACCTTCAAGCACAATGTCTGGAAAACAGCTTGAGCAAGATAAATTTGGAATGAGTAAATGGTTACCAAGAAAGCCTTTTCTGATTAGAAGGGAACCAATCAATTCAATCAAACAATTTAGGTAGGCTCAAGGAGTCACCTTGAGAAATAGTTCTGTTCCTGCTTCCATTTCACAAAGAAAACAGTAAGGAATAAAGATGAAGAAGAGCTTTGAAATAAAGCCTTATAAAGTAAAAAGAGACCCCCCTCACTCATCTTTTAAATATCGTTCACAAGTCACTTAAAAACCTAAGAAGGTAAGTTAGTACCTTCTCTTCTCATAGGTTATAAACAGGGAAGTGAGAGTGGACTGAAGCTACCTATCAACAGAGCCTGAAGCCCAGGTGCTTGAGCAGTCCACATTCCCCACAGTGCTGCTGGCCTCAAGCAAATATTAACTTTGCTATGAGACTGAGATAATAAATAAAATAACCTATGAGAACTCATCTGTAGCTAGAGTTTATATATATATATATATATATATTTAAAATCTTTATCTTCACTTAACTTTTGTACAGTGCAAGTAATTTATTTCTTTGCTATTCACATGTCTATTTTAGTGTAAGGCCTCCTCTTTTACCAAGGACCTGCCAACATGGGCCACATCCCCACCAAAACTGTGAAGAAGGCAGCCTGCGTCATCACTGAGAAGTACCACACACGCCTGGGTAATGACTTTCCCACCAACAAGCACGTGTGTGAGGTGATCGCCACTATTCCCAGCAAGAAGCTCCACAACAAGATAGCAGACTGTGTCACACACCCAAGGAAGCGGATTCAGAGAGGCCCAGTGAGGGGCATCTCCATCCAGCTGCAGGGGCAGGAGAGGGAGAGGAGAGATAATTACGTTCCTGAGGTCTCAGCCCTGAATCAGGAGATGAGTGAAGTAGATCCTGACACTAGGGACATGCTGAAGCTCTTAGACTTGGGCAGTCTGTCTAACCTGCAGGTCACTCAGCCTGCAGCTGGGATGAATTTCAAAACACCACCCAGAGCCATTTGAATCTTTCTGTGGTGCTGTAATATTTTCAATAAACCTCAGGCAACAATAACAACAAAAAGAGTAAGGCTGAGGAATGGGGTTGTCTGGTCCACACTTCCTCTCTCTATAGTCTGCATGTGAGGACAGCGTGGCTACTTGCCACTGCTGAGAATTTAGCTAAGCTACTCCCTAATATTGCTGCCCTGGCATCCTTTTTATGTGGCCAGCCAGCCTGCAGGGGCCTTGAACTGACTCTAGCCCATCCCGTAAGTGCATGTCCTAGATAATAACAGCTTTTAGAGTCACAAGTAAATGTAAGATCCTGGTATGACTTTCCCAGCCACTCATGGTAAGCACTCTCCCCTGCTCTCCTCTGCTTCCTAAGGCCTTCGCTTTGTGCATCCCCTAGATAAGACCTCCAACCCCCCCACCCCCCCATGAAGACCACACACCATCCCGCTCTTTTTCTTTTGAATTGACCAATCTAGACTTAGGCAGGGAATACCAAAGCACTTCATCTGTAGACCCTAATCAAGACATGTGCCCCAGGTCCTGCCGTGTTTTTTGCCAGCACCCCACCTTGACCTCCTTGCATGGCCCCTTAAGGCATGCAGTGTATCTCCTCTAAGATCTGTGAGCAATAAACTTCTCTATTTCAATTCCCTTGTGGTCTTTCTTGAACTGTGGCTCAACAGCCAGATACCCAGGGCTATGCTTAACAGATGTTCATTTAACAAAGTCACAATAGTCACACAAGTACCATTCCCCTCCTGAGGGCAAAGTCCCTAAAGAAAATAACCAGCCTCTAAAGGGTGGGCCTTGGGAATCCGGTCACTAAGAATAAGTGCAAACTTTGTAGTAATACTATAGATTTTTGTCTCATTATTTCTTGCAAATAGTTATTATCTACTATGTGTAGATACACATAGTATCTGCCCTGGGACACAGTAGCAAAAACAACAGAAGAGTTTCCAGCTCCTGTAGGATTATAGTCTTATGAGGGAGACGGTCAATAAGCCAATAAACCAGTAAATGAATTGAAATAATGATACCTGACACAAAGAAATAAAAACAGGGCATAATCTAAACAGAGTCAACAATTACAAAGTCTCTGAGATAAGAGGGAGCTTGGGGTTCTTAAGGGATGGGGACAAGGAGTAAAAAAGAAAAATAGGCAGCCAAACATACAGTTAACTTTCCATTATATCCACAAAGTCACATTCCTAATCATATTGAATAACTGAAGTTAACAGATAATGCTCAAAAATCCGGTTTATTTTAACCCTTTAAATATTCTTTTTAGAATTTTTCACCTTTTTCAGACTTTAAGTATATAGACTTTATAATTTAAATTCTTCCTGGAGTCAAAGAATCAGAACTGTAATTGCTTCTTGCACTGTGCTGTATGAGTTGAGAGTCCGAAGTGTTCAGCTGAATCTGTACCCACTACAGAACATATCTGAAGCTTGTATTCTTGCAAAAGTTTTATCAGTGGCTTAGCTTCCAAAAAATAAATATCTGTCCTTTTTAAGAATAGAAAATGGTTTCACAACCTCTTAGAAATTGAGAAGTAGCCTTTCTGCAAAATAACTAATTGGCTTAAATATTGAACAGGTTTCTCTATTGACATTTTTAGATATAATTTGCCTTTAAAATTTTTGTTTAGCATCAGTAACTGCCTCCATTACCTAATTAACCTCAGTTCAAGTGCTGGAGCCCTTCTTTAACTTAATAGGGTAACTACCATTTTGTGAAGATGTGGAGGAAGGAGCTTGCTAAAACAGAAAGAACACTTGATTTGAAGTCAGACATTTGCTCACACATTTATGCATTCATCTATTTATAACTATGTGTAAACAAATAATATAAAAATATAATAGTTTATAACTATTTATTAAAAATCTTACTATAACTATTTATTCAAAAAAAACTTAACATAGGCTCTGAGGTAGATACAGTAGTGACTAAACGAGACATGCTCTATCTTCATGGAGCTTTCAGTCCAGCCTCAGTTCCCTCACATTCTTCTACCTGGGTAATTTTGAACAAGGCATTTCATCTCTGAAAGCCTGGATTTCCACATGTGTAAAACAGGCAATTTGCAGAGGGGCTATAAGGATTACAGATGACAGTACAGGCTTAGCCCAATGCCTGGCATCCATTGGTCACTTAGTAGATTTCAATAAAGACATTCTACCCAAAGACCTCATGTATTCAGATACCTGTCACTTGTGAGTTAAAACAGTGGCACATACCAAGGCTTCTGGAAACCTGGGTACTAGTTCATAGAAAAAATACTTCATTCTAAAGAACAAATGAGATTGTTTCAGTTCATTGATTATTTTATTACTGTTTCATTTGTTACACTTGTTGGATAGCTATATTAATTTGTTAGCTTGAGCAAATATTTCTCCAGTTTGTTAATGCCTATCAGAAAATGATAACTCAAATTCTACAAGGTTGCCAGTCACAGACTTTCATTTCCTAGAACAAGACTAGCCTCAGTTACTATTTTTAATCCATAACAAGATTCCAGGAGGACACAAGTTCTTTAGAATCCTAATCAACAGCTTTGACAATAAATGTTTGCTATCATGGACATTTGTTTCAGTTTTCTACCAAATCTACATAGTAAGGATATGCACACTAATTTTTCTTCCTGAGGATAGAAAAAATTGAATATTTCCTTCAATATATTATTTTAATTTATTCCCCCAAAGTATAACATAATCATGCATTTTCAATTATTAAATTAGAGCTCTTTATAAAGGTAATATATAAATGCATATATATATATATATACACACACACACACACAGAGAATCATTATTAAAGTAGAAGCCTAAGACAAAGCAAGGAAAAAAAGAGATTTCCTCTAATTTTCAAAATAACAATTCCCCACAAATGTCATTTGGGAAATGCCCATGAGCACCAATATCAGGGGAGATTACGGCTTTGCCCACAGAGGGACTCAAGTTTACACAGAGGAGGGAGGTTAAGAGAGGGGCCAAAACTCTACCAGCCTCCTAAAGGTCATACAGAAAGACAGATCAGGCCTCACTTATGTCAAGTGCATAGGGAGATGTATTTTTGTATAAAAGAAGGATTCCAGATGTCTATCCCAGTTCTGTGAATCAAGGGAGATGGACATGCATTGTCTCTGTGGCCTGGCTCCCCAAAGTTGGTATGGACCCCTCTGAGGCACTGACAGGTAATGTTTACCTATTCTGCTTGTGTGCACGTTAGTTTTTACTGTTTTAATCTGTGTTTTGCTAGATAAGGACAGGGTACAACTACCTAGCAGACTAAATCAATTAGCAGTTTAGTGACAAAATCAGAATATTTGCCTGTCTGGTTTTCCAGCTGTTCACCTGAATTAACCATCAGCTGGCAAGAATCAACAACTCTCATCAATAAGTCAAATGTTGGCTGAATTGATTGGTTAATTAATTGATCACTGAATTCAGCTAAGAGAATGGCTCCCTTTCAGATAACACCTAAATCACTTCATGTCTTCCCTTGCTTTTTTGTTACTGGAGGCTACAAAACCTGTGATTATTCACTGAGTATTTGTATTTTCACCTTGCTTTGTGATAACCCTCTTCTCTTTCCCACAAGCTTGCTTCGTGTGTGTGTGTGTGTGTGTGTGTGTGTGTGTGTGTGTGTGTGTGGTGTGATGTGTGTGTGTGTGTCCTGGGGGAATGGAATGCTTTCCAATTAGGAAAAAAATCAAGTACAGAAGGAATGTTAAAAATCATCAAATCCAAATAATTCTCTAGTGCTTTAGTCTCCTTTAATTGTTTTCATAAATTGTTCTTATCGAACATCTTCATTGAAGGAAAGTAGACGCCTTCCTAAAAGAACTTATCTATCTATAGATAGCACTAACTGGGCTGGCATAATTGGGAGGAAGCAGGGAGTGGAAGAGAAAGAGATTAAGAGGAGAGGAGAGGAGGAGGAGAAAGCACTACAATTTACTGAGCACTTACTCTGGCCTCAGCTCTGTGCCATCATGAATTACAGAAATACCATGTGGTTTGGCTTGTAGCTCTAGAGTCAAGCAGCATGCATGAGCAGACTTAATGTAGGAGCACGTTAGCAGCGTCCACATCTCTAAATTTTTCAATAATATTTTTTAATTTAATTTTTTTAATTTCCTCACTTCTGCTAAGGAGAAAGAGGGAGAGATAGTGGCTGCATACTAGGGTCAGAGAAGGGGTAGTTAGTATTACTGTCCTCTCTGCTGCCCTCAAAAGCCTCCTCTGCCCAGACCTGTAGGTAACAGAGTTTCTCTTCCCTTGAAGGTTATAAAATGCCTTTGCTCACATAGCTTCATGATTGAGTAGGATTTGAATCCAGGCCTGTTTAGTTTTAGAGCCTGTGCTCTTAACCAAACTTCACTGTCTTACTATTCAGTCCTCTCATACCCTTCATTGGCTTTCTATTCTCTGTAATGCCTTCCCGCACTGCATCAAGGTACAAGTGCCTGGTAGCAACAATTGCCTTACAATTGCATGGTAGAGAGAAAGTAGTAATTCCATGTGCCCATACCCAGAAAGTGTTAGTTGTTTTTCTGTTTTGTTTTTTGTTTTGTTTTGTTTTTGTTTTTTGAGATAATGGGCTGACCTGATTTTTTTTTTTTAAGATTATAAAGAAAGGACATAAAAGTAGTAGTGTGAAAGCAAGACTAGTAGAAAAGGTTGTCAAAGTTTGTGACCCTTTATGGGATTGTTCCCTCATCAACCAACAAAACAAATCTCACTTGCCCTGAAGTTAAAACTCAGATGAAAGTCTACCTTCTGGAACCATTTCTCTTCCCACATCTGTGAGATAACGCAAACTAGCCTACATACCCAAGCCCCGTGAGAGGCAGTGTTAGTGGTTAGGAGTGAGGGATCCAGAGCAAGTCTGAATCTCCTCTGTGTTACTTTCTAGCTGATGCCCATGGTTAAGTTATTTAGTTTCTCCGTGACTCCATCTGGAAAGTAAGGATAATAAGAATACCCATGACATGGGGTTGTTGTGATGATTAAGTGAGTTATGTATTTTCAGCACTTAGAACAGTGCCTGGGATCAAATACTATCACCATCATTAGCAGCAACAGCGGCAGCAGCCGAGAGTTTGGCTGTACTCTGCCAGAACTGAAGCCCTCTCTCTGAGATCTCAGATTGGTATTTGTGCTTTGCAGGGGATGGAGAGAAGTCCTCTATTTGTGCCTTCCCCCTGTTCCGCTCAATGGTCTCAGTCTGAATCACCAATTGCTGGGCATTCTCTGGGCACCAGGACTGCTGATCAGCACAGATTCTGGATTAGTCTATGGGCCCCTTTGGAAAGCTGGAGCTAGGGCTCCACAGAATGATATCTAGGCAATGGATCAGTTTTAAAATGGGATTAATGTATTGAAGGCTGTATAAGAGATTGCAGGAAGACCTTAACTACTCACACAATTACAGGCACACGCACTACAAGATACAGCAAAAGTCACTGGGGTTTGTTGCCAATGCCCCCTTCAGAGTAAGGCAATTTCTTGGTAAATGTAAGTAATGTTAGCAGCCCTGAATAGCCAGTGATTTCCCAATCTTTGTACGTGTATTCTTTTTGTACATACTAAGCACATGTTAAGTTCTTCTCCCACTCTGTATCCCATTTTACAGATGAGAAACTGTGTCTCAGGGAAGTTAAACAACTTGTCCAAAGTCTGACTCATAGAGCAGAGCCCCAGGCTTTGTTTAGGTCTCCCTGGTCACCTGTAATAACTACTTCATTATTATACTCCCACAGAGTTTTCTATATCTGCACGTGGGTTGAGAATACTAAAATGGTTTCAGCCTAGAACTGTATCTGTGGACGGCAGTGCTTTTTGAGCAAGTTCTCCAACTGTCCTACACTTTGTGGTGAAGAGAATGGTTTGGACTGAGATAGAATTGAGGAAGAAGCATGGGCTTCCTTATCACACTCAAAAGAACCTGCAGCTATCCTATATTCACTTGGTTGGTTGCACAAAGTGCTTTTGCTACCTGGTTCTGAATCTTCTTTTCTCATTTACTGCAGCCCCAGATTTAAAAAATTTTGATGGCTTGGTTTTGATTTTATCTATTTAAAATTTCAAAAGAAAGCATTCTTGCCTTTGAATTACACCAGCATGGGCACTGACCTCAGAATCAAAGACTCTCAAACCTCACAGTCACAACTTTTCTCTTGCTAGCACTATGGAAAACCAAATAGAAATAAGAAACTTACCTTTCAATTCACTAAGAAGATGAAAAGAAAAGAATAGATAATAGATATGATAAGGGCTATCTCCCTAAAGCTAAACAGTGCTTAGGGATGAAAGGGAGGATCCCAGGCATTTGTATCTCTAGGTTCTGTCTGAGAGTTCACAAACCCTCTGGAATGTGCCCACCTTGCTTTTAGATCTTCTTCCTTTCTTTCCATAACTCCCCAGGCTACCATAGCATATTCAAGATGAGCATAGAGCAGGTGATTCACTTTCCTTTCTCCTCCTCCTCCTCCTTCTTCTTCTTCTTTTTCTCCTTCCCTTCCTCCCCCACCTCCTCTTTCTCCTTCTTCATTTTTTTGGGGTCCTTCCTCCCTTTTGTATTTTTCTTCCTGTTTCTCCCATTTCCTGCTTTTCCCAAATCCTGACATTGCTCCTGATAAGAAGGGAGGATTGAAGTGGTCACAAGTTTTTATTGCAAATTCTTTTCTTTCCCATTTCAGGTCTTGAAACAAAAAAGAAGATATTCCTTCATGAAAATTAAAAAAAAACCTTCCAAAAACCTGAGTGGGAATGAAAATCATCCACTGTCAGTCTGTGCTCTATGTGTGAGCTAGAACTTTCTGCCTTTTGTGTGTTCTATCCCTGAGTGCTCAGGGAGGCCAAGCCATGGTGACCTTGCTCTGGAAAAACCAAACAATAGTGGAATTTGTGCTTAGGGGATTCTCTTCCATCCAAGAGGTAAATATTTTCCTCTTTATGATGTTTTTAGTTTTCTACACTTTAATTGTTTCTGGAAACATTCTTATTGTCCTGCTAGTTTTATTCAGCCATCACCTCCACACCCCCATGTACTTCCTGGTGAACTTGTCCTTTCTGGAGATCTGGTATACCTCCAATATTGTCCCCAAGATGTTGCTGATTATACTAGCCAAACAGAAGACTATCTCTGTGGCTGGCTGCCTGGCACAGTTCTACTTCTTCGGATCCCTGGCTGCAACAGAGTGCCTTTTGCTTGCTGTAATGTGCTATGACAGCTACCTGGCCATCTGCCAACCTTTGCACTATCCCATCCTCATGACTGGCCCCTTCTGCATTAGGTTGGCTGCCAGCTCTTGGCTCTGCTGCTTCCTTCTCACAGCAATTACTATGGTCCTACTGTCTAAACTAACCTTCTGTGGACCCAATGAAATTGATCACTTCTTTTGTGACTTCACACCTCTAGTCCATCTCTCCTGCATGGACACCTCACTGACTGAGACCATTGCCTATGCCACCTCTTCTGCAGGGACTCTGATCCCATTTCTCCTCATAACAGCTTCCTATTCCTTCATTCTTGCTGCTATCCTAAGAATTCCTTCTGGCACAGGCCGACGAAAGGCATTCTCCACCTGGTCTTCCCGCCTCACCACGGCTGTAGTATTCTACAGGACACTGATTGCCACATATCTTGTGCCCTCAGCCAACTCTTCCCAACTCTTGCGCAAAGGGTTTTTTCTGCTCTATACCGTCCTGACACCCATGTTCAATCCCATCATCTATAGCCTGAGAAACAGAGACATCCATGAAGCCCTGAAGAAATGCTTGAATAAGAAGCCAAGTTTCCTTAGATAATGCAAAAATGAAAAGAGTTATATTTGTCTGATTATTGATAAACTGGATTAAATAATTTAGATTCTATGTAAAAGGCAACTACCTAAACCAGTAACCACCAAAGATTGATGACCAGATGCCTCTGACTGAGGCTGTGGACACTGCTAAATTCTGACAATGAAGCTGACAGGTGAACTGGTGTCTCAGGTTTGATGTAAATAGGTCAGATTTTTCTCCATTATCTTCAGTAAACCTGGATCCTTGTGTAAAAGCTCACCTACAAAATTAGTTGATAAGGCTGGTCATTCATTCATTTAAATATTCATTGAGAGTCTACTATTTCCAAGGCATTGTTTGACATATAAGTGACAAAATAAACAAAAATAGAGGCAATATATAGGGCAAAGACAAACGTTAATCAAATAACTAATGTAAAACTACATATAAACAAAATAATTATACTTGTGATTCAAAATTAAAAATAATAAGATGGCTACTACATACCTATTAGAATAGCCAAAATCCAGAATACAGAAAACATCAAATGCTGGCGAAGATGTAGAGCAACAGAGACTCTCATTCATTGCTAGTAGGAATGCAAAATGGTACAGATGCTTTGGAAGACAGTTTGGAAGTTTGTCACAAAACTAAACTTGCTCTTACTATCTGATTCAGTGATCACATGCCTTGGTATTTACCCAAATGGCTTGAAAACTTATGTTCACACAAAAAACCTACACATGGATGTTTATAGCAGCTTTATTTATAATTGCTAAAACTTGGAAGCAACCAAGATGTCCTTCAGTGGAAGAATGGAAAAATAAACTGTCATACACAGATAATGGAATATTATTCATCACTGAAAAGAAATGAGCTAACAAGCCATAAAAATACATGGAATAAATTTAAATGCATTATTACTAAGTGAAAGAAGTCAATCTGAAAGGCTACATACTGTTTTATCCCAATTATATGGCATTCTGGAAAAGGTAAAACTTTGAAGACAGTAAAAAGATCAGCAGTTGTCAGAGTTCAGGGTTTGAGGGAGGACTAAATAGGCAGAGCACAGAGGATTTTTAGAACAGTGAAACAATTCTGTACGACATTATAATGGTGGATACATATGTATATATATTTGTCAAAACCAGTAGACTGTACAACACCAAGAGTGAACCCTAATTTAAATTATGGACTTTGGGTGATCATGATGTGTCAATGTAGATTCATTGATTGTAAAAAATGTACCACTCTGATGTGGGATGTTGATAGTGAGGGAGGCTATGCATATGGAGGGGAAGGGGGTATATGAGAAATCTCTGCACTTTCCCCTCAAATTTGTTCAGAACCTAAAACTACTCTAAAAAAATTAAAAATAATAGTAATAATTATTATAAGGTGTTAATTATACATCAAGAATATGGAACTTCATTTCCTTTTTCTGCAGTAGATTTGGCCTAGGCAAAGAATTTTCTTATTCTTTGCACTGAAGAATTGGAAGTGGAAATAAAGATTTGGGGAAATGAGTCTAGGCAAAGGACTCATGACAAATCTGTGATGCTCCATCTGCCCTGCGGCTATGGTTGGTAGGCTCAGTTGGAAGCTAAGGCTTCATACTTGTTGATTTCTACCTCTTCCTGCCAGACACTCTACCAGGCTCTTGCCTTCACTTCCTCCCCTCCCTGCTGGTGCATGTTCTCAGTAGTCAGAACACAGGGCGTGGTGGGCATGTGTTCTTTGCTCTATGCAACTCTAAAGAGCTGAGTTGACTTTATAGTCGAAAAGCTGAGGTCAGCATTGCACACTCAGATGTTGCTTGCCTTATTTTTTGGCTCCTACAAATTATGCTCCCTCAGTGCCAAGGATAAGATGATCTCTTGCCTAAAGTTTCTTTTGAAGTTTCTTCTTTTTTCGAGTTAAGAAAAGAGATTAGGTTCAACACTCATGGGGGTTACTCAAAACTCTGGCTGGGAAAAGCACAAGTGAGATTGTACTGGGTATCTGAAAACATTCTCAGACTTTGCCTTCTGAAGAGAGAATTGTCCTCTTCCTGCTCTTCTTGTAAACAAGGAAAATACTGTGAGATCATCTTAGGGTTCTCCTGGTAAAAGTGAAAGCTGTCAGCTTTCAACGGGCACAGGTGGCTCATCGGCAGCAAGTATTAATGTCAGATTAACTGTGCAGGAAGCTGGATAGGAGAGCAGGCACGTTTTTGATTCTAACTCTTTCACTTTCTAGCAGTGTGCTTTGAGCAAGGTACCTAAACCCACCGAGTTTAGCCTTTCTCATCTGTAAAGAAGGAAATGCCATGCCTATCTCACACTGCCCCTAACTGAGGACATGTACAGTGCTCTGGCCCATAGGAAATGCTCAATAAATGGTATCTCTTATAATGCTTCTTCTAGATTCCACCTTCTGTACCAAATCCTAGCCAAAGCTATTAGCTAGTAGAAATTCATTTTTTGATATTACAAAGTAATAAATATTCAAAATATTTAAGGCCCAGAGAGAGTGTATGGATTACCCAATCTATCTTCTTGCACAGATAAAGAAGTGACCCCTTAGGGGAATAAGTGGACTTTCCCTGGACAACACAGGTAAGAATCCAGCACTTCTGTTTCTGAATCCAGGCCTCTATCCCCTATACCACACCACCTGCCAACTCAGTGGCTTTTCTCCTTGCCCAGGGACACATAAGGAACTCCCCTGTATATGACAAAAATTGCCTGTAGCATCACCTTTTTGTTATAGTTGGCCAGGAGAGAGTGTAATGTATCATAGCACATGCCAGAGCCATTCACCTGCCCCTCCAGCTCCAGGCCCCACATTGCACCTCCCACAGGCTCACAGCTCCAATCTGGAAACAAAGCCTTAGGGTATTTGTGGGCAGCACAACTGCTGTCACCTGGGAGAAATTTCCCAACTATTCCTTCTGCAGGAAGCCACAACTCCCAGCCTTTCGAATGAGGAAGGGGAGATGTTGGGGCTTCCTGGTTCCACTGAGACATGGCAATGAAACACAACGCCTGGTTAGTGAGGGCTGCAGGACTGGAGCAGCCACAGCCCTGGTCCCACAACTAAAAATAAATCCTAACATTGGCAAGGAACCCAGAGGGTCTGAGCTCACCTGGATCACTGGTTTTCTGACTTTGGAGTTGGGCAAAGATGTCTAAGAAGCCTCCAAATGGGAGAGGAGGATGAGCAGTCTCTGAGCCCCACCCTTGTGTTCACTGAGCAGTTCTATTTTTATGTATCTTATTTATTGCTGTTCCAGTTGAAACTTCATTTGAATGAAGACTTCTGCTGCTATGTAGGTGTACAGACACACACACAAACACATATTTTTTTTTCTAGACCTCTCCTTTCATTATAGTTTCCCTTATTTTCCCCACTGGAAAAATATACAAAAACATGAAAGTTATGTTTGGATTAGTCTCATAAGGTCAAGGACAATTGGTGTGCCCTGACTGAAAGGAGAATAAGGAGAAAGTATTGAGACAAGGCTACGGCTTCTAGAATGATGAGCTTCTGCAGATAATTCTGCACGTCACAGTTACTTGCACTGTGCTTTTTAAGCCTCTGAGTCTCTGTAACTGACTTCTACAAGGTTGAGTTGCAAAGCCACACTTGCCAACAACTTTCCCAGGTTTATCAAGGATGCTCGTCCTTGTGAGACACTGGACATATCCAGGTAGCATGGCCAAACCCTGACATATCTGTGCTTTTTGTCTTGGATTTTGTTTTGGATTGACCTGGAAAAGGAGCCTCTTGTGATCCACAGACTTAGAGTCCTTCTGAGGAAAAGTGAAGGGGAGGCTACACAGTGATGTAAGTTTCTGATTCTTGCCCCAGGGCTGTGCAGACCTTTGCTGATAGATGGGAGGGCTGCAGAGGTACAGCCAAGATTAGATGAGGGTCAGGAGAGACGGTCATAGCAACTGTTGCCATCACAGGGAGTAGCTGTATTTGCACAGAGACCTGTCACCCTGTTCTCTCTCAACTCAGGCAAGAGGGCAAGGAAACCCATCTAGTCTGGGTTACAGTGTCGTATGACCTTGGTGGTTTCTCAGTGGTCCACACCTACTTGAGCTCAAAGAAGATGGAACCTTACTAAGAGAGAGTCACAACTTTCAGGTAGAAGTCAAGAATCTTCAGCATAAGGGGTCCATTCCTTTTGCTTCCTCCTGGGGCCTGATCATCCCCCAACCACTGAGGGAGTGGAGGTCATGGTAATCTGCTTAGCTCCTTCCTGGCTGAGAGACCTGGGGAAGGTCTCTTCAGCTCTTTAAGTCTTAGGTTCTGAATCTGAAAAATCTAGAAGATTGCCTAGCTATTTTCTTAGGAGTATACTGCGAATAACAGCTAATGTTCATTTCATATTTGAAACTTTATAAAGCTTTTCCATATAGAAAATAAAGAAATGATCTATAAGAAATGATCCCACAGCACAGAGGAAAAAACTAAGACACAGAGACATTAAATGACTTCCTTAAACTATCTCTGTGAATGCCTTCTGATTTCCAGCCCTCTGTTATTTCCTTTACATCATACTCCTAGCTGTGAGATTCCATAATTCAGTTCTTCTCTTCAAGGTATGTGCTATAAACTGAAACAGTTTCTCAAATTCATATGTTGGACCCTAACCCCCAGTGTGATGGTATTAGTAGGTGAGGACTTTGGGAAATAATTAAGGCATGAGGGGGCACTCATGAATGGGATTAGCACCCTTAAAAGAGACCCCAGAACGCTCTATCACTCTCTCATACCTTTTGAGGACACCACGAGAAAATGATCATCTATCAGCCAGAAAGCAGGCTCTAACCAGATACCAAACCTGCTGGTGCCTTTATCTTGGAATTCCCAGCCTTCAGAACCATGAGGAATTAATTTCTGTTGTTTATAAGCTACCCAATCTATGGTATTTTTGTTATAGCAGCCTGAACAGACTAAGAGAACATTTTTTAAAAATCATTTTTTATTGAGGTAATATTGGTTTATAACATTATATAAGTTTCATGTATACAACATTATATTTCTACTTCTAGAGCCCATATCATTCCTAGGGCCTAAATAAAAGTAGCCATAATATATCACAAACATTGTGTTAAAAGGTGCCAAACTTTCTGGCAAAATGGCATCTGGGACAATGATGCTAGTAAGGGGCAGCTATGGATGCAAGTTTGCTAGTCCCTGCCACATTGGTTTAAACCTCAAAGGCACAGCAGTATCATTGCTGGTTATTGTAGCTGTAATAAAAAACATACTGTCTACCCTCAGCTTGGGGGTTCCATCTGTATTCTTCTCATATTTCAATAGTGCCTATTTTCCAATCATTAAAAACAGACTCACTCATCTGAAAGAAAAAAAAAGTTCTAAATGGGAACCCTATGATTTCTCCATGAGGTTTTGTCCATTCAGGAGGCATTTTGGCAGATACTACTGCATGATAATGAAGCAACAATAATTTGTATTTCTACTCCTTGTCAGGCCAGCTGCAAGTCTCCTAAACTCCCAGGTTCCATTATCATCTCTGATGCTTGATCAATACCATGCGCTGAGAAGACCAAACCATGAGTCTGAGCTTCAGCTAAATTCCTTTTCTTATTTATTTATTTTTTCCCAAAGTTTTGGAGCATTCTTCTGGATTATTCAACAACATGGGCTGCCCTGAAACTGCCTTATTCTTCATTTTTCCCTTGTTCCTCCAAATGGATTGTAAATATCTGATGGTCATAAAGAGCATTAGTTCTCAATGAAATCTTGTAGGTTTGGGTCTAAGTCAATATACAATTCTCTACCATTCCCTGACTCCCAGACCACAGGTGCCACTGGTTGTCAAGCACTTGGATCCCTCTTGCCAGTGGGATGATGGAGAAGAGTAATTAAAGGAAAAGTTCTCTCCATTAAAATGGTCATTCAATTCTGTGAGCACCTCTCATCTTGTGATATTCTCCCTGCTGTTTCTAAAATTCCCTTCTAATAACCACTTCTCTCTCCATAGATGTTCACATTACATATCTCTCTCCTTATCTTACTTTCTCCTCCATCCCTAAATCTCCAGTTCTCCTAATGTTCAGGCCTGACACTACCTGAGGTATTCAGATATTTGTAGGGGCACCCCTTATGTGCCAGACCCAGTTGTTCAACATACACAGAGCAACACAGAACCTACATACAGATCTTTGAGTCTAGAGATTGAGGAAATATTCCAGAGACAGGGAGACAGAGACAGAAAGAGAAAGGAAGGAAGGAAGGAAGGAAGGAAGGAAGGAAGGAAGGAAGGAAGGAAGGAAGGAAGGAAGGAAGGAAGAGAGGAGAGAGAGAGAATCTAGATTGACTTGTTCAAGCAACTCAAAGGAATTTGGTAGGAATTCAGTAACCAGTATGGCAGGACCATGGGGGTGGGGATGGATAAGGAATGGCCAGCTGAGGCTTAGGAGTTAACAGGAACTGTTCAAAACCTATGGGAATCCATTGAAGAGTTTTAAACCGGGGAATGACATAATTAAATTTGCATTTTTAGAATACTCTCCTTCTCAGGACTGCAGGAGAAAACATCGAAGCTGATCGAGAAGGAGGCTGGGGTCCAGTAACTCAGGTGAGAGATAAGGATTAGTGTAATGGTTCTGGAGTGGCAAGAAGTAGCCTGATTTGAGAAATATATAAGCAAAGGTAAAATTTGAAAGACTTTGGTGGTTGACAATGTTGAAATAACTCTTTAGGCCCAGGACGGAGCTGCTCCTGCCCCTTGGATGCCCTGTCAGCAAACTGAAATTTTTACAATTTTCATGTCTCTGTAAATGCTTTGCTTTCATCCATCAGCCAAGTCAACTCTAGGCTCTATATTTATTTCCTTGTTCCTTCTCATCCAAAACAATTTCAACGATGTGGCCTCAGCCAATCAGGTATTTCCTCTTTCTTTTTCTTTATCCTCTATTCTGTAAAAGCTTCCTGCCTTCTGCCCCGCTTTGTAGTTCTCCAGATGGAGACTGTCCACTTCAAGAAGTGTTTAAAAAAAGTTTGTGTCACCTAAATTATCTTCTTTAATCATTATTTTAGCAATAATATGTGGTGATGTGGGAGAGAGAGTAGCTGAAGAGGAAGACTGTTTTCTGACTGGGGCAACTGAGAGGTTAGTCCAGCTTTCCCTGAGATGGTAACGGGGTGGGGCTGGGAAGAGCAGGCCTGAGAGGGAGGATGCCACATTTACTAAGCTGAATTTTGGACACTGTACTGGAGGTGCCTACGTGGAGCTCAAATGAGAGATCAGATTACACATAGAAATGTGAATCTTTGGTACAGAGAGCTAGTAATCAAAGCCATCAAAAGTTCTCCCCTCAATTACTCCACTTTGGAGGACTGTCAGTATGACAGCAGCCCTGACTGAGGGGCAGTGATTTCTCAGAGTGATGCCAGCCGAGGACAGGAGAGTTTATAACAGTATTTCCTAAAGTGTAGTTACACTGAAAAACTGTTCCCTTAGAAATAATACACACACACACACACATATTGTTCTATGGTCAAATAAGTTTGTGAAAATCTACGTATTTGGAGAATATTAATTAAGAGACTATTAATGACTGACATGTTCTACATTAAAGAACTTTTCCACTCAGCTTTCCCCATGAGCCAATCCTGGTCAGAGTTTATTCCAGAATCTTTATGTCTCAGGGTGAAGGAAGATAGCAGGATTATTCTTGGACTGACTATTAATAAACTGAAGCCAAGAGGTTGACATTTTCTCAGTATCTCACAGCTAACAGAAATAAAGCTGGGATGGAAACCCGTATCTTTGGACTCTAAGTCTCGGGCTCCCTCTATTAACCAAGTCATTTACCAGTGACCCTTGGATTGTGCCTTGAAGTTTGTCCCTGACAATCCCCTTACATCAGGACAGTCCAGCTTCTGAGACACAAGATTCTGAAAATGGTGACCCAATCAAACTGGAGACTAGTGGGGAGAAGGTGGAGTTGTTTAAGAGACTTTCCTAAGTCTCAGTCCTAGAAAACTTCTTAAAATATTGATTCTTGGGTTCCCCTCGGGTCTCAGTCTACGTGAATGGGACTGCATAAGCACAGTGGGGCCAGGCACACTTATTCTCATCCACAGGTAATTCTGAGATGCCACCTTCATTGAGAGGCACTGTCATTTCCTAAACAAAAGCAATGCCCAAATCACCCCAGAACCCACTAAAGCTCACAGATCTGTGCCTAAACCAATTTGGCCTTGGAGTTTTTCCCCTGGCTTAGACATTTGGGTGGGTCGTAGGTGTAAGCTTCTAAAAAACCACAAGGGAGGGGTTGCATCTCTGACGCTAAAGAGGGCGGGCCCAGCCTCACTTCCTCCCTTGCCTCTTTTGGGCTTCCTGTCATCACGGTGTCATCACATTTATTCCCTCTTCACTTCTCCTTTTACACAAATAGCCCCGGACATCCTTGTTACCAGCCTTGTCAAGCTACCTCGAGGATAGTCACAAATTCTATCTGAAGGACTGAGGAAAAGTGTCTGCCAAAGGTAAGATTGGTGACATTTTAATCTGGTTTGAGAACAAAGACTTGAACTGTATTATGTGGGCTGGAGTCTCTGTATACCTCTAGTAACTCTAAAATCTTTTGTAACTTCTGTTTCGTAAATATATACTGCAGGAAGTAAAATGATCAGCAAGGCCCTTGTAACTCTCAAAAGGCAATTAGGCCAGAAGGAGTTTCAATTAACTGGGTTCCCGTGATCTGTTTGGCTCAGGGCATTTATGTGCTTAAATTGCTTCAGAACTTAAGTTTCTGTGTGTGGTCATTTCTGATGACCAGAGCCTTCTGTGAGAGATGTAGCTGGGGGAACTTCCTACATGCTGTGGTCTTTAGAAAGTTCATCTTGTGATTTTAAAGTGAGGAGAGGATCAACAGCCAGAGCCATTTAAAAAGGCAGCAGGGAGGTGCAGATCTTCTTCATTTGAGAAATTTCTAGAGTTAGTGACTCGCACTGTGATTCCTCAGAGCCACTAAATAGAAGGCATTACAACTGCTACACCCAGCTCAGAGTCAAGAACACAGGACATGCTCTGTACCTGTATTTCAAAAAGCTAGATGTGTCTAACAGATGCTTAGATTGGTTGTTTTTAAAGGGCAGGAAGAGCATTGTGATCCTCAGGGTTTCCTCAAATAAACTTATCCTTAGTGTTTAAAACATGAATATCAATCAATATATGGCATGCACCAAATCTGCATGACTTACAAAACAAAACTTGATATTCCAAGATTTCTAATTCACGCTCCATAACTAATGATTGAGGTCTTATGGACTCAGAAAGTGATAGCTAGCTGTGATCCTGGCTTTCTGTGACCACTGTTATTGCTGGGGGTCAGTTTACCACTGGGAACTCTAGATCATAGCTTTCTCCTTCCAAGACCTGCAAGAATCTTCCCTGGAATAGCGAGGGAAGTCCCATAGAACCACACCCACCCACCTAACAATGAGGGATGGGAATGGAACCAAGGGCTCTAGATTCCCAAAGCACCTCAGGGGCTATCAAGCCTTGAATTTAAAAACAAAGACCAGACTTTTTAAATGAATTTACTTAATAATCAGATGTTAAGTACTTCCTAGGCCCGGACCCTGTGCTTTGGAAGATATAGGTGGCAAGGAGGAAAGGCAAGTAGAAGGGAAGTATTTGTCCTGCAAACAGTCTTGCCCTTAAGGCACTCCCTTGGGAGATAAGAAATATCAGATATGCATGCAAATGCTTTGGAAGAGAATTGAGCAAAAGCAGAATCTTAGCTGCGGGCTAAACAAAGAAGTTTTGCTTTCTCAATCTCCACCAGAATCTGCAGCATTTTGAAACTGCGGTTGTATTGGAGCAGAGGCTGAGCTGAAACATGATTTCCTGTGATGTTTCCTGTGTGGGCCAGTTAGGAGCATTTAGCCTTTAAATGAAAGCATTGGGCATCTTTAGATCCGCAAAGAATAATTCAAAGCCAATCCCTTCACAGCTACAACTACCTAAATGACCTTGCTTTTGGTAATTGACAAGAGGCACAAACTGGAAATGTTGAACTCTGTTAGTCTTTAGTTTCTTGTGTCCTCAGGTTGACTTCTGATCACCGGAAGTCTTCAGACTCTGACCTGTTCAGTTTCCTCACTCCCACCCTGAAACATACCAGGGACTAGGTGTGTGCTAAGCACTGGAAATACAAGGAGAGCCGATGTGGTTATTGGTTTCAAATCATTTGTAGAGTAGCATGATGGACAGACATAGCAATACACAAGAATGACACCGGGGGATTTTTTCTATAATGGAGCAAGAGTTACACAAAATGTAGGAGGAGTTTAGGAGTGTGCCAAAGATTCCCTGGGAGAGGAGGTGCCCGCTTGTGTTCATTTTCAAAGAAGGATGGGTTTTCTATGGACACTGGGGGTAACGAATGGCCTTCAAGACAGGGCACAGTGTATGCAAACTCAAGGAAATGTGAACACCCAGGCATGCTTGAAATAGGAGTAAGCAAACGAGATCAGAGTATGACAGGCCGTGGTTACAGGACCACAGGAAGTAGAACATTTCTCCTACTTGTTTCTAGAGCCCTAGCATCTGATAGTGGAAGCAAGATCACTAATCAGGCCAGTCCCAGGCCCAGCCCTGGATGGAGCTATGCCTGAAACACCCCATGAGAGAAATGATGGAACGTGGCTTGAAGTGAGGGTGAAGAGGCAGATTTCTTCCTCCTCAACCTAGGTTTTCCCCTAGAATGAAGTGAAGGATGGAGCTTTTTGCAGTTACAACCGTTCTCTTTCTCTCAGCTTCTGTTTCCGGAAACGCTGTGTTGTTTTAGTTACGGTGGTTTGGTTTATGTTCCTGAATTAGTCAGCCCACGGTACTTCTTTTACTGAGTGAGTGTCCAATGTGTATGGTTGACCCTGAGCCTGGAGATGAGACACCTGCCCTCAGGAAGCTCCGGGACCCAGCTGGCACTGCAGGTGCAGAGCACTGAAGCAAAGTAATGCAGAGAAGTTAGACAGCTGTGCAGAGTGGGCCTCCGGGCGGCTGCCGAGGCAGAGGAGGAGAGGATTGCAGCTGGAGGTTGGGTGGCCAGTTTGGGAAGGTTGTCTGGAAGCAGGCTTTGAGAGAAGGGAAGATAATGCATTTCTAAAGCGAGTGGGTGAGCGCTCAGAGAGGAGGCTATCAATCTCTGTGTTGGACTATAGAGGCAAGTCCTCTATTCATTTCGCATGGTGGAGTTTCTACCCAAGCAGTAGCGTCAATCCATCATAGCTGTGGCCAAACCTTGTTGTAAAAGCAAAGATGCCACAAGGAAACATTTCTATAATCATTTAAAATGCAAGCACTATGTTCTAAGTATTAGAATGTTGATATTTAAAGGGAACTTAGAGATTATTCAGGATCAAATATAATGTCCAACTCAGATTGAGAGCCCAGTTTTGCTTTTATAACATTCCAATCTGCTTATTTTTCAGGTCAGGTGACTTGTCCAAAGTCATAAAATTATTTAACTAGTTATTTAGAATGTCTCCGATTCTTTAGGAAATATTCTTTCCTCTGCACTATTCTCCCTTTTCTTATAGACTTATTAAATAGGCATCATTACACTGTGTTATTTGTTCACATGCAGAAATTTCCAGTGCATTTTAACATAAGCAAACATGAAAACACAACTTAATTATAAATCCAAAAGGTCTGAAATCAATATGCTAGCAAATCAGATATTTAATATTTGTTTACTTTTTCAAATTTTGTTTGACATTTTATATTTCAGAAGAACTAGACTGAGGAATAAAGGTGAGAAATGATTTTGATACGTCACGTCTTTCAAAATTTGTTCAAGTAAATTTGAACTCATGGCTTCATATTTACTCTATATCAGGAGCAAATAGAGAATTAGCTCATGGTTTATTCTGCAAAAATAACTATTGTAGAATTTCAGTATTTATACCACAAGGGACTTAAGTTGTAATGATTTCAAGAGCAGAAGACCTCAGATCATTTACTCATGTTCAACTTTTTTTTTCACTTTTTATTTTGACGAAATTCATACTTACAGAAAGTTTACAAAAACAGTACCAAGCATTTCTGATCCCCCTTCACTAGGATTTATCAAATACTAATATTTTACCACATTTTCTTTATCCTTCCCCAGCTTTCTCATTTGACAGGAATTGCTAACTTGGTATCTTTTCCCCTTAAGTGCATTTTCTACAAACAAAAAAAAATTCTTTTACATATCCACTTTACAATGATCAAAATCAGGATTTTAACACTGATGCAATACTATTAAAACTCTATAGATTTTATTCCACCTATTGCCCACTAATATTTTTTATAGCAAAAGGAAATCTTTGATCATACGGTGCTTTTAATTGTGGCGTTTCTTTAGTCACCCTATATTTGGAACAGTTCTGTCTTTCTCTGTGTTTCACGATATTGATATTCTTGAAGAGTATAGGCAAGTTATTTCCTAGAATGTCTCTTTATTTGGATTTGTCTGATGTTTCCTCATTACTAGATTCAGGCTATTCCAAATTTTGATAGGAATACCACAGAAATGGCTTTCATTACCCCACAGAGAGCCTTGCCCACACTGGCCATAGCTTGCCTGTATGCACCGTGCACCACGGACAGGTCTCCAGGAGAGGGACCCTCCACAGCAAAATTCTACATATTTTTCAGCTAAGGAAAGAAACCACTAGTCCATTGACTCTGTAACAGTGGTAACTGTTTTATGTAATTGTTCTGGAGTCAGAAAGTGGCCTTATTATAAAGGTCCCTGTTTCAGCTCAGCTGCTAGGAGTATCAGTGCTTTTTCGTTAAGCAGTATCTTGCTAAGCTCCCAAATGGAGTGAAATGAGCTCCCAAAATCATTTGGATTTGTTTTTCCTCATTTTTTTCTCTTCTCTTTGCTTCTTTCTTCTTTCTCTCTTTTACAAATCACCAATTCTCCCCTGAGAACAGCCTTGAAAGGAAAAAAATTGTCATCAGACCACAATTTCAGGGAAGAATAAGATGACAGACACATTCCTCTGACAAAGTGATGGAGAAACGAGAGGAAACTGATGCATAAAAGTTGATGGTTTGATTTGGTTTTATTTTAGTATCACCCCTCCCCTTATAACTGCTCACTACTCCCTGAAGAGACATACTTGCATAACCTCCATCCTGCCTCAGCTACTGCTCACAGGGGTTTGAACCTAGAAAGATGGAGGGAGTCCTCCTGGACGCTCATCACATTGCAGGGAGGGAGCTGAGTTGGGAAGCAGGAGGTATGAAACCAGAGCCTGAGACAGTGGAAAGGATGGAGGCTTAGGAGGCTGGAAGACCTTGACCTGTGCCCTGGCTTTGCTGACTACTAGCTGGATGATGTTGTGCCAGTTGCATAAGCTGTCTGAGCTTTGGATTTCCTGCTTGCAAAGTGGGACTTTTGACATCTAAGTTGCAGGGTGGATATGAGTATTATAAGTAAAATATATTTATAAAGAGCTTGGCATTTTTCAGGATCCAGTGAACTACATCATTTATCTATATGTATTTTGTCAAGAGAGCCATAATTTGGGGGCCCTCATGAAGAAGATTTTCTTTCTTATTTAGGGAAAAAAAAAACTTTTGTTAATAAAGTCCCGAATTTTCCTCACTGATGAATCAAAGACCTCTACAGTTCTGTGTAGGAAGAAATGGGAAGCCAATAATTTTCTTGCTAAATACCAAGTTTTTCTATGTAAATCAGCAAATAGATTTGTATAGACAGAAATGGCTGGAAAGATGTTCACCAAAAATATTAATGGTGGTTATTTCATGGATGTGAAGTTTCAGAAGATACTAAGTGTTCTTTGTACTTTACAGTTTGACTTTTTCACAAAGGGAACATACAAATCTTTTTAAAAGTTAAAAAACAAAAAATGAAACAAGCAAAGGATTATTAAAGGCCTCCTGGATCCTGATGCATTTTATTCCTGAAAAATCTAGCAGAAATCCCAGAGTCACCCTTATAAATGGACTGTCAGGGAAGCTCTGAACTTGATCTTTTCCTCAGGATTCACTGAACCCCGACAATCTGATACTGAGCTATTCAGGAAATATTTTCTCATTAAACCCTCAGAACAACTTAAGCAAGTTGCCCAGGGCCATGCTTCTGGTATGCAGCCCTACTAGGACTCAAAACTAGACCTGCCGGAGGCCATCACTGGTGTTTGTCAAACTGTGTTCCATGGAACGCTATGTTTTCTGAGCTGCTAACAAGTCATCTGCGATAGAATAGGTTTGTAGTTATATTAGTAGACTTTTAGAGATCCACAATGTACACTAACATATAACAAGTTTCTCAGACGTCATTCATTAAAATCTGTTTATTGCTTTATTTTATTTAATCTCATTTATTTCCAAAATTATTGACTATGGATTCCTATGGTTTTGTTTGTTTATTTTTGTTGGAGGAATACTTTTTAACTTCTCATGCATATAATAGTCTGTGTAACACCGAAACTGTCTTGTTGTAGCTCCAAATCTAAGATCGGATCAGATCAAGAATTGGTAATTTCTTGAAACTTCTATCCCTTATCTAAGAATAGAACAGAATAGAGCCACTTCTAAGCTCTGTTAGATTCAAGACTAGCTTGGATGGCTGCAAGGACGGGTCAAAGGAAAGAGAGAGATTGAATGAGAAGGCCACGAGACAGTTTATCAGCCGGAGCTCTTTGGTTTGCAAAACTAAAGGGCGAGCTTCCTCCCTGGCCTCCACACTGGGCTGTGGGAGGTGGCCGCAATTACTTCGGTTCAGTCATGGAGGCTTCCTGGAAGCTGACGTCAGGGACTTTCTTCACAGGGCGACATGAGTCACAGATTTTGACTGCAGAGGGGCATCAGTTTTTCCAGACAGTGGGATTGAAAGGGGTGAAACTCAGTAACTGGCCAGACACGGTGAAGTAAGGAAAGGGGAAACAGAGTGGCCTTCTCTCTCAGTTTGTGTAAAACCTGGGATCATCACTGCACGTGGTGAGAGTAGTAACAATTTTCACAAAATGGGCAGCTTTTCTCCTTCAGTGAGGTGTGAGAGTAAGTGGAAAATCAGGGAAGGAGAAAGAGGTTCCATTTCCTGCCTGTGAAGGAAAGAATCGGTGGGGATATTCCCAGGTTTGTAGGCACCTCACGAGTTGGCGCTCTGAGGACAACAGATTACGGGGCCCTGAAGCAGCTGTCACAGCCAAGGATATTGGGCCTGTGGTGACTCTAGGTGGCACCTGGCCCAGTCTCCTTTTGTGTCAATTATTTTCCCATGTCCAAAAGATTAGTTTAATGGCACAATAAATCTCAAGCCCAAGGCTCCTCATTCTTCAGTGTCATTTTCTTTCCACTACACCAGATTATGCAGAGTTAACGAGCAAAGTTCCAGTCGTTTATTCACTCAACAGCCGTACTTTTTTAATCGAATCATGTACTGTGTTGGACCTTGAGGATTCAGAGATGAATAAATTAGCTCCTACCCTCAAGGAGCTGACATTCTAGTGAGGGAAGAGATCATTGTAAAACAAAGTGCGGATTGGGTGTGATGAATTAGACACAGTCAGAGAAGTTTTCTTGAAAAAATGACACTTGAGCTGAGTCTCAGGTTGATTAGTAGCTAACCAAATTAAGGGGTCAGAGGGGGAAGAAAGGGGCAAATTCCAGCAAAGAACCACTGAGCAAAGGTAAGGAAGGAAGCATGGAGAACATTTTTCAGTGTTACTTGCTAGATTTTAAAATATAAGACCAGGAATGTTGCTGTGAATTTGGGGAGATGGACAGGAGTAAATCAGGAAGGGCCTTTTGACACATGCACACAAGCATAAAACCATCACTACAGTCAAGACAACATATTCATCACTCACAAAAGATTATTTGTGGCCTTTTGTGATCTATTTCTCCTGCTCTTGCCTACTCCCTCTCTATTTACCTTCACCCCTATGATTCTCTACCCCAGTCCCCAGGCAATCACTGATCTGTCTTCTGTTGCTATAAATTATTTTTTATTTTCTAAAATTTTATGTAACTAATCATACAGGATGTACTCTTCTTTTGTCTAGCTTCTTTCACTCACCTTAATCATTCTGAGATTCATCTCTGCTCTAGTGTGTACCAACGGTTCATTCCTTTTTACTCCTGAGTAGTATACTGTTATATAGTTATACCACCATTTATTTATCCATTCACCTGTTGTTGGAGCTTTAGTTTGTCAATTAGTTTCCTGGACCTAATTCCAACATACGTGTGTGTATGTGTGGAGGCTTCCCCTACACCAACAGGGAATTCTTGTTACAGAGTATCCAAGACTTCAACTCAATTCTGATACTATCTACCCAGAGATAGAATCAGATTCCATAAGGAAAGGACTCAGTCCCACAAGACTGCCTTCCATTTAAGATACCAGCCCCAAGCCCAGGCTGTTATCTGTGCTTCTGATCTACTGGCTATAAACCAGAGGTTCCCAAGACCCCCTCCTTGGGTTCAACTTATTTACTAGAATGGCTCACAGATCTCAGGGAAACCTATTCACTCACAAGATTACTGATTTATTACAAAGGATATGTAATAAAAGTCAAATGAAGAGACACATAGGGTGAAGTCCCTAACAAAGGAGCTTCTGTTCTCGTGAAGCTTGGAGCCTGGCATGATGGCACATGAAAGTGTTCTGGTTCCCCTAGGTGGAAGCTTTCTAAATCCTTCCTTTTTTGGTTTCTATGTAGGCTCCATTTAGGTAGGCATGGTTGACTACCTCATTGGCCATTGGTGATTAATGCAACCAACGGCCCCTCTCTGTTCCCTGAAAATCAGGGAGTTAAGACTGAAAGTTCCAATCCTCTATTCATAGTTGATTCTCCTGACAATAGGCCCCTAGCCTTAGGTTCTTTGTAAAAGCCACCTCCATTAACATAAACCCATTTATGGTAGAAACGGCTTGTTATGAATAACAAGATACCTTTATGGCTCTGAAGCATTTTTAAGAATTCAGGATGAGACCAAATAGTACGTCAAAAAATGTTCCCATTGCTCTTATTACTCAGTAAGTTTCAAGGGTTATGGGAGCTGTGAGCCAGGAACAATGGATTAAGACCAAATATATCTGAGAAATATATTTTAGTCATCTGAATGACCATATATATATATATCACAATATCGCAGTTTGTTTCCAGTTTTTGGCTATCACAAATAAATTTGCTATGAACATTCCTGTACAAGTCTTTGTATATATGTACATATGGGCATGTATTTTCATTTCTCTTGGATAAATACCTTGGAGTGGAATAGCTGGATAATATAAGTGTCTGTTTAACTTTTTTACAAGACGGGAAAACTGTTTTTCAAAGTGAATATAGCATTTTACATTCTACCAACAGTGTGTGAGACTTCCAGTTCCATCACATCTTCATCAACCCTTGGTATAGTCTTTCTAATTTTCTCATTGATTTCTTGTTTGACCTACGGACTATTTAGAATTATGATATTTAGTCTTCAAATATTTGGGGATTTTCTAGAGATATTTCTGTTATAGGTTTCTAAATTCATTTCTCTAAACTTATTGAAAGTTGTTATGGGGCCCAGAATATTCTATCTTGGTAAATGTGTCATGAATGCTTGATATGAATGTGAATTCTGTTGCTGGGTAGGCTGTTCTAATACAATTGATTAGTTCAAGTTCATTGACAATGTTATTTCTACCTTATCTTTACTGATCTTCTGTCTACTGATTCTATAATTACTTCCATCAAGTATTTAATCTTTATTTTTTCCTTTTTTTATATATTTTTTATTGAGTAATAGTTATTTTACAGTGTTGTGTCAAATTCTAGTGTAGAGCACAATTTTTCAGTCATACGTGAACATACATATATTCATTGTCACATTTTTTTTTCACTGTGAGCTACCACAAGATCTTGTATATATTTCCCTGTGCTATATAATATAATCTTGTTTATCTATTCTGCATTTTAAAATCCCAGTCTGTCCCTTCCCACCCCCCGCCACCTTGGCAACCACAAGTTTGTATTCTATGTCTATGAGTCTATTTCTGTTTTGTATTTATGCTTTTTTTTTTTTAGATTCCACATATGAGTGATCTCATATAGTATTTTTCTTTCTCTTTCTGGCTTACTTCACTTAGGATGACATTCTCCAGGAGCATCCATGTTGCGCCAAATGGTGTTATGTTGTCAGTGTTTATGGCTGAATAGTATTCCATTGTATAAATATACCACTTCTTCTTTATCCAGTCATCTGTTGATAGACATTTAGGCTGTTTCCATGTCTTGGCTATTGTAAATAGTGCTTGCATGAACAATGGGTTGCAGGTGTCATTTTGAAGAAGGGTTCTTTCTGGATATATGCCCAGGAGTGGGATTCCTGGGTCATATGGTAACTCTATTCCTAGTCTTTTGAGGAATCTCCATAGTGTTTTCCACAGTAGCTTTCCTTGCTTCCCTCTCCCACTCTTAATGATCAAGATGTCTTCTTTTACAATTTTGTGTTTATTCTATTTGGAATTCATGGCAGTTATCTCCTTTCCAGTTATGAGTTTCTCATCTCTGTAGCATCCTGCTTCTTATCTATTTAGAGTAGACCTGTGAATATTTCTTTTAGCATGGGTTTAGTGTTGCTAAACTCTTTTAGTTTTTGCCTGTCTGTGAAGTTCTTTATCTCTCCTTCTATTCTAAAGGATAGCCTTGCTGGATAGAGTATCCTAGGCTGCATCTTTTTTTCATTCAGGACTTTGAATAGATCTTGCCACTTCCTTCTGGCCTGTAGTGTTTGTGTAGAGAAATCAGCTGAGAGCCTTATGGGGGTTCCTTTGTAACTCACTCTTTGCCTCTTGCTGCCTTTAGGATCATTTCTTTATCCATGACTCTGGCCATCTTGATTATAGTATGTTTTGGTGTGAGTCTATTTGGGTTCTTCCTGTTTGGGACCCTCTGAGCCTCCTGTACTTGGATATCTGATTCCTTTAGGTTTGGGAAGCTTTCAGTCATGATTTCTTCCAATACCTTTTTAATCCCCTTTGTTCTTTCTTCCCCTTCTGGAACCCCTATTATGCATAGATTGGCACACTTTATATTATCCCATAGGTTCCTTGTGTTGTTTTCATTGTTTTTTATTTGTTTTTCTCTCAGTTTCTGATTGGGTGCTTTCTGTTGTCCTGTCTTCTACATCACTTATTTGTTCCTCTGCATTATCTAGTCTGCTTTGTACAGCCTTTAGGTCAGCTCTCATCTCAGCAAATGAGTTTACCAATTCTACTTGGCTCTTCTTTATAGCTTCAATTTCATTTTTGACATATTTTATATCTCTAAGCACTATCTCTTTAAGTTCCTTCAGTACTTTGATCACTCCTTTTTTGAAATCTTGATCTAGTAGGCTATCGATGTCTATTTCATTGATCATTGTTTCAGGGGGTTTCTCTTGTTCTTTTAATTGGGAATGGTTTCTCTGCTTCTTCATCTTGCTCATACGTCTCTGGCACTGTGGTTTATGGAGTGTCAGTTATCTATTGTGGTCCTTAAGGAGTTTATCTATCTATTGCCTATGTAGGAATAAAACTTAGAAAAAAAAAAAAAGAGAGAGAGACAGAATTTTAAAAGAAGGGAGAAAAGAAAGGTTTGAAAACTGTATAATGAATAATAGAAGAGCTAGTTGGAGCAGAGTAGCAAGCGGGTTGAGACGTCCTTCAAAAACTTTTAAAAAAGGAGAAAAGAAGAAAAAATGTATTTGAAACCTGTGTATAATCAATAACAGGACATCAAAACCAAGAGAAATAAAAATCAAATGATGTGGATTTTTAAAAATAATAATAATAAAAATATTTTTTAAAAATTTAAAAGGGATTAAAACTGGGGGTATATATAATTGTTTAAGAAGTAAAAATTAAAAGGGTAATAGAAAATAGAACAGGTAAAAATAGATTTAAAAAAAAGGGAGGGGGTCGGTGTTCTGGAGACTGTGTGCTTTTAATGCAAAGTCTTTCTGTCTTCCTCCTGTTTTGGAAGCTTAGCTTGCTGTTTCCGGAGGCCCTCCGTTGGCACCCTTGTCTGTGCTGCTCCCAGTGCCTGTCGGCAAGCAGATCGTGCCTCCTCCCAACACTGGGTCAGGTGCAGCTCTCCTTTGCTGTGGGCGGGCGGGTCACTGCCCCTCCCGATGCTGAAGTCAGATGTTACAGACTGGCCGGGTAGGAGGGCGGGTCGTGCCCCCTCCCAGCACCGCAATCAGGGCTGCGTTCCTGCCTGAAAGGCGGGTGGCCGCCTGCCCCCTCCCGGCCCCGGTAGCTCCGCTGCTCTGTGCGGCTGCGCGCTCCGCCTCGGGTCAGCGCTCTGCAGGCGGGCTCCGGCAGGACCAAGGAACAGCTCTGTCCCTGCTCCGGGCCAAAACCCAGCTCCTTGTTTGTCTTGGCGAAGCAAGTTCTCTGAGGGACTAGGACGGAAGGATCCTATCTGCCTCGGGCTGTAGACAAGTCTCCGTCAGGCCCTTGAGGCTGCTAAGCCCTTTGGTGCAGATACAGGTTTCGCCCCCGCCCCCGCCTGGATGCTAAGCGCCGGAGGATATGGCGGCTGTGCCTGAGCCCCACCTCTCTTCACCCGAAAACTTTCCGCGGGTATGCACCCTTCCCCCCAGGGCACATCAGCCGTGCTGTTTTATGGAGGGCTCAGGTTGTTCTGCCCTGTGCACCCACAACCACGGCGCACCACCCCCTGCAGTCCCCCGGGGCTGCCTCAGCGCAGCCGTTCCTGTCCTCCACCAGGCTTGTGCAGCCTGGCCCTACCCACCGCTGCCGGCCCACGTCTCTGGGCTGGGTGTCGCGGGGACCCTCTGTGCCCGTTTAACTTAGTTCTATCAGTCAAGGGCTGCTCTGTACAGATCTGAGCCTCAGAGGCTCCCGCTCTGTCCTGCTGGCCTCTCAGTTGGAGAGGGGAGACCCAGCGAACAAGCAGAAGTCCTCCTTTGCCACTCCCTCCCTGCGGCACCCGTCCCGCTCTGTTTTGCCTTTTCTTCTTTTTTCCTTTTCTCCTACCAGATTTTTGGCATCTCTATCTTTTGAAGAGGACGATGTTCTGTTGGAGTTCTGCAGGTGCTCTGGTTGGCTGAGTGGGTCTGTGGATGTGAGTCTTGGTGCATTTGTGGGAGAGGATGAGCTACAAGCATCCTACTCCACCATCTTGGCCTCCTCCTAATTAATCCATTTGTTTATCTCTGCCTCATCCTTGGAGTATTTAGACCATTTCTTTTTTTTTTTTTTTTGGTGATATTAATATGGTTGGAGTTGAGTATATTTGTTTTCTATTTTCTCCATCTTTTCTTTGCTTTTGTCTTAGTCTGTATGGGCTGCTGTGACAAATTACCACAGACTGGGTAACTTGTAAACAATAGAAATTTATTTCTCACAATTCTGGTGGCAGGAAGTCCAAGATTAGGGTACCAGCATGGTCAGGTGAGGACTTTCTCCTGGGTCACAGACTTATTATACCCTCTCATGGTAGAAGGGCTAGGGAGATCTCTGAGTTCTCTTTTATAAGAGCACTAATCCCATTCATAGGCTCCATTCTCATGACGGAACACCCAAATTATCCTACCTCCTAACACTGTTTCATCGAGCATTAAGATTTCAACATGTGAATTTGGTGGGGACACAAAATCACCATAGCAGACCATAGCAGTTTCTCTTTTCCTCTTTTTCTGGTTTTGAAAAAATTAATCCAGTATTTTTAAAAATAATTCTTATCTTCTTTGCTAGCTTATTAGTTATAATTCTTTGGGTTTTTAAAACATTTTAGTGATTGCCTATGGTTTAGAGTGTACATCTTTAACTCATGACATTCTATTTTTAGGAAAGACTGATAGACCAATTCAAGATAGACCATTTCACATATAACATAAGAACATTACAATAGTATGCTTCCATATCTCCCTTTCCAACCTCTATGTTACTGTTATCATAAATTTTACTTCTATACGTGTTATTAACCACATAAAACATTGTTATTATTTTTGCTTAAATAGTCCAGCATCTTTAAAAATAAATAACAAAAAACCTTTTATATTTATCAGTGTACTGATTCCAGTGTTCTTCATTCTTTTGTGTAGATCTGTATTTCCATCTGATCTCATTTTTTCTTCTACCTGGAGGATTTCCTTTAACATTTATTATAGCATCGATCTACTGGTGAGGAATACTTTCAGTTTTTTGTGTGTCAGAAAGTCTTTATTTTTTTCTTAGTTTTTGAAATATATTTTTACTGGGTGTAGAATTCTAGGTTGACATTATGTTTTCTTTTTATATTTTAAAATATGTTTCTCCACTGTCTCTTGGCTTGCCTATTTCCCAATGAGGTCTGCTTTTATCTTTAGATTTGTTCCTGTGTACCTAAAATGTCTCTTTATTCTCTTTCCATTTAAATTTTTTTTTTTAATCTCTGGTTTTGAGTAATTTGATTGTAAAATGTCTTGAGGTAGTGTTCATTTTTCTTGTGCTTGTTGTTCATTGAGCTTCTTGGATCTGTGGGTGTATTTTTTAAGTCAAATTTAGGAAATTTTCAGTCATTATTTCTTTAAATATTTTTTCTCTCCAGCCCCATCTCTCTTCCCTTTTGAGGACTCCAATTGCATGTATTTTAGGCCATTTAACATTCTCAACTCATTGATACTTGGTTTATTAAAAATTTTTAAATTTTCTATCTGTGTTTCTTTTGAGATACTTTCCCTTGCTGTCTTCAAGATCATTAACCTTTTCCTCTACAACCCCTAATCTGCCATCAATTCAACCCAGTGTATTTTTCATCTCACACATTGTAGTTTTCTTCTTTAGAAGCTCAATTTAAGTCTTTTAAAAATATTTTCCATGTTTCTACTTAATTTTTTTGAACATATAATATCTGACTTAATGTCTTAAACCACTCGTCTCACATCTGGGTCAGTTTTATTTTATGAATCTATATCCACATTATGGGTTGTACTTCCTGATTCTTGCATGCATGCCTGGTATTTTGAGTGAATCCAGACATTGCAAATTTTACTTTGCTGGGTGCTGGATATTTTTATATTTCTATAAAATATTATTGAGTTTTGTTTGGAGATGCATTTAAGTTACTTGGAAAGTGTTTGATACTTTCAGGCCTTGCTGTTAAGATTTGTTAGGTGGATCTAGAGTAGTGTTCAGTCTAGGTCTCTTTATTCCCTGCCAACTGAAGCAAGACCCTTCTGTGTACTCTACCCTGTGAATCTTGAGGTTTTCTACTCTGGTTGGTGAGAATAGGCATTAATCCCACTTTTGGGTGAGTGCCAGTCACTGTTTATATGATATTCAGTCTTGGGTAGTTTATCACATGTAGCACTAATCGATATTCCGTTAAATTCCTGATAGACATTATGGTTGACTGATTCATGGGACCCTCAGATAGGTTCATGTGCTTTATAGGGCAAAGGGAATTTTATAGAGAGTTGAATTAAACATTTTGAACTGGAGATACTATATCCTGGATTATGTGGGTAGGCCTCATCTAATCATATGGGTCTTTATAAGAAAGAAGTAGATCAAAGTGGGAAGTGGCAGATGTGTTTGACAAAAGCAAGAAGTTGGAGTGTAGTGAGGAAGGGGCCAAGTTATGCAAATAAGCTGACAAATGCAAGAAAACAGATTCTCTTCCTGAATCCTTCAGACAGAAGGCAGCCCTGCCAATATGTTGAATTTGGACTTCTGACCTTCAGAACTGTAAGAGAATACATTTATGTTATTTTGAGACACTAAGTTTGTGGTAATTTGTTACAGACAAAAGAGAAAACTAGTAATGTAGGCATCCGCTGCAGAGCTCTGTGGTTCGTTCTCTGTGTAGCTTGCTCCTCTACATTACTCTGTCTTGTGACCTCTAGCTGCCTTGCTCTCCTAAGAATCTCAGTTCTGTCTCAACTCAGATAATCTGCCAGACTTCCTCTTTCTGCCCCATGGTCTGGAAACTATGTCAATTCAGTAATCTGGGGAAATCATAGACTTCACATCATTTATTTGCCATCTCTCAGTGATCACTGTCCTTCATTGTCTGCTGGTCAGTGTCTTGCAAGTTATCATTTTATAGTTTGAACATTTTGGAGTTGTTTTAAGTGAGAGGGCAAATCTGATCCCTGTCAATTCATCCCCAAAATGTAATTTTACATGTTCACATTAAAAAAGCTAAAATTAAAAAGGTGAAATACATTTTAGTAATATATTTTAGTTACCTCATTAAATACAAAATACTATCATTTCACACATACATGAATTTTTAGGAATGTACATACACAAAGTAAGAATTATTAATTCTTATGGTATAGAGGTTCCTTAAAAGACTAAAAATAGACTTACTATATGATCCAACCATCCCACTCCTGGGTATGTATCTGGAGGGAACTCTAATTCAAAAAGATACATGCAACCCAATGTTCATAGCAGCACTATTTACAATAGCCAAGACATGGAAACAACCTAAATGTCCATTGGCAATAATTAGATAAAGAAGATATGGTATATATACACAATAGAGTATTTCTCAGTCATAAAAAATAATAAAATAATGCCATCTGCTGCAACATGGATGGAGATTGTCATTCTAAGTGAAGTTAGCCAGAAAAAGAAAGAAAAACACCATATGCTATCACTTATATGTGGAATCTGAAAAAAAAAAAAAGACACAAATGAACTTACTTACAAAACAGAAACAGACCCACAGACATAGAAAATAAACTTATGGTTACCAGAGTGGAAAGTGGATGGGAAGGGATAAATTGGGAGTTCAAGATTTGCAGATACTAACTTCTGTATATAAAATAGACAAACAACAAGTTTATACTGTACAGCACAGGGAACTATATTCAATATCTCGTAGTAACCTATAATGAAAAAGAATCTGAAAAGGAAATATGTATGTACATATATGACTGAAACATTATGTTGTTTACCAGAAACTGACACAACATTGTAAACTGACTATACTTCAATTTAAAAAAGAGTAACTCTGAGGGTCAAGACAAGAAGGAAGGGAAAAGAGAAGGACAAAATAAAGGAACAGGTATGAGATAAATATAAGTATTTGATCTTTTTAACAGAGAACATTACTCTATTATGGAACATAAGTAGCTCATCAGGCTTATCTACAGCCTGAATGAACTATCTCTTAAGACCATCTGATTTACAGGTACCTTGGCACTGCAAAGAAGGAATGATGGATTATAAAAGCAATCTGTGCACTAGAAAAGGCATAGTTCTAATGGGAAAAAAATCCAATAAATTGACATTCTGCTTTCTGTATCAGTCTTATGCACAGTTTTAAAATATGTCACTCTATAGAACCTCATTACTTCTGAGAGAAAATTCAGAATTGTGTATCTGGATCTCTAGAGTTGAGGACCAGACTTTAGATATTGATATGTCCTCACTGAGAAATGAAATTTTATATTTTAAAAATTCAAGTTCTCATTGCTATCTCTTTTCATTTCTCCATTGGATATTTGTTGGCCAATTTTATCTCTGCTTTCATATTGACATTTTCTGGAGGATAGCTACTGCTTAGTCATGTTTGCATCTCCCACAGCATTTAGAACAGAAAACACTATATATGTTTCTTCAGTGAAAGAATGAGTGAGGCATAGATCTGTTCCCCTCATTTTCATGTGGAGAGAGTTATAGACCAAATGTAGAATGCATATGTATCTCAGTGCATTTAAGAAACTGGCTGATCAAGCCAGCCCACTGACCTTTTCCACAGCAGCTGATTGATCAGCCTATCTTTGACCCCAGGACTGCCTTCAGTCTCTGAACACTGGCCTGGTGTGTGTCACTGTGCCTAATCCTCCTCTTAGAATAGCTCCATCGCTTCCTTCTAGAGTGCTTAATCCAATATTAAGAATCATTGGCTTGCTGAATTGAAGCAAAAGTGAGTATTCAAGATGAGCCAATTTTTAACTCAGTTTAGAGACTAAAAGAGCAAGAAGTTCAGGGAAGCTTTTCAGAGAAAATTCACAGCTCAAACTCAAGGTAATGCTGGAGATCTTTGAACCCTGGACTTTTGTGGCCTCTGATCTCTGGTGCCACTTAGTGGAGCCAGGTCACTTACTTCCTCTCTTACTTCTACTTTTTAGGGCAAGAATATCTCAGCATGGGCATGAGTAGCTTGAAATTGCTGAAGTATGTCCTGTTTTTCTTCAATTTGATCTTTTGGGTAAGTGTGTCTCTTCTAAGCATGGTTGAGCTCACCTTTTCCCAGCTACACTCTACTTCTTTCTCTTCTCCTGAAGAGCCTGGTGTGGAATGCAACCCATGCATGCCCAGGTCATGAACAGTATACCCAGCCCAAGAACAAGAAAATAATAATTTGCTCCCCTCTTCCCATCCTGCCACAGTATAAGCCTACAAAATTTGAAAGATATAGTGCAGTTGGGGATGCTGTTTCTGTCTGGGAGCTTTAAGCTATCACTGCTCATTGCTGACATCTATGGGTGAGAAACCTAAGATTCTATATTCTGTGTATTGTGTGCCCCTTTTTCTTTCTCTTTCTACCTCCAACCCTGGCTTCTTGGAAAAAATAGCTGATTGAAAGGGAAGTCACCTTTTCTGGGGAGGTTTCACTATACAAAATTCAGCAATTGAATTTCAGACATAAGATGGGTTGATACTCATACTTCTATGAGAAGATCTTAAAAGTTTGGCTTCTCTAGTTTTCTGCCAAGGAAGATGAACTTCTCAAGTTCATCAGGGCATCCCCTTTACGTGGTCTTGGTTTCCAAAGCGAAGACCATGTATAAGCAGTTGAAGAAACAAGAAGTAGGAATCTGAATTGTGAAGATATGAAGCATGAGCAGGAATCTGAAGCATGAAGATAACTGTGTTACTGATAGGAATGAACCTTCCTTGGTGTCTGATATGGGTAGGATAATGCATGGGTGGGACATCACAGGAGATGATAACTTTTTTTCTAGGTGCATGAGGAAATCTGAGTAAAGAGTTTGTTGGGTAGAGTCCACGGAAAAAGGTGATTCTGATCTCAAGTAAGTGAGAATATGAGGAGACAGTCAAGAACCATGTTTTACTTCAGAATGTTCTGTGATTCTTCCTTTCAGTTCTGCGGCTGTTGCATTTTGGGCTTTGGGATCTACCTCCTGATCCACAACAACTTTGGGGTGCTCTTCCATAACCTCCCCTCTCTGACACTGGGCAATGTGCTCATCATCGTGGGCTCCATTATCATGGTGGTCGCCTTCCTGGGCTGCATGGGATCTATCAAGGAGAACAAGTGCCTGCTTATGTCGGTGAGTTACTCTCACAGCTGATGTGGTGCTCTAAGTAGGGGGACCTGATGCCTTAACCAACAGACAAGATGTTTTTTGATATCTCTCCTGTTAGCACAGGGAAATCATAGGAACATGAGATTCGCACCTCAGGTCAGTCACGTCTGTCTAGACCAATACTATTTGCTTTCCTCAAGGTTCCCGGGGATAGATAAGAGAGGGTATTGCTGTCCTCCTTGGCATCCATTTTACACTGTTAATAATGACACCTGTCATTATAATTTGCCTTTGTAGCTTTTTATTTCTCCTTTATATCTGATTGAAATCGAGTGTCATCCTTCTGCCTAAATCCTTGTGACATTAGTATGTATTTCCAGGATCTGACTCAGAGTCACTAACTGATGGAAAATATAGTCTCTAAATTCTTCTGAATTCTGTGACCCTCCTAAAATGGCAGAGGATGCTTACCTGTCTCACATCTGTCACAATGTGAGTGACCCAGCCAGGCGAGGAGGGCCTAGGCTGCAGCCACTGAGTTCTAACACGAGAGATGCTCCCTGTCAGTTAATTACCCTAAGGAGTGCCTTTAGACTTGGATTTTGCACTTAAGCTCTGTGAAGGAAGAACTCCTCATTTCTCTAGTGTGCCCAGAACAGAGCTTGGTATAACAGTGTCACTCTATCCATAAGTATGGGTTCCCCAACACCGTGGTTCTTCCTCAAGCCATGTGGTTAATCTTCTCTCCCTTATGGATCCACTGTTAAACTGGAGCCAAGAGAGAGAATAAGAAAGTCCTTATTCTCAAATAGTTCCCAGACTAATGGCAAAAGACTAATGGCATAATAGACATGGAGAACAGGTTTAAGTAGCCACAATTTGTGTTGGAGTAAAAAGGTGAGGGAAAGTGAATAAGTGAAAATGGGTTTTCTATTAACTGTGATTAGCATAAGAATCTAAAGTTGGAGATAAATATGAGTTAGGACCATGATTAGAGCATCTCTTCTCCCCATCTGTACAGGGTTCCTCTCAATCTCCACCATCTTCCACCCCAAAGTAGCCCTGCACTTGCAGAAAGGACCACGCCCCAAACTCGAAAGATACATGGTTTAATTTACTAGTCTTTTGCTCAATTGTCTCAATAGGTTGATGCCAAAAATGCTTCACTGAGTCAACAAATGGTATTGCATATTCATAATGCGCACGGAACTCAATATTCACAATGGGAATAAGAGAACAAAGTTTGAAGACAGCTGATCTGCCCTCCAGAATCTTGGAGACTAGCTGTAGGAAAAGAAAAATATTCCTCACAGAACTAGAGAAGGCTTTTAAAGGCCTGAGTAGGCAGGAACAGAATCTCCTGCACATGCACAGAGACATGCCGGATGCTGCAGGGGTAAAGTGGGAGTGGGGGAAGAACTGGGATCAATGCTGTGAGCATCTCTCTGCTTTTCCCCAGTTCTTTGTCCTGCTGCTGATTATCCTCCTTGCTGAGGTGACCTTGGCCATCCTGCTCTTCGTTTATGAACGGAAGGTAAGTTATAGAGAACACAACTCAGTGTTGTATTGCTAAGAGCGGGGAGTGTGCAGTGGGGAAGAAGTTGGCACAAAATAAGTCCTATAATAGAGGTAGAATCCAGGTGTAAGGATGGAGGAAAGAGAGATTAACTGTACTTGGGGAAAGAAAAAAATTCATGAAGGGAATTTCATTTGAGTGGCGTTTTAAAGGATAAACGTAAAGAACAGCAAAAACAAATTTATCTCCTTCCTACTCATTTTTCTCCAAGTGTTTGGCAGTACAGAATATCTGTCTCAGAGCCCAAGACACCCATGCTTTTATTGTCTCTTTTCTTCCTTCGTAAAACCAGAGTTCTAGAAGGACAAGAGACAACCGTGTATTTCTTCCTTCAATGCCATTTCGTATTCAGCGTTCCTTCCTATGTATAAGCTCCCTCCCCTCACTTCCTTAGTTCTGAGGAGACCATTTGGAAGGGAGGAGCAAGTGGAACCACTTTACTAGCCTACGCTAGAAATTCTTTGTTCCTTCAACTCACCTGCTTTTTACAATGTCTCCTCTGCTGGAATGTGCCCACCCAGCTGAATGACTACGTGGCTGAGGGTCTGACCGACAGCATCAAGCGATACCACTCAGACAACAGCACCAAGGCGGCGTGGGACTCCATCCAGACATACGTGAGTACAAGAGGAATCCTCCTCAGTTCAGCCTGGATTTAATTTTCCAACCTCAGTTCCCTGGGACAGATCAGCCCCTAGGTTCAGAATAATGCTTGGCTGTCATAAACAGGAGAGCACGGGAATCAACCTGATCGGTACAAAACTGTCTATTGTTCTCTTTTTATCCTTCACCCAGCCTCACTGTTTAACCCCTACTAAGATGTAAGAAAGACCTGTATCATACTGGATTAGCTTATGTATTTTCCAAAATTCTTCTGAAAATAACATCAGAAATCTCTTAATTTCCTGAGTAACCCAAATCATTCTTGCTCCCTAGCTCACCAGCACCCCATTCCTCATGCTCCTCCCTACCAAGAAACATAAATATTAACCTGGCATTCCTGGCTTGGTGTGTTAGAGTAAGGGAGCCAGCATGACACCATAGTCTGTGTCTCAGACAATACCATTTTGACTACATGGAGCCACCTGTGGCCCTGCCATGCCTACTCAGTGTGGAGTAAAAGAAATTGCATAGGAATTAAAGCCCGGAGACCAGGCTGGGTGGCCTTGGAAAAGTCACTTAACTTCTCTGGATCCTCACTTCTTTACTTCCCTTTTTAAATTAAATTTAGAAACTTTTCTTATAGAATTTCTAGACTTATACAAAAGAAAGAAGACTAGCAAAATGAATCTCCGGGTACATATCACCCAGCTTCAACAGTCAACATTTTACCAATGTTGTTTTAGCTAATCCTCTCTGCTTTTTTGCTAGAATTTATTAAAACAAATAATAGACATTTCACAAATAAAATATAAAGATAATTGCTTCTTTTTTAAAGAACACTTTATTTTTCAGAGCAGTCATAAGTTTACAACAGAAATGAGAGGTAGAGACTTCCCATATACTCTCACACATGCTGCATAGTCTCCCCATTATCAACATCACTTGCCAGATGATATTTTTTTTATGAAGGATGAACCTATATTGACACATAGTTATCACCCAAAGTCCATAGGGTTTACATTAGGGTTCACTCCTGGTGTTGCACACTCTTATGTATTTGAAGAAATTTATAATATATATGCCACATTATAATATCATACAGAATAGTTTCACTAATGCTAAAAATCTTCTGTGCTCTGTCTATTTATCCCTCCTCCTACCCTCTTCCCTGGCAACAAATGATCTTTTCTATTGTATCCATAGTTTTGCCTTTTCTAGAGTGACCTATAGTTGAAACGACACAGTATGTACAGCTTTTTCAAATTGGCTTCTTCCACTTAGTAATATGCATTTAAGATTCCTCCATGTCTTTCCATGGCTTGATGGCTCATTTCTTTTTGGTGTTACTATTCCATTGTTTAGTTATTCAGGCATCTACTGAAGGATATCTTGGTTGTTTCCAGGTTGCAGCAATTATGAATAAAGCTGCTCTAATCATTCATGAGCAATTTTTTGTGACATAAGTTTTCAACTCCTTTGGCTAAGTACCAAGGAGCATGATTGCTGGATCATATGGTAAGAGTATGTTTAATCTTCTAAGAAACCTCCAAACTGTCTTTCAAAGCATCTCTACCATTTCTGATTCCCACAAGCAATGTATGAGAGTTCCCGTTGCTTCACATGCTCACTAGAATTTAGTGTCATTGTTCCAGATTTTTACCATCTTAATAGATAGATACTGAAAGCTTACTGATTAAATTTTCATTTCCTTGATGACATCTGATGTGAATTTTTATATGTTTATTTGCTATCTGTATATCTTATTTGGTGAGGTATCTGTTAAGGTCTTTGGTTCATTTTTTTAAACTTTTTTTTATTGGGTTATAGTCATTTTAGAATGTTGTGTCAAATTCTAGTGTAGAGCACAATTTTTCAGTTATACATGAACATACATATATTCATTGTCACATTTTTGTTTTCACTGTGAGCTATCACAAGATCTTGTATATATTTCCCTGTGCTATACAGTACAATCATGTCTATCTATTCTACATTTTGAAATCCCAGTCTTTCCCTCCCCACCCCCACCCCCTTGGCAACCACAAGTTTGTATTCAATATCTATGAGTCTGTGTTTTTATTGTTCGTTTATTTTGGATTCCACATATGAGTGATCTCGTATGGTATTTTTCTTTCTCTTTCTGGCTTACTTCACTTTGAATGACATTCTCCAGGAACATCCATGTTGCTGGAAATGGCATTATGTTGTCAGTTTTTATGGCTGAATGGTACTCCATTGTATAAATATAACACATCGTCTTTATCCAGTCATCTGTTGATGGACCTTTAGGCTGTTTCCATGTCTTGGCTATTGTAAATAGTGCTGCTGTGAACACTGGGGTGCAGGTGTCATTTTGAAGAAGGGTTCCTTCTGGATATATGCCCAAGAGTGGGATTCCTGGTTCATATGGTAAGTCTATTCCTAGTCTTTTGAGGAATCTCCATACTGTTTTCCACAGTGGCTGCACCAAACTGCAATCCCACTAGCAGTGTAGGAGGGTTCCCCTTTCTCCACAGCCTCTCCAGCATTTGTCATTTGTGGACTTTTGAATGATGGCCTATCTGACTGCTACACCTGATATTTCATCGTAGTTTTGATTTGCATTTCTCTGATAATTAGTGATATTGAGCATTTTTTCATGTGCCTATTGATCATTTGTATGTCTTCCTTGGAGAATTGCTTGTTTAGGTCTTCTGCCCATTTTTGGATTGGGTTGTTCATTTTTTTCTTATTAAGTCGTATGAGCTGCTTATATATTCTGGACATCGAGCCTTTGTCAGTTTCATGGTTTGCAAAAATTTTCTCCAATTCTGTAGGTTGTTGTTTGTTTTACTTATGGTTTCCTTTGCTGTGCAGAAGCTTGTAAGTTTCATTAGGTCCCATTTGTTTATTCTTGCTTTTATTTCTATTGCTCGGGTAGACTGCCCTAGGAGAACAATTTTGAGATGTATGTCAGATAATGTTTTGCCTATATTTTCTTCTAGGAAGTTTATTGTATCTTGTCTTATGTTTAAGTGTTTGATCCATTTTGAGTCTATTTCTGTGTATGGTGTAAGGGAGTGTTCTAGCTTCATTGATTTACATGCTGCTGTCCAGTTTTCCCAACACCATTTGCTGAAGAGACTGTCTTTATTCCATTGTATATTCTTGCCTCCTTTGTTGAAGATGAGTTGACCAAAAGTTTGTGGGTTCATTTCTGGGCTCTGTATTCTGTTCCATTGGTCCATATCCCTCTTTTTGTACCAATACCATGCTGTTTTGATTACTGTAGCTCTATAGTATTGTCTGAAGTCTGGGAGAGTTATTCCTCCAGCCTCTTTCTTTCTCTTCAGTAATGCTTTGGCAATTCTAGGTCTTTTGTGGTTCCATATAAATTTTATTATGATTTGTTCTAGTTCTGTGAACTATATCCTGGGTAATTTGATAGGGATTGCATTAAATCTGTAGATTGCCTTGGACAGTGTTACCATTTTAACAATATTGATTATTCCGATCCAGGAGCATAGGAAATCCTTCCATTTTTTAAAGTCTTCTTTAATTTCCTTCATCAATGGTTTAAAGTTTTCTGTGTATAATTCTTTCACCTCCTTGGTTAGATTTATTCCTAGGTATTTTATTACTTTGGGTGCTATTTTAAAGGGGATTGTTTCTTTACTTTCTTTTTCTGTTGATTCATCATTAGTGTAAAGAAATGCAACTGATTTTTGAACGTTAATCTTGTAACCTGCTACCTTGCTGAATTCTTCGATCAGTTCTAGTAGTTTTTGTGTGGACCTTTTAGAGTTTTCTATATATAGTATCATGTCATCAGCATATAGTGACACTTTTACTTCTTCTTTTCCAATTTGGATCCCTTTTATTTCTCTCTCTTGCCTGATTTCTGTGGCTAGGACTACAAGACTATGTTGAATAGGAGTGGTGATAGTGGGCAGCCTTATCTTGTCCCAGATTTTAGTGGGAAGCTTTTGAGTTTTTCACCGTTGAGTACTATGCTGGCTGTAGGTTTGTCATATATAGCTTTTATTATGTTGAGATATGTTCCCTCTATACCCACTTTGGTGAGAGTTTTTATCATAAATAGGTGTTGAATTTTATCAGATGTTTTTTCTGCATCTATTGAGATGATCATGTGGTTTTTGTCCTTTCTCTTGTTGATGTGATGTATTACATTGATTGATTTGCATATGTTGAACCACCCTTGTGTCCCTGGGATGAACCCCACTTGATCATGATGTATAATCTTTTTTATGTGCTGTTGGACTCTATTTGCTAATATTTTGGTAAGGATTTTGGCATCTATGTTCATCAGTGATATTGGCCTATAATTCTCTGGGTAGTGTCTTTTCCTGGTTTTGGTGTCAGGGTGATGGTGGCTTCATAGAATGAGTTTGGGAGTATTCCCTCCTTTTCAATCTTCTGGAAGAGTTTGAGAAGGACTGGTAAGAGTTCTTCTTTGTATGTTTGGTAGAATTCCCTGGTGAAGCCGTCCGGTCCTGGACTTTTATTTGTAGGGAGGTTTTTTTTTATTGCAAAATCGATTTCATTTCTAGTGATAGGTTTGTTCAAGTGGTCAGTTTCTTCTTGGTTCACTCCTGGTGGACTTTATGTTTGCAGAAACTTGTCCATCTCCTCTAGGTTATCCATTTTGATTCCATATAGTTTTTCATAATATTTGCGTATGATATTCTGTATTTCTATGTTATTTGTAATTTCTCCATTTTCTTTTCTTATTTTGCTTATTTGTGCTCTCTATTTTTTCTCCTTTTGAGTTTGGCCAGAGGTTTGTCAATTTCACTCTTTCAAAAAAACAGCTTTTGGTTTGATTGATTTTTTTCAATTTTTTTAAATCTCTATTTTATTTATTTCCTCCCTAATGTTTATTATGTTTATTCTTTCCTTCCTTCTGCTGCCTTTTGGGGTATTTTGCTCTTCTTTTTCTAATTCTTTTAGCGGGTGGGTTAGGTTGTTTATTTGAGATTGTTCTTCTTTTTTGAGGAAAGCCTATATCACTATCACTGCCTTTGCTTCATCCCGTAAATTTTGTGTGGTAGTGTTTTCATTTGTCTCAAGGTATTTTTTAACTTCAACTTTGGTTTCATCATTGGCCCATTGTTTTTTTTTTTTAATAGCATATTGCTTAATCTCTATGCTTTCTTCTTTTTTCTCCTTTGTTTCTCTATAGTTGATTTCTAGTTTCATGGCATTGTGGTCAGTAAAGATGCTTGAGATAATATCTATCTTCTTAAGATTGTTGAGGTTTCTTTTGTGCCCAAGTACATGATCAATCCTAGAAAATGTTCCATGTGCACTTGAAAAGACTGTTTATCCTATTTTTGAGGGGTGTAATGCTATGAAAATATCCACCAAATCTAATTTTTCTGTTGTATCATTTAATTTCTCCATTGCCTTATTTATTTTCTGTCTGGAAGATCTGTTTAGTGATGTTAATGTGGTGTTAAAATCTCCGACAATGATTGTGTTCCCATCAATATCCCCCTTTATCTCTGTTACTAATTGTTTTATGTACTTAGGTGCTCCTATATTGGGTGCATATATATTAAAAAGTGTAATATCCTCATCTTGTATTACTCCTTTAATCATTATAAAATGTCCTTCTTTATCTTTCTTTATGGCCTTTGTTTTGTCTGGAATCAGTACTGCTACACCTGCTTTCTTGGCTTTTCCATTTGCATGGAATATCCTTTTCCATCCTTTCACTCTCAATCTATATGTGTCCTTCTCCCTAAAGTGGGTCTCTCGTATGCAGCATATTGAAGGTTCTTGCTTTATTATCCAGTCTGCCACTCTATGTCTTTTGATTGGAGCTTTTAGTCCATTAACATTTACAGTAATTAATGAGAGATGTGTGTTTATTGCCATTTTGAACTTATTTTTGCAGTTGATTTGTTATTTCCTCTTTGTTCCTTTCTTCTTCCTTTTGTGGTTTAGTAATTTTTGTTTATATTATCTTGGATTTTATTTAGTTTTTGTGATTCACTTGTAAGTTTTTGGCTTGTGGTTACCCTTTTTTTGTAAGTCTATTAACCCATTACTATAACTGTTTGTATTAAACTGATAGTAATATAATTTCAAACCCATCCTACTGAAAACAAAACTTAAAAAAGCTTTCTTAAAAAAGAAAGAACAAAAAATACTCTATATTTTATTGCTTCCCTCTCCCACTCTTAATGATTTAGATGTCTGATTTTAAATTTTTGTGTTTATTTTATTTGTAATTCATGAGTTATCACCTTTCTAGTTATGAGATTTTCATTTCTATAGCATCCTGCTTCTTTTCTATTTAGAGTAGACCTTTCAATGTTTCTTTTAGCATGGGTTTAGTGTTGCTAAACTCTTCTAGTATTTGCTTGTGTGTGAAATTCTGTATGTCTCCTTCTATTCTAAAGGATAGCCTTGCTGGATTAAGGATCCTAGGCTGCATCTTTTTTCATTCAGGACTTTGAATATATCTTGCCACTCCCTTCTGGCCTGTAGTGTTTGTGTAGAGAAATCAGCTAAGAGCCTTATGGGGCTTCCCTTGTAACTCACTCTGTTTTTCTCTTGCTGCTTTTAGGATCATTTCTTTATCTGTGACTCTGGCCATCTTGATTATGTCATCTTGGTGTGGGTCTATTTGGGTTCTTCCTGTTTGGGACCCTCTGAGCCTCCTGTGCTTGGATATCTGATTCCTTCTTTAGTTTTGGAAAGTTTTCAGTCATGATTTCTACCAATACCTTTTCAATCCCCTTTGTTCTTTATTCCCCTTCTGGAACTCCTATTATGTGAAGATTAGCACGCTTTATATTATCCCATAGGTCCCTTATGTTGTTTTCATTGGTTTTTACCTTTTTTCTCTCAGCTTTTCTGATTAGGGCTTTCTGTTGTCCTGTCTTCTAGGTCACTTATTCATTCCTCTGCATTATCTAGTCTGCTTTGTACAGCCTTTAGGTCAGCTCTCATCTCAGCAAATGAGTTTACCAATTCTACTTGGCTCTTCTTTATAGCTTCAATTTCATTTTTTACATATTTTATATCTCTAAATACTATGTCTTTTAATTCCTTCAGTACTTTGATCACTCCTTTTTTGAAATCTTGATCTAGTAGGCCATCAATGTCTTTATTGATTGTTCTTTCAGGGGATTTCTCTTGCTCTTTTAATTGGGAGTGGTTCCTCTGGATCTTCATCTTGCTCATATCTCTCTGGCATTGTGGCTTATGGAGTATCAGTTATCTATTGCAGTCCTTAAGGAGTTTATTTATTTATCTATCTAACTCCTATGCAGGAATAAAACTAAAAAAGAAAGAGAATTTTAAAAGAAAGGAGAAAAAAAGGTTGAAAACCGTGTATAATCAATAATAGAAGAGAAATTTGAATCAGACTATCAATCGAGTTGAAACATCTTTTAAAAGCTTTAAAAAAAAAAAGGAGAAAAGAGCAAAAAAATGATATTTGAAACCTGTGTATAATCAATAACAGGAAATCAAAACCAAGAGAAATAAAAATGAAATGTGGTGGATTTTTAAAAATAATAATAATAATATTTTAAAAGAAAAATTTTAAAGGGATTAAAACTGGAAACATATACAATTTTTTAAAAAGTAAAAATTAAAAAGGTAATAGAAAATATAACAGATTTTTTAAAAGATTAAAAAAAAGAGGGGGGATGTTTTCTTGTGGAGACTGTAAGCTCTTAATGATTTTATCGAGAAGTCTTTCTGTCTTCACTGTTTTGCAAACTCAGCCTGCTGCTTCCAGAGGCCCTCTGTTTGCGCCCCTCATCAGTGCTGCTCCCAGTGCCTTTCGGCAAGCAGATTGCGTCCCCTCCCAGCACTGCAGTCAGGTGCTGTGCTCCTGCCAGGAAGGCGGGTGGCCGCCTGCCCTCTCCTGCCGCAGGTCGCTCCCCTACTCTGTGAAGCTGCCCACTCTGCCTGAGGTCTGCGCTCTGTAGGTGGGCTTGTTGAAGACTGGGGAAGATGGTGGGACAGTCCTGCCCCTGGTCCGTGCCAAAACTCAGCTCCCTGTTTGTCTTTTTGTCTTGGTGGAGCAAGTTCTCTGAGGTACATGGGCAGAAAGATCCTATCTGCCTGGGGCTGTAGACAATTCTCTGTCCAGCCTTTGAGGCTGCTAAGCCCATAGGTACAGATTCAGGTTTCGACCCCACCCCTGCCTGGGTGTTAAGCACCAGAGGATATGGCAGCTGTGCCTGAGCCCTGCCCCTCTTCTCCCAAAAACCTTGGGTGGGTTTTAGAGATGGGGGTATGGCACACTTCCCCCCAGGGCACATCAGCCATGTTGTTTTATGGAGGGCCCAGGTTGTTCTGCCCTGTGTACCCACTCATCCATGGTACACAGCACCCTGAAGTCCCCCGGAGGTGCCTCAGTGCAGCTGCCCCAGTCCTCCGCCCGTCTTGAGCAGCCTGTCCCATCCCCCACCTGCCACTTTGCCTCTAAGGCTGGCAGTTTCGGAGACTTTCTATGCCTGTTTAACTTAGTTCTGTCGGTCAAGGGCTGCTCCATACAGAACAGAGCCTCAGAGGTTCCCCCTCTGTCCTGCTGTCCTCTCTGTTGGAGAGGGGGAGATTCAGTGAATGAGCACTGTTCCTCCTTTGCTGCTCCCTCCCCCATGGGACCAGTCCCACACTGTTTTTCTTTTTCTTCTTTCTTTTTTCCTTTTCTCCTACCAGATTCTTTTGAAGAGGGTGATGTTCTGTCGGAGTTTGGCAGGTGCTCTGGTTGGCTGAGTGGGTCCGTGGATGTGAGTTTTGGTGTACTTGTGGGAGAGGGTGAGCTATGAGCGTCCTTCTACTCCACCATCTTGGCACTTGGTCCAGTTCATTTTTAAATCAGGTTTGTTGTTTTCTTATTGTAAAGTTTTAAGTGGTTTTTAAAAATATATAACTATTTAGATAAAAGTCTTTTATCAGATGTCTTTTGCAAATATTTTCTCCCAGTCTATGGCTTGTCTTCTAATTCTCCTGACACCGCTTTTGCAGAACAGAAAATTTTAATTCTAATGAAGTCCAGCTCATTAATTACATCTTTCATGGATAAGACCTTTGGTGTTGTTTCTAAAAATGTATCATCACAACCAAGGTCATGTAGGTTTTCTCCTATATTATCTTCTAGGATTTCTATAGTTTTGTGTTTTACTTTTGGCTCTATGATCTATTTTGAGTTAATTTTTGTGAAGGGTGTAAGGTATCTGTCTAGATTCTTCTTCTTTTTCTTTTCTTTTTTTTTCTTTTCTTTTCTTTTCTTTTCTTTTTTTTTTTTTTTTTTTTTTTTTGCTTGTGAATGTCCAGTTATTCCAGCACCATTTGTTGAACAGACTATCTTTTCTCTATTGTATTGCCTTTGCTTCTTTGTCAAAGATCAGTTGACTATATGCAGGTCTGTTTTTGGACTCTCTAAAACTATTTGTCCATTTACTCATCAATACCATCCTGTCTTGATAGTAGGTTTATAGTAAGTTTTGAAGTTGAGTAGTGTAAGTCTTCCATCTTGTTCTTTTCCTTCAATATTGTATTGTCTATTCTGTGTTTTTTGTTTCTCTACATAACCTTTAGAATCAGTTGTTTGATATCCATTAAATAATTTGCTGGGATTTTGATTGATGTAGCATTGAATCTATAGATCAAGTTGGGAAGAACTGACATGTTAATAATATTGAGTTTTCCTATCCATAAACATGGCATATCTCTCCATTTATTTAGTTCTTTTTTGATTGTTTATCAGAGTTTTCCTCATACAGATCTTTTACCTATTTTGTTAGATCCATACCTAAGTATTTCATTTGGGGGGATGCTAATGTAAATGGTATTGTGTTTCTAATTTCAAATTCCATTTATTCATTGTTGCAATATAGAAAAACAACTGATTTTTGTATATTAACCTTGTATCCTGCAACCTTACTATAATTGTTTGTTAGTTCCAGGAATCTTTTTGTTAATTCTTTCAGATTCTCTTCATAATTAATCATTTCACCAGTGAACAAAAACAGTTTTATGTCTTCCTTTCCAATCTGTATTTCCTTCCTTCCTTCCTTCCTTCCTTCCTTCCTTCCTTCCTTCCTTCCTTCCTTCCCTCCTTCCTTCCTTCCTCTTTCTCTTTCTCTTTCTCTTTCTCTTTCTCTTTCTCTATTTCTTTCATCCTTTCTTTATGCCTCTTATGCCTTATTGAATTAGCAAAGACTCCCAGTATAATGTTGAAGAAGATTGGTGAGAGGGGACATCCTTGACTTGTACCTGATCTTAGTGGGAAAGCTTCAGGTTTCTCACCACTAAGCATGATGCTAACTGTATTTTTTTTGTAGTTTTTTTTTTTTTTATCAAGTTAAGCTAGTTCCATTCTATTCCAAGTTTGCTGAGTCTTTTTTTAAATCATGAACGGGTGTTGGATTTTGTCAAATGCTTTTCCTGCATCTATGGCTGGCTACAATCATATGATTTTTCTTTTTCAGTTTGTTGATACAACAAATTACATTAATTGATTATCTAATGTTGACCTAGCCTTAATTCAATTTTATTGTGATGAGAACATTTAACATGAGATCTATCTTCTTTACAAACTTAACAGCACATTATTGTTAATTATAGGTACAATAATCAGTAGTGTTTAGGTTGTATAGGAGATCTCTAGAGCTTATTCATTTTTAAATGTTGAATCAGCAAGTCTGGAATAAATCCTGCTTGGTCATGGTGTATGCTCCTGTACATACTTTTTGGATTCAATTTCAAATTTTTGAGGATTTTTGCATCTATGTTCATGAGACATTTGTCCTTAGTTTTCTTTCCTTGTAATATATTTGTCTGATTTTGCTATTAGGATAATGCTGGCTTTCAGCTTTTCACCACTGGCTGTGGGTTTGTCATAAATGGCTTTTATTATGCTGAGGTGTGTTTCCTCTATACTCACTTTGATGAGAAATTTTATCATGAATGGATATTGAATTTTGTTAAATTCTTTTTCTACATCTATTGAGATAATCACGTGAGTTTTATCCTTCTCTTTCTTAATGTGGTGTATCACACTGATTGATTTTAAATATTGAATCATCCTTGTGTCCCTGGAATAAATCCAACTTGGTCATGGTGTATGATCCTTTTTATATATTGTTGGATTTACTCTGCTAATATTTTGTTGTGTGTTTTTGCATCTATATTCATCAAAAATATTGTCCTGTATTTTTTATAGTATCTTTTTCTGGTTTTAATATCAGGATAATTGCGGCCTTATACAATGAATTTGATATTGTTCCATTCTATTCAATTTCTTGGAATATCTTAAGAAGGGTAGTATTAGTTCTTCTTTATATGTTTGGTAAAATTCCCTTTGTGAAAATGTGGTCCTGGACTTTTGTTTTCTGGGAAGCTCTTTTTTTAAATTACAAATTCAATTTCACTTCTAGTTATCAGTCTGTTAAAATTGTCTGTTTCTTCTTGATTCAGTCTTGACAGGTTCTTTGTTTCTAGAAATTTGTCCATTTCTTCTAGGTTGCATGATTTGTTGGCATATAACTATTTGTAGTACTCCCATTATTTTTTCTATCTCTGGTATTGGTTGTTATTTCTCCTCTTTCATTCCTTATTCTGATTATTTGGGTCCTCTCTCTTTTCTTCTTGGTGTGCCTAGCTAAAGGTTTATCAATTTTAGTTACTTTTCAAAAAGAAAGAAAGAAAGAAATCTATGGTTTCATTGATTTTTTTCTATTTTAAAAAATCTCTATTTCATTTATTTCTTCACTGATTTTGTTATTTATTTCCTTCTGCTGACTTTGGGCTTTGCCCTTCTCTTTCTAAGACCTTTAGGTGGTAGGTAAGATTGTTTATTTGTGATTTTTCTTGTTCTCTAGGAAGGCCTGAATTATTATAAACTTCCATTTTTTCACTGTTTTTGCTGCATCTCCCATAGATTTTGGAGCATTGTGTTTCCATTTTCATTTGTTTCAAAATATTTTCTAATCCCCTCCTGATTTCTTCATTGACTCATTTTTTTTTAGTAGCATTTTTTTTTTTTTAGTATTCTTTTCCCATTTTTCTTTCTGTCATTGATCTCTTGTTTCATACCATGGTGGTACAAAAAAATGCTTGATATAATTTTTTATCCTCTCAAATGTGTTAAGATTTGTTTTGTGGCCTAGTGTGTGATCTATCTTGGTGAAAGCTCCAATATAGTTGAAAAGAATGTGTATTCTGATGGTTTTGAATGTAATGTCCTATAGATAGTTACTGGGTTCTACTGGTCTACTGTGTCATTTAAGACCAGTATCACCTTTTTGATTTTCTGTCTGGATGATCTCTCCATTGATGTAAGTGGGGTGTTAAAGTCTCCTAATATTGTATTATTGTCAATTTCTTCCTTTATGACAGTTAGTATTTGCTTTATACTTTTAGATGCTCCTGTATTAGTGCATACATTTAACAAGTGTAATGTCCTCTTGAATTTATCCCTTTGTCATTGTATAATGCCCTTCTTTATCTTCTGCTACACCTTTTGTTTTTGCGTCCATTTGTCTGATATGAGTATTGCTACCTCTGCTTTCTTATCATTTCCATTTGAATGAAATATCTTTTTCCATCTCCTACTTTCAGTCTGTGTGTGACTTTAGCTCTCAAGTGAATCTCTTATAGGCATCACATAGAAGAGTCTTTTTTTAATCCAATCATCCATCCTATTACTTTTGATTGGAACATTAGTTCATTGACATTTAAAGTAATTATTGATAGATATGTGCTTATTGCCATCCTATTACTTGTTTTTCAGTTGTTTTTGTAGTTCTTCTCTGTTCATTTCTTCTTCTTTTTCTTTCTTCCCTTGTGGTTTGATGATTTTCTTTAGTAGCATCTTGTGTTCCTTTTTTTTTGGTTTTTGTGTGTCTATTGTTGGTTTTTAATTTGTGGTTACCATTGGGTTTATATTTCTACTTGTTTTAAACTAGTAGTCATTTAAGTTCAAACACATTCTAAAAGATCTACTTTTTTTCACTCCCTTGACTGAAATTTTGTATTTGTTGCTGTCCTATTTTACATCTTCATGTTTATCTCTTAACTGCTTATTATAGTTATACTTACTTTTATATTTTTTGTCTTTTAATCTTTATACTGGCTTATTTAAGTGGTTGATCCTTAGTCTTTACTATATATTTGCCTTTTCTAGTTAGATTTTCCCTTTTCTGTAGCTTCCTTACTTTGCTACTCAGAGAAAATCTTTTAAAATTTATTTTAGGGTAGGTTTTGTATCAATGAACTCTTTTAGTTTTGGCTAATGTAAGAAATTTTAAAACTCTCCTTCCATCCTAAAGTAGAGTATCTTATGTTGCAGGTTTTTCCTTTTCAGCATTTTGAATATGTCATGCCACTCCCTTCTGGCCTGCAAAGTTTCTGCCAAGAAATCAGCTAAAAAACTTTACTGATTGTACCTGTCCTTGCACCTTCTCAGGGTTTAACTCCCATCCCCATGTTTAAATGTTCCTGAAGAGATGCAGAGGCTTAGGAAAGAGAAAACAAGCCATTACAGGCTAACAAAATATGATCAATGTAATGACAGAGAACTAAAGAGGGAGGGAGAGCCCGTTTCTCCAAGCCCAGGGCCACCATCCCATGACATATAGCAGGACTATGCAGATAACCTTGGGGTAAGACAGTAAAAGTCCATTGTCTCCCTTACCATGTGAAGGTGTACTGGTCCTGGGACCTCTTATCTAAGAGTTTGCTGAAAAAGTTGTTAGACAAATCTAAGAAAGACACAATGCTATGTTTTAAGAGAGGAAGAGAGCATACTCAAGAGTTCTATGGAACTGCTGCATAGATAAGGTGTACTACCTTGTTTAATTCTCTGTAGTCTGCTGTCATGTACCAGGTGGGGTTTGGTTTTTCCCCCAGCCACATGGGGCTACTGAAAAGGCTTTGTGCTAGTCATATACCACCACTTTCTCTAATTCCTTCATGATAGCTGTTATTTATTCCTGTCCCCCAGGTAAGTGATATTGTTTTGTTGTCATCAATCTCCAGGGGATAGGCAACTTCATGGGGCCTTATTTAGCATAACCCTTGATTACAGGCTTGAGCTCTCTGATCCAAAAGCAGAACTTGCCTTTTGAGGTCCAGGTCTTGTAGGACATCCATACCCGAAGTATACTCAGGTATGGGTAAAAATAAACAAAAGGAATCAGGGAGGCAATCTTCCAATTTGTAAATACAAGTTCATTTGTTTCACTACAACATTTGGCCTCCATTTCCATCAATGGCTCATTTTTCCCCTTGGAACTTGGATAGATTCCCACAAATTAGGGTGTACTTGGCACCAGTATCCACTAAAGCCAGAACAATCTTTTTATTGATGCAGGAACAATAGTCTGTTCATCATGGGGCCTCCACTCATCCCCTCCAAGGAGCAACATTGACCCCACTCCTACTCCCTAGGAGTTAGGGGTATCCACCCCTGTTCTTCATCTTCTCTCAGTGGTAGAGCACTGGGTTGTGCCATTCTTCTTTTTCTCTTGTTGCCAGAGGAGTAAACTGTTTTTCTTTATTTTCTTTATTTATTTTTTAAACTTTTTTTTATTGAGTTATAGTCATTTTACAATGTTGTGTCAAATTCCAGCGTAGAGCACAATTTTTCAGTTTAAACTGTTTTTCTTTAGGTTAATACTTTCCATAAGTTTAAAAGGACCGACTTAGGTTGTTTATCTGTATTCTCCTTAGGGGTCCTGGCTAATACCAGGTCTTGCCACAATTGCTTGCAAGAAATTCTAGTCAGGCCCCTTTCTTTAGTTTCCTCATGTTTTGTTTTTTCTCTTTGGCTTTATCTAAGTCTAATTATCTATTTCCCTATGTTGGATCCTTTCAGTGTCATTTAGATCAGCTATCATGGCCACCACCATATGAATGAGTGGATTAACCACTGGAGCCAAAACTGAATCTAAGTTTCCCTACCAAACTCTTGGAGTGGACTGCAAGATACAATCCTTCATGCCTGTTGTAAATAACTCCTCTTTAGGTCTTTGGAAATTAAGAGCATAGATAGCACACTTCATTCCTAATTCCCTCACTATTTCTTGTAACTTTTCCATAGATGCCCATCTTAGGGGGTGACAGCTCTTCTCTCTCATTTGGCCAAATCATATCTATACCTACATGAATCCATTCAATCAAGTTGGCTAGGTGCCCTCAATTTTCTCCCACCTCAGTCACATACAAACAGTGCCAGAAGGCAGGCTGTGCTGTAACCAAAGCCATTTTACCCGTTTAACATAATGCCATCTCCCCTAGTATCCCATAAATGGAGCACCTAGGCTGCAATGCAGTCCTCACTCTTGTTTAAATCTGCTGGTTAATTCTATTAATTCAGGGAGGAAAATTCCCGCATGGTTGCTTTTTGGCTCATAAGGATTTCCTCTCTATTATCTCTTCATTCTCTAGTGGCCTGTGATTTAGTTTGGATCAGAAGCCAGGCCCATAGGTCCTCTTCCTCCCCCATAGTTATGTCCTTGTCTTCTGACAAGTCATTAGCCCAAGGATTCCACCTCTTCGAGTCCCAGTTCTCCTGTGAAATAATAGTCCTCACCTTTGAACAGGGCAGCCTATGGCCCTACATTTAGCCATCTTACATCCCATCACTTCACTATATTCTTCCTGTTGTATTTTCTTTGAAAAAATGTCTGAAGTGGCAGAACATGCCATCCAGACATCCCTGTCTAGTGCTAGTGCCTCTTTAGTCTTCTCTAGTTCCCAGCTGAACTGTAATTCCTTGTCTGCGCTCATCCTTAAACCGCAGAACAAAGGCCATGCAACAGCTGCAATAGCTTGCTCACTTTTTTTCCATTTGCATTTTCCAACCGCTTAATAGATCTAGTGAGCCCTTCACGTTTTCAGGGTACTCTTGCACCAGCCTGAAGTTTTCCATAAACGTAACCAGATCACGCCACATGGAAATGGCTGGCCAGTGTGTGATTTCCCCTACTGATAATGAGCTTTTCCTTGCTTGGCCCCCGTATCCATTTCTGCATCATTTTCTGTCTCCTGCCTGGCCTACCAATTGTCCAGGGATGGAGGGAATGAAAAGTGCCTACTGAACTCAAAAGACATCTTTAGGCCAAAAAACAAGGCAGACAGCTCCATATAATCACTGAATCAGTTTGTTATAGGGTGACTTATTCACAGGGATTGGAATCAGGTGGACAATAATCTGGAAGCATTTGCAGCTGCACTCTGCACTGCCAAGGGGTTACTGGGACAATTTTATAGTTAACTGAGGGTTTGAAGGTAAGTGCTTGGAAACAGAACAGCCATTCCTAAGTCAAGATTCATGAATGGGTAACTAGTCTTGTGGGAGCTGAGCATATGTCAACAAAGATTTTCATTATTATTTGTGGACTGACAGAGCATAGAGACCACAATATCTATTAATTACAAAGCCCTTGATGATAGAGAAATGATTTACTGCACAGTACAATCCTGGGTAGGGTTAGCTGTAGGATAGGAAAAACTATAAAAGGCCTAAGATGGCATCAGTATGCTAACAGCCTAGGGGTCTAGGTATGGTCAGTCTGATCCTTCCATTATAAAGTCCCCAGTATGCCTGAGTTTTTTTAATCTGTAAAATGTGAATAAATTAAGTATTACCTCTCTACTTGAAGAAGTTTTATGTGAGTGAAATGGTATAACAGATTTGAAAGTGCTTAGTTCTAAGGAACATTGTAGTCAGGCCAATTCTAGATTTTCTGCTACAGAGTCAGAGCTGAAGGGTCCACCTTTTTCCCAAGACTTGTGGTTTTATTTCTGTTAGCTTTCTAACCATAACTTTTTTTGGGGTTTGACTTTTAGCTGAAGTGTTGTGGTGTAAATGGCACGAGTGATTGGATAGGCAGCCCACCAGCATCTTGCCCCCCAGATCCGCAAGTTAAGGTAATTTGTGTGTGGGCGGGGGGGAGACTTTTCTGCTATTGACTCCTTTGGTTAAACTTTTAATTACCTTAGAAACTCTAGTCATACAGGACCTACTCCTCCCAGCCAGAAAGAGGAAACCTTTAACAAAATAGAGACCAGAAAAATAACCCAGGTAACTAGACAAATCAGAAAAAAAGGAACAAGCTCATTTAGACCAGAAATGCCATTAAGAATCTATCTATTTACTCTAAATTATGACATTAGCAAAGAAACGTTTATGTGATAGTGGCAGAAGACTATGTCTAGATTTTTCTTGAGCAAGAATGAGAATTGAGGTCTTCCTATGGTTGAAAGTAAAATTTGTAAAGTTGAGGCAGAAAATCTCCTTCTACCTGTTCCCCTGCTCTCCTTCCTTGGAGATGGCAGCATCCAGCTCCTTAGCAGAATGAATCATAAGCAAAGGTGTAAGGAGTTGGGAGAGAGAGTGTTGATGGAACTGTTGACTTAATTTGAACCTTCAGATGAGGCCCACAGAAGAATCCAAAATCATCTTCTAACTAGAACAAGTCCCTAAGGTCCTGTTATCCCATGTTACCCACTTGGATGGTTTGGACATTTCTGCAATTTTTCCCAGTCTTGAAGACTGTGAAGAAAGACTGGGACACCCACCAATCAGCCACCTGCCTGGAGCTTGGTAGGGCTGTGGTAGGTTTATTGGCTTTTGAAATAGAAGCTGAAATCAACCAGTCCTAGGATTGCATAGCCTATAGTCCCCTTTGTCAACCCCAAGTCAGCAGTGAATGTTCAAAGACCACCAGAACATATGTTGCTGACCTGCTTCTTGGAAGCCATTTTAACTCAGTGAGTAAACACCTAAGACTTCTAATTTAGGTGCAATTATAATTATAATGATAATGATACAAGAAAAGTCTGTAGTTTAATATTCTTTACTTTATTCCTGTTTTTTCATCCATTTAAAGAAAATGAAAATATAATACTGGGCCTAAGTCTCTTGGCATAAGGCAAAATAGAAACTCTCGTTCCAAATAAACCTACTAATACAAAGTTGAATAATATAGTAGTATCATTTGTACTTGTAATTTTTTCCAGGGTTGCTATGTAAAAGCAAAACTGTGGTTTCACTCCAATTTCCTGTATATTGGAATCATCACTATCTGTGTATGTGTGATCCAGGTAAGAGCTTAATCACAGGACTACTCTGAGGATTAAATGAGTTAAGTCATGTAATCTTTAGAACAGTACCAGATACATGGTATGTGCTCAATAAATATGAGCTCCCCCAGTCAAGTAGCAAATGACATTATTACCAATTTAACGCATACAAAAATATGCTGTAAGATCTATCTGGTCAACTTATCCCTAAGAGATAAGAGTGTCTCATAATCAAGTTAAATGTCACCAGGCAGAACCTTACTGTGGTCCCTCACTCAGCTGGTCTGGAAAAGCGTGTGGTGAATAAAATATTCCACTGGAAAAATTGGCCTTATATGCTAAGCAGAAGTTGCTGATGGAAATTGTAATCAACTTCCACATTGTTTCTCTGCTTAGTTTGATAAATCAGGGGTAGCTAGGGGGTAGTTTTGTGTTCTTTTTTATTATGTGAGATTTCTACCATTTTTATACCAAGTGTCTTGAGTATATCACAATTAGCTAAGACTTAATCAAAAAGCTGAGAGAGAAACAATTTTTCTCTTCTTGGAAACCTAAGACATGAGTAGAGGTGACTCATTGCACAAAGTGTTGACTTGTGCAGAACTTGATTATACTAGCAGCAGGACTTCTATGATTTCTTAAGGACACAAAAGATGTCCCAATGCTTCATACCCTACTGCCTTGCCATCATCACCCTCACTTGTCTCCCCATTGCCATTCTAAAATTAAAGGACAAAACCCTGAGAAGGAATTGAAAGTGATAGCAAGAGTAGTCTCAGTGTGACGGACACTTTCTTTTTCTCTGGGGCTGATCCCAGGGTTCATGGGTGAGATAGTTCCACATGTAAAGACCTCACATTTTCCCAACTCTTTTCTCAGGTGTTGGGGATGTCCTTTGCGCTGACTCTGAACTGCCAGATTGACAAAACCAGCCAGGTCCTAGGACTGTGACCTGCAGCTGCCTTGTACTGGAGAGACTTGTTTCATCTTTGGAAATCCAAAATCACTTGTAGCATGAAGCCCTAAATGATCACCTTCTGAACTGGTGTCTTTGTCCCCCTCCCATCTCTTCCCTGTTTGGATCCCTGTCTCATACAACCAGAGAAGAGGGTGTTGGCCAGGCACTTCCCATTTCAGACAGCAGGACAGTCCTTTACCCACTCATAGCAGCAGTCATGTCACCAATACCTGAGAATTTGTCAGACATGAAAGGCCAAGAGGATCTGTGGTACTAATGGCTCAAGATCAAAGGATGGGTCTGCAACTTGAATTTTTGCATCTTCCCATTGTTGAACCAGTCTTTAGCCTCTAAATCATGCCCAGTCCACTCTCCAGAGTCAAGTAAGAAACAAGGTTAAGGGAGCCCCAGGACTCAATTCACAGGATCGTTGTCATAATCCTTTGTTTTCTTTGACTGGGTGCCTTGGCTACAGGAATGACAGAGTACTCTTTCTCCAAAGGTGAGGTTTCATTTCAATTTCTTATTAAAAATTCCTTTTGATTCATTGTAAGGCTTTCCAAAAGAAACTATCCAATGATTTACATCCTGATTTCAGCCAGTCTCTCAGCCTTTGATTTACATAACTGTGAAGAAACTCAGCAGGATCAGTATCTCTGGTGGCTTAGGTGATAATCACATTCAGTAGAGTTCTGGTGTTATTTCTATGTCAGATAAGATTCTGTTCAGGTACTATTTTAATACTTCAATAAATAAAATAGCTTTGATCTCTCAATCATTACATGCTCATTCTTATATCTCAAATACAATCTTCATGACTCAGCCTGATTGCCTTACGAGCAAGTTAGGGATATTATTTATCTATTGCTGCATAACAAATTACTCCAAAATTTGTAGTTGTAAACAACAAACATTTATTATCTTACAGTTTTTGTGAGTCATGAATCTGGGAGCAGCTTAGCTGGGTGATTCTGGTTCATGATCTCTCACTTGACAAACAAAAAGTCAGCTGCAGTCATCTCAAGTCTCAACTAGCAGAGGATACAATCTCAAGCTCTCTTACGGCTCTTAGTAGGCATCAGTTCTTTGCCACATTGCATGTTTCCACAGCACTGACTTATGAGATGGCAGCTGGCTTCCCCCATAGCAAGACATTTAAGAGACAGCATGAAATACAGAACCCAAACATAAAAGCCATAGTCCTTTAATATTCTAACTCAGGAGAGCCATCACATCAGTTGTGCCGCACTCTATTCCTTAGAAGTAAGTTGAAAATTGAACCCGCATTCAAGGGGAGGAGATTTCACAAGGGTGTGGATACTATGGGGTGGAGATCACTGGGGGCTATCTGAGAGGTATCCAACTATACCATGTTTGCTGGGTCAGGAGAAGCTAAATTGAATTGTCTACATGATAGCCATATTCTGTAAAGCCAACGATGAGACCATATTTAACACAAAGTCAAACGTAGAGGAGTCAAAGAAAGGAATGCAAGAATTGGTTTCTACTCTCAAAGTTTTGTGTAGGCTCTCCCACCTCCCTTTAAGGAAAATTGATCAAATTCTTAGCTATTTATAGAGAAACCTATATCTTTTACACTTTCCTGAGGCAAAGAAGCAGAGGAGACATTCTCATGAATATTGTGAGTATCAAAAGTATCTCACATTCAACATGTACAAAATAAAACTTACCATTGTATCTTCCAAACCTGCTCTTCTTCTTTGCTCCCCATATCAATGAATAAGACAATCCTCTGATTGCCCTAGCCATAAATCTGAGTTTTGTCCTAACCCTAGCCTGTCCTTCACTCTCAACATCCAGTCAGTCATGAAGTTCTAAGGATTCATCTACAAAATATCAAATTCTTCCATTTCCTCATTTCATTTCTTACTGTATTCCTTCAGTTATCCACTATCTGTTCTCCTAGTACCCACTATTAACCCTATCTAAGCTATTCTCCATACAGTAGCCAAAATAATATTTCTAAAGGATAAATATAATCAGGATACTTTCCTGCTTGAAACCCTTCAATAATTATGTTCTCTTAGGATAAAGTCCAGATTCCTTATTATGTCTACCAAACCCTACATGATATGCTCTACTCTAAGCTCTTTAGTCTCACCTCCTGCAATTATCACTCTTCTACTCTATGCTTTAGTTATATTAAAGTTTATTTAGTTACTCTAGGCTTTATCAATACTAATCAACTTTTTCCCACTCTTCCACTGTTCCCCTTTGTCTGGGCAATTCTTACTCTCTCCTTTCTCTAAGTAAGGTTTCCTAATACTACAAAGTTTAACAGCTATTGAGGTTTTTCCAAGTATGAGACAATGTGCTAAAAGCTTTACATGCATCTTCTCATTTAATTCTTCACAAAATGTCTCTTGTGTTTACCTCCATAACCCACTCACAGAAGCTTCATAGATATTATCACATTTTCTTTTAATCACTTTTTGTCTTTATTAATCATTGGCCTGATCAAGTTAGAAAGAGAGAGAGAAAAGATCACCTATAAATAAACTAACCATAAATTAAAATTAATTATAAATAAAAATTGGGCCATAACCACAGATATAGTTAAGATTCTGAAGTCCATGAGAGAATATGATTAAAAAATTAGACTAATCATTTTTTAATGTAGATGCTATAGGTAATTTTCTAAAATCACAGAAATTATCCATATTGATTCAAAAAGAAAAATAAGATTTCTGTTTTTGATAAGACAACAGACAATGTTAGTAGGCTAAACTCCCCTTTTTAAATAACTAAAATGCCAGATAAAACCTTTAAAATGTTTTATTATGAGAACTGTTGAGCTGCAAAGTAAGAAATTCTCAAGCCAGAGACATAGTGATGGTGTGAACCAGAGAGGTAAGAGGAATTTGAGGACATTTGACAAACTAGGTGAACTTGGGTATCAGCTTTCATGGTCTTGTGGCACCTGGAGTACAGGAGGCAAATTTCAAAATATGCTTAAGGTGGAGAGCCTAAGCAGAGATTTTTCTTCTTTTAAATCAAAGACTCCAAAGGGCTTTACCTTAATGTAAGAGGGAACTAGAAATACCACCCACTTTCAGCAAAGATTACATGAAAATTTTTCTGAAACTTGGCAATTTGGCAGAGGAAGGCAATATCCTTAAGAAATTGAATTTATAACCCAGCTACCATGTTGACTTAAAGTACAAATTTATAGTCTGAATCATTCTCAAACTCTCAAACTAAAAATTTAAAGTAGTTCCAAGTAAGTTATCTTGGGCTCTGGCAGAAGCAATACACACACTTTCTGAAGGAACTCACATTAATACCAAGTCTCCATGAATCTCAAAAAGCAAATTTTCAGTGAAATTGAACTACTCACAATCAAAATTCACCAAACACATGAGAAAACAAGGAAGGCACTCTGAACCAAGAGAAACAGCAAAATAGGAAGGGGTCCACAAAACTTTAGATATTGTAGTTACTTGACACAAAATATAAATAGCCATGTTTCTATATATTTACAAAAATTAAGAACAGTTTTAAAACGTGCAGAGAAAAATTTTAAAAAGACAAAAGTATTTTGAAGAATAAAAATTTAATAATTGAAAATTTAAAACCATAAATGAATATATTTAATAGTAGATTTGATATAACTAAAGATAGATTAATAAATAGGAAGATTTATATGAGTAAATTAATCAGAATGTAGCTGCAGTGTGTTGAATCATGTCCCCCACACCTAAGAAAGATATCCAAATCCTAACCCTTGGTGCCTATGAATATGACCTTATTTAGAAACAGGGTTTTTGTGGATGTGATTTAAGTTAGTGATCTTGAGATGAGATCGTCCTAGAATTAGGGTGGACCCTAAATCCAATGTCTGGTGTCCTTATAAGAGAAAAGAGTGGAAGATTTGAAACACAGATACAGAAGAGAAGACCCATGGGGAAGACCATGTGAAGTCAGAGGCAAGGATGTGAGTGATATGTCTATAAGCCAAAGAACACCAAGAACTGTCAACAAACACCAGAAGATAGGAGAGTGGTATGGAACAGATTCTTCCTCAGAGCATCCAGAAGGAACAAACCCTGAAGAGACCTTGATTTTTGGACTTCTAGCTTTCAAAACCATGAGAGAATAAGTTTCTGTAGTTTGAAGTCACCAAATTCATGATAATTTGTTCCAATAGTTCTAGTAAATGAATATAGTAGCACATAGAAAGAGTGAAAAATATGAAAGTGAAGTCAAAAAATGATGAGGATTGGGTTAGATAATCTAACATAAGTATGACTAGAGTTACAGAGAGAGAAGATACAAAGCATGGTAGACACCATACTTAAAGTTATAATGTCTAAGAATATTCCAGAAGCAATGAAAGGTACAATTCACAAATAAGAAGATATATAGACAGAAGGCACATGAAAGGATGCACAACATCACTAATTATTTGAGAAATGCAAATCAAAACTACAATGAAGTATCACCTCACATCAGTCAGAATGGACATAGTCAAAGTCTACAAATAATAAATATTGAACAGGGTGTGGAGAAAAAGGAACCCTCCTACAGTGTTGGTGGGAATGTAAATTGCTGCAGCCAGTATGGAAAACAGTATGTAGGTTCCTTTAAAAACTAAAAATAGAGTTACCATATGATCCAGCGATCCCAATCCTGGGCATATATCTGGAGGGAACTCTAATTCAAAAAAATACATGCACCCCCAGTGTTCATTGCAACACTATTTACAATAGCCAAGATATGGAAATAACCTAAATGTCCATCAGTAGATGAATGGATGAAGAAAATGGGATATATATCATATATTGTGTGTGTGTGTGTGTGTGTGTGTGTGTGTATAATATTACTCAGCCATAAAAAGGAATGAAATAATGCCATTTGCAGCAATACTGAGAGACTCAGAGATGATCATACTGAGTGAAGTCAGACAGAGAAAGACAAATATCATATAATATCACTTACATGTTGAATCTTAAAATGACACAAATGAACTTATTTATAAAACAAAGAGACACACAGACATAGAAAATAAACTTATGGTTACCAGGGAGAAAGAGGGGAAGAAGGTATAAATTGGGAGTTTGAGACTGGCAGATACAAACTGCTATGTACAGAACAGATAAACAATAGGGTCCTATTCTATAGCACAGGGAACTATATTAAAAGGCTTATAGTAACCTATAATGAAAAGAAATATGAAAAAGAATATATAAATATATATATATATATATATATATATATATATATATATATATGAATCACTATGCTGTAGAACACAAACTATAAAACATTGTAAATCAACTACACATAAATAAAATTTTTAAAAATATTTAAAACAAAGAAATAATGGCAAAAAAAGAAAAGAATGCCTGAAAATGTCCCTAACCTGGGGAAAGATACAGACATCCAGGTTCAGGAAGGCCAGATAGAAGTCCAAGTAAGATAAACCCAAAGACCCATACCAAGACATATAACTAAATTGTCAAAAAGACAAGGAGTCTTAAAAGCAGCAAGAAAAAAGCAACTTGTTATGTAAAACTTTCAGCAGATATTTCAGGAGAAATTTTTCAGGCCAGAAGATGTATTCAAAGTGCTGAACAAAAAAATGCCAACCAATATTACACTACCTGGCACAGTAGGCCTTTAAAACTGAAGGAAATATAAACTGTTTTCCAGACAAACAAAAGCTTAGGGAGTTAATTACCACTAGACTAACCTAATAAGAAATGTTAAAGAAAGTCTTCAGGCTGAAACAAAAGGACTCTAATAACAGAAAAATATATAAAAGTATAAAACTAAAGTATTAAAAATAGCTTGAACAACAACAGTTTGTGAGTGGATAAACAATGTAAAAAGATGTAAATTGTGACATCAAAACAATATGTGGGGAGAAGGAGTGTAAAAATGTTAGGTTTGAATGCATCCAAAGATTTTAAGTTATTATCAACTTAAAAGAGATGGTTATAAATATAATATATTTTAAATAAACATCAAGCTAACAACAAGGTGAAAAATTGTAGTAGATACAAAGAAGATAAAGAGGAAGAAATCAAAGAATACCACTACAAACGGTGGCAATGGTAAGTCCACACCTATCAATAATTACTTTAAATGTAAAAGGACTAAATTTTCCACTTAAAACACACAGAAAAACTAGATTGAAAAAAAAAACCCACCTATATGCTATGTACTGGAGATATATCTCAGCTTTAAGGGCACATGTGACTAAAAGTGAAGGGATAGACAAAAGATTTTCCATGCAAATGAAAATTGAAAGAAATCAGGGGTAGCTATACTTATATCAGACAAAACAGGATTTAAGCCAATGACTATAACAAGAGACAAAGAAGGTTATTATATAATGAAAAGGGGGTCAATTCATCAAAGGGCATATACTATTAGTAAGTAGTTCTGAACCAAAATGTAGAAGCACCTAAATATATAAAGAAAATATTAACAGATCTAAAGGGAGAAACAGACAGCAATAAAATAATAGTAGAGAACTTAAATAATGCACATTCAATAATGTATAGATCATCCTGACAGAAAATTAATAAGGAAACATTGGATTTTACATATTAGATCAGATGAACATAACAAATATTTACAGAACATTCCATCCAACAGTAGTAGAATACACATTTTTCTCAAGCTCACATGAAACATTCTCCAAGACAGATCATAAATTAGGTCACAAAAGTCTTAATATATATAAGAATACTGATATCATATCCAGCATCTTTTCCTGCCATAACTGTATGAAACTAGAAATCAAATACAAGAAGAAAACTAGAAAATTCACAACTACATGGAGAATAAACAACATGCTCCTGAACAACCAAAGGGTCAAAGAAGAAATGGAAGGAAAAATTAAAAAATACCTTGAGACAAATGAAAATGGAAACACAACATACTAAAATTCATGGGATGAAGCAAAAGCAATTCTAAGAGGAAAATTTACAGCAATAAATGCTTACATTAAGGAAAAAAGATAAAAACTAACTGAAACTAGAATAAGAAGAAGAAACTAAGCCCCGAGATAGTAGAAGGAAGAAAGTAATAAAGATGAAAATAAAAATAAATGAAATAAAGACTAAAAAAAAATTTAAAAGTCAATGAAACCAAGAGCTTTTTTTAAAGAAAAAGACAAACTTTTAGTTATAGTTAACAAGAAAAAAAGAGAAAGAATTCAAATAAATAAAATTAGAAATGGAAAAGGAGTCATTACAACTAATACCACAGAAATACAGAGACTACTATGAACAAGCATATGCCAACTAATTGAAAATCTAGAAGAAATGGATAAATTCCCAGAAACATAAAATCTTCCAAGATTGAATATTGAAGAAATAAAAAATCTGAACAATCCAATTACTAGTAAAGAGGTTGAGTTAGTAATCAAAAACCTCCCAAAAAAGAAAAGTTCAGAACCAGAAGCGTTCACTGAAAAACTCTACCAAACATTTGAAGAACTAATACTAATCCTTCGAGAACTCTTCCAAGAAATTAAAGAGGAAGGAACATTTCCAAATCTTTTTTGTAAGGCCAACAATACCCTGATACCTAAGCCAAGCAAGAACACTACAAGAAGAGAGAATTACAGTCCAAAATCCCTGACAAATATAGATGCAAAAATCTTCAATAAAATATTAACAATTTGAAAAAGATCACACACCATGACCAAGTGGGATTTATTCCAGAGATATAAAAATGATTTAACATCCACAAGTAAATCAGTGTGATACATTAACAAACTGAAAAATAAAAATTATATGATCATCTTCATAGACACAGAAAAAAGGACAAAATTCATCATTTCATGATAAAAATTCTTAGCAAATTGACTATAGGGGGAATGTATCTCACATAATAAAATCTATATATTACAAGCCCACAGCTAACATCATGCTCAATAGTGAAATATTGAATTCTTTTTCTCTAAGACAAGGAACAAGACAAAGATATTCACTATTTTATTCAATGTAGTACTAACATTCACAGCCAGAGCAATTAGGCAAGAAAAAGAAATAAAAGGCGTCCAAAAAAGAAAGAAAGATGTAAAATTATTTCTATTGCATTTAACATAATATTATGCATAGAAAACTCTGAAAACCCCACCAAAAACACTGTTAGAACTAATAAATGAGTTCAGTAAAGTTGCAGGATACAAAACTGGTATACAAAAATAATGTTTCTATACACCAACAATGAACTATCAGAAAGAGAAATTAAGAAGAGAATCTCATTTACCATACCATCAAAGGGAATAAAATACTTAGGAATAAATTTAGCCTAGAAGTTGCAAGTTCTATTCACTGAAAACTAAAAGAAACTGAAGAAAATCCAAAGAATGGAAAGATGTTCTGGTTTATGAACTGGAAGAATTAATATTGTTAAAAGTTCATATTTCCTAAAGCAATCTATGGATTCAATGTAGTCCCTACAAATTCCAATGATATTTTTCTCAGAAATAGTAAATACAATCCTAAAATTTATATGGAACCACAAAAGACCACAAATAGCCAAAGCAATCTTGAGAAAGAACAAAGCTGGAGGCACCATATTTCCTGACTTCAGATTATTTTATGAAGTATAATAATAAAAAAAATGGTATTGGCATAAAAACATACATATAGATCACTGGACCAGAATAGAGTCCAGAAATAAATGTATGTATATATGGTCAATTAATTTAGGACAAAGGAGCCACAAATATACAATGGAGAAACAACAGTCTCTTCAATAAATGGTGTTGAGAAAACTATATGTAATCAGCTATATGCAAAAGAAAGGAACCTGACCCCTGTCTTACACCATACACAAAAATCAACTCAAAATGTATTAAAGGCTTGAACATAAGATCTGAAACCATAGAACTCTTAGATGAAAATGGAGACTATAAGCTCCTTGACATTGGTCTTGGCAATTATTTTTTTAAACATTTTTTTCTTGAGTTACAGTCATTTTACAATGTTGTGTCAAATTCCAGTGTAAAGCACAATTTTTCAGTTATGCATGAACATACATATATTCATTCTCATTTTTTTTCGCTGTGAGCTACCATAAGATCTTGTGTATATTTCCCTGTGCTATACAGTATAATCTTGTTTAATCTATTCTACATTTTGAAATCCCAGTCTCTCCCTTCCCACCCTCTGCCACCTTGGCAACCACAAGTTTGTATTCTATTGTCTATGAGTCTGTTTCTGTTTTGTATTTATTTATGTTTGTTTTTTTTTTATATTCCACATATGAGTGATCTCATATGATATTTTTCTTTCTCTTTCTGGCTTACTTCACTTAGAATGACATTCTCCAGGGACATCCATGTTGCTGCAAATGGCGTTATATTGTCAGTTTTTATGGCTGAATAGTATTCCATTGTATAAATATACCACTTATTCTTTATCCAGTCATCTGTTGATAGACATTTAGGCTGTTTCCATGTCTTGGCTATTGTAAATAGTGCTGCTATGAACATTGGGGTGCAGGTGTCATTTTGGAGTAGGGTTCCTTCTGGATATAGGCACAGGAGTGGGATTCCTGGGTCATATGGTAACTCTATTCCTAGTCTTTTGAGGAATCTCCATACTGTTTTCCACAGTGGCTGCACCAAACTGCAATCCCACCAGCAGTGTAGGAGGGTTCCCTTTTCTCCACAGCCTCTCCAGCATTTGTCATTTGTGGACTTTTGAATGATGGCCATTCTGACTGATGTGAGGTGATACCTCATTGTAGTTTTGATTTGCATTTCTCTGATAATTAGTGATTTTGAGCATTTTTTTCATGTGCCTATTGATCATTTGTATGTCTTCCTTGGAGAATTGCTTGTTTAGGTCTTTTGCCCATTTTTGGATTGGGTTGTTTGTTTTTTTCTTATTAAGTCGTATGAGCTGCTTATATATTCTGGAGATCAAGCCTTTGTTAGTTTCATTTGCAAAAATTTTCTCCCATTCCTTAGGTTGTTATTTTGTTTTACTTATGGTTTCCTTTGCTGTGTAGAAGCTTGTAAGTTTCATTAGGTCCCATTTGTTTATTCTTTCCTTTATTTTTATTGCTTCGGTAGACTGCCCTAGGAGAACATTTTTGAGATGTATGTCAGATAATGTTTTCCCTATATTTTCTTCAAGGAGGTTTATTGTATCTTGTCTTATGTTTAAGTGTTTGATCCATTTTGAGTTTATTTCTGTGTATGGTGTAAGGGAGTGTTCTAGCTTCATTGATTTACATGCTGCTGTCCAGTTTTCCCAACACCATTTGCTGAAGAGACTGTCTTTATTCCATTGTATATTCTTGCCTCCTTTGTCGAAGATTAGTTGACCAAAAGTTTGTGGGTTCATTTCTGGGCTCTCTATTCTGTTCCACTGGTCTATATGTCTGTTTTTGTACCAATACCATGCTGTCTTGATGACTGTAGCTCTATAGTATTGTCTGAAGTCTGGGAGAGTTATTCCTCCAGGCTCTTTCTTTTTCTTCAGTAATGCTTTGACAATTCTAGGTGTTTAGTGGCTCCATATAAACTTTATTATGATTTATTCTAATTTTGTGAACTATATCCTGGGTAATTTGATAGGGATTGCATTAAATCTGTAGATTGCCTTGGGCAGTGTGACCATTTTAACAATATTCATTATTCCGATCCAGGAGCATGGGATATCCTTCCATTTTTTAAAGTCTTCTTTAATTTCCTTCATCAATGGTTTAAAGTTTTCTGTGTATAATTCTTTCACCTCCTTGGTTAGATTTATTCCTAGGTATTTTATTACTATGGGTGCTATTTTAAAGGGGATTATTTCTTTACTTTCTTTTTCTGTTGATTCATTGTTAGAAATGTAAATGTAAAGAAATGCCATTGATTTTTGAATGTTAATCTTGTAACCTGCTACCTTGCAGAATTCTTCGATCGGCTCTAGTAGTTTTTGTGTGGACCTTATAGGGTTTTCTATATACGGTATCATGCCATCAGCATATAGTGACACTTTTACTTCTTCTTTTCCAATTTGGGCCCTTTTTATTTCTCTCTCTTACGTGATGGAGAGTATTATGTTAAGTGTAATAAGACAGACAGAAAAAGATAAGTACTGTGTGATATCACTTATATGTGGAAACTTTTTTAAAAATTTATTATTTATTTTATTTTGACAGGGGTGGGGGAGGTAATTAGGTTTAATTTTTTTTAGAGGAGGTACTGGGGATTGGACCCATGACCTCATGCGTGCTAAGCTACCACTTGAGCTATACCCTCCTCCCTGTGGAAACTTCTTTAAAAATGTCAAACTCATTGAAACAGAGTGTAGTAAAGTCGTTGCCAAGGGCTGGGAGGTTGGGGAATTAGGGAGAGTCTGGTAAAAGAGTACCAACTTATACGATCAATAAGGTCTGATGATCTAATGTATAACATGGTATCTATTGTTGATAACACTATATTGTGTAATTGAAAACTGCTAAAAGAGTAGAACTCAACCATTCTCACCAAAGGGAGTTTCATTAAATAAAGACTTTGGTAAATTAAGTTTACACGTTGTCATTGGTGAGTTGCCAACGAAAGAACAGAAATATTGGTAAATATTCCAAACTAGTAGAGATAAAAAGTGAAATGATTAAGAGAGAATACTTCTCAATCTAAAAATATCAAGAAAGGAACTTTCTATGAGTAGGACTAACAGAAAGCCCCAAATAAAATTGCGAAGATAAGCCCAACTATTTCAATAGAAAAACTAAATGAAAAATGATTAAAGGTGCAATTTTTAAAACATCATTAAACTTGGTAAAAACAAAATTAAACTAACAATAACAACAAAAGCTGTCTTTAAATTGGTCAAAAAATACTTTAAGGAAAACAGCATTATTATAGGTGAAGTATCACTTCAATTCCCTAGAAAAATATATATAAGTTTAAAATTTTGTATGTACCTAATTATATAGTCTTAAAGACAAAAATTGACAGAACCATGGGGAGAAATAGACAAATAAATAATTATAGTGAAATATTTCTAGCAAACTTCTTTCAGTGATAGACAAAAACAAACATAGGAAAAATCAGTAAAGATTTAGGAAGCATGATTCATAAAATCAACCTAACAGACTCTTACAGAATGCTATCCCTCCAATCTGAACAATATAGATTGTTTTCAAACATACATAATATTATTTTCCTATTTCTATGTAACAAATTGCCACAAATTTAGTGGCTCAAAACAACAGAAATTTATTCTCCTATAGTTCAGGATATCCAATGTCCAAAATGGGTCTTAAGGGATTAAAGTCAAGATGCCAGTAGGTCTGGTTCCTCCTGAAGGCTCTAGGGGAGAATATGTTCCTCTTTTAACTTCTAGAGGTTGTGGCGTTCCTTTGCTTCTGGCTGCATCACTCCAAACTCTGCTTCATGGCCTTACTCCCTCTATAGTCAAATCTAACCCACCCTCCTCTTGTGATTACATTGGACCTACAGGGATAATCCTGCATAACTTCCCCACCTCAAGGTTCATTCTTAGCACATCTACTAAGTCCCTTTTACTGTGTAAGGTAACATATTTATAGGTTTTGGGCTCTAGACATCAACATCTTTAGGGCTCAATTATGTAGTCTACCACATAAATAAACATTTATTAAATTTGACTCTATATAAGGGTCATAAATCAAGTAAAAAGTATCAAGGGATTAAAAACCATAATGCAATTTTGCAAGAAATCAATAACAAAAAATAGCAAGAAGATGTCTATATATTTGGAAATTAAGAAGTACATGCCTAAACTTCCATGCATGAAGAAGTAAACAATGACAATTAGGAAATATTTAAACTAAACATTTTTTTAATATTGTTAAGGAATAATGGCTGAGAATTTTTCAGAACAGATGAAATGTATGAGATGGAGTTAAAATGAGTGCTACACTGGGATTTATTTCCTAAATTCATGTATTAGAAGATTAAAAAGACGGAGCATTCACCTCCGGAAGTAAAAACAGAATGGCAAAATAACCTGAAAGTAAAACAAAATAAATAACAAAATATAAACAGGAATTAGATACATAACAATATGTTGCAGATAGGATCAATAGGACTAGAAATAGATTTTGTTTAAAAAAATCTAGTATTTTAACTTCTGGTAAGATTGTGTTAGGGGAAAAAAAAGAAAAAGGCACAAATTAAAAATACGAATGAAAAGGAGATATTTTCAGAGATTCCAGAGACATTAAACAGAAGTAAAAGTATTGTGAATAACTTCATGATAATACATTTAAAAATTTAGTTGAATTGGGAAAAGTCTTAAAATAATTTATCAAAACAATTTTAAGTAGAAAACATGAATAGTCTAATAACTTTATAAAATTGAATCAATAATGAAAAATATTCTCAAAAAGAAAATCTAGGCCCAGATGGCTTCATGAGTGAGTTTTAACAAATATTTAAGTAAGCAATTAATCTTGCAAAAAAAAAAAAAATGCCCAGAGTATAAGTATAAGATGGAATACTCCTCAAGGTGAACTTGACACCAAAAACTTAAAAAACAATATGAGACAGGAAATTAATAACCATTTTCAATGATGAATATATCTCCAAAAATCTTAAAATATTAGCAGAATTAATTCTGGAATAAATTTCTGGATAAAACATCATGATCATGTTAAGCTTATCTTAAGAATGCATTAGAAAATCAATGTAACTCACCACACTGACCAAGGATAAAAACAAACCTCAATAGATGCAAAAAAAAGCATTTGATAAAATTTAACTTTCATTAATTATTAAAACAAAAACCAAATACCTCTTAATAAACTAGTAATAGAAGAGAACTTTCTTAACCTATTGTGATGGTTAATTTTATATGACCTTGGCTAGGTAACAGCACCCAGATACTAGATAAAACACTATTCTAGATGTTTCTGTGAAGGTACTTTTGCTTGAGATTAACATTTTAATCAGCAGATTTTGAGTAAACCAGAATGCCCTACATAATATGGGTGGATCTCAGTTAGTTGGAGGTCTTAAGAATACTGACCTCCTCCAATAGAAGAGGGAATTCTGTCAGCAGACTGCTTTCAGAATTAAACTGAAACTCTCAGCCTCCCAGCAGATATTCTAGCCTCCACAATTGCATAAGCCACTTTCTTAAAATAAATCTCTCTTTCCTTCTCCCTCTCCCTTCCTTCTCCCTATCTTTCCAGACCTCTTTTGGTATCTGCAGGGGATTGGTTCCAAGAGCCACTGTAGATACCAAAATCCCCAGATGTTCAAGTCCCATAGTCAGCCCTTACTGAAGGGCTTAAGTTCTGCATCTGCAGATTCAATGAACTATGGATGGAAATATCAATCTGAGGTTGGTTGAATCCATGGATGCAAAACTGGTAAATACAAAGGGCCAACTATATATTTATTGGTTAAAATCCACCCATAAGTGGACCCTCACAGTTCAAATCCATGTCTTCATGGGTCAACTACATATAATAGATATATACACATATGTCTGCATACATACACCTTACTGGTTTCTCTGAAGAATGCTGACTGATACACCTAGAAAAGAATATTTACCAAAAAAATACAACATTGGTTTTCATGGGAAAATGTTAAAATTTTTCTCTTTTATATTGAGGAGGAAATAATTGTTTAGTATTATGTCAGAGGTGCTAGAGCAAGTGAATAAGGCAAAGAAAATAAATGAGATAAAAGGATGAGAAAGGAAGGATAAAAACCACCATTATTTACATATGATATGTGGCTGTATATGTAGAAAACCTAAAGCATCTACTTATAAACTATTAGAATTAATAAGATACACCATCAACAAACAAAAAATAATTTACATTTTTATATGCCAACAGCAGTCTGGTAGAAAATAAAATTGTAATCTGATATAAAACATTTTAAAATCAAGTAAATCAGAGGACAAATCTAAAAACAGATGTGAATAATTATTCAGAGAAAACCACAAAACTTTATTGAAATTAAGGTAGACCTAAATAAATGGATACACCATCTCATGAACTGAAGATTGATAAAAATGTCATTTCCCCCAAGCTGATTTATAAGATAAATATTGTAAAAGATACAATCAAAAGCACAATATTGTGTATGTGTAAGGCAACAGTTTTAAATGATTCTAAAATGTATATGGAAACTGAAAGAACTGGAAATAGACAAGATACTTCTGAAGAAGTGTAAGGTAGGAGACTTGATCGATGAAATATAAACACATTATAAAGCTAGAGTAATCAAGATAATGTTGGCATAGGGACAGATAGACAGACCTTTGGAATAGAAGACAAAATAGAGAAACATACTCATGCATACATAGAAACTAGATATATGACAGATGTGGCACTATAGAGCACTGGAGAAATTATGGGTTTCTTAACACATGGTGCTGTGATATTTGAGTACCACTATGGAAATAAACAATCATACTCTTACAAAGACCAATTCCAGGTGATAAAAATACCTTAACTATGAAAGAAGAGAAACAAAGTTTTGTAGAAGATAATATAGGAAAATTCATTCTTGATCTTGGGGTAGATAAGGAATTTTTGAAAACATGACAATAATCACAAAAAGAAAAAACTGATGAATTTGATTATCTTCTACCTATCAAAGAACATCCCCAAATACTGGACAAACCACAGAGGAGGAGAAAATATCTGGCTCACAGATAATCAGCAAAGAGCTTATATCCAGAATGGGTGAAGAATTCCTACAAATGGATAAGAAAAATACAATATTTAGAAAATGTAGAAAAGACTGGACAAGGCACTTCCTAAACAATGAAATTCAAATGGCTGGTAAATATGATAAATTACTCAGACTGATTAGGAATCAGGGAAATAAAATATCATTGCATACATCACTTTGGCTAAGTAAATAAAAGAGCTGACTTGTTCCTGTGTGAGATAGGATATGGAATATTGGGAACTGTTATACGCTGCTGTTAAGTATATAGTTTAATATAACTCCTTTTATAACAGTGTGACATTTTCTATGATGCAGTAATTCCATTCTTAGATAAGTATTCTACAGAAATGCAGTTACTGCACAAGGACACAAGTATAAATTCATTTTATAGAAGCATTGTCTATAACAGCTAAACATTGGGAAAAGTCCTAATGACTATCAACAATAGAATGGATAAATTGTGACGTATTTATACAATGAAATACCACATGGCAATAAAAATGAATGAACTAATGGATGAATTTTTAAAACATAATATTGAACAAAAAACCAGCCCTCTGATAAATATATGCAGTATGCTTTTTTTAAGTACCTTTAGAGTTATGTATGTTATATTTCATACCCCAAATGTTTAATTATCGTTTTTAATATATCAAAAATATCAAGTATCTAGAAATAAATCTCTAAGAAGTTATGCAAGACCTTTTTGGAGAAGAATATTTTTTAATTAAAGTATAGTCAGTTTACAATATTGTGTTAATTTCTGGTGTACAGCATAATGTTTTAGTCATACGTATACATAGAAATACTCATTTTCATATTCTTTTTCATTAAAGGTTACTACAAGATATTGAATAATTCCCTGTGCTATACAGTATAAACTTATTTTTTGTCTATTCTATATATAGTAGTTCATATCTGCAAATCTCAAACTCAATTTATCCCTTCCCACCTCTTCCCCCTCTCGTAACCGTAAGTTTGTTTTCTATGACTGTGAGTCTGTTTCTGTTTTGTAAATAAGTTAGTTTGTCTCATTTTTAAAGATTCAAAATTATAAGTAATATCATATGGTATTTTTCTTTTTCTTTCTGGCTTACTTCACTTAGAATGATGATCTCTAGGTCCATCCATGTTGCAGCAAATGGCATTATTTTATTCTTTTTTATGGCTGGGTAGTATTCCATTGTATAAATATACCACAACTTCTTTATCCAGTCATCTGTCAATGGACATTTAGGTTGTTTCCATGTCTTGTTATTGTAAATAGTGTTGCTGTGAACATTGGGGTGCATGTTATGTATCTTTTTGAATTAGAGTTCCCTCAACATAAGTGCCCAGGAGTGGGATTGCTGGGTTACATGCTAAGCCTGTTTTTAGTTTTTTAAGGAATCTTGGAGAATATTTTAAAACTCAGTTGAAAGGCATTGCAGAAGACTTAAATAAATGGAGAAATATACCATGCTTAGAGATTGTTATCTATCAACATTATGTACATGTCAATTATCTGCAAATTAATCTATTAATTTTATTTAACCTGAATAATGCCCAACAGATTACATTATGGAATTTTACAAGATAATTATAAAATATATACAAAAGTGCAAAGGATAAAAATGCCAAGATATTCTTGATGAAGAGTAAGATAGGGTACTTGCCAAGATTTATATTAAAGCTATTGTAATACTAAGATAAAGACCAGAAAATAAATCCACACATGTACAGACACTTGCTATATTATAAAATAGGTATTATATGCCAGTCGAGAAAAGACAGATGGACTTTTCAATTAAGAATCTTTAAACAATTGATTAACTATTTGGAAAGAAATGGAATTGGACTCCTTATTTACACTATATATGCAAAAATCAATATGAGGTGAATTAAAAATCAATCTTTGAAAGGGAAAATTCTAAAACTCTTAGCAGAAATGATTGGAGAATTTTTTAAATAAATTCAGAGTAGTGTATAAGTCAGAGTTCAATCAGAAAAGCAGAACCACTAGAATGTGAAATATGTGTATGTGTTTGTTGTATGTGTAAAAGGACTTGTTCCAGGAATCTGGACTTCTTGCCTCCCTGTGAGGAGATATTTCTCCTTATCTGATCCTGGGACTTGAAGTCCACAGGGCAGAAAATCAGGAAGAAAAGATGAACGTGGCAGGAGGGAGAGGAAGAACAAAATGAAACACACAGGGGCAAGCTGAGGGCCACAGGACAGATTGAAATCTGTGTCAGTTCTTGTTGTCTCTGACCTTGATGGTACACATATCCTCCAAAAGCCATGTCCTCAATGTCACGGAGTTAAACACAGTCACCTGGCCAAGAAGTAAGAGAAGATGTAGAGAGTGCCAAGGAAAGATAAAGTAGTTTGAGTTCTGGCCACACCTCACATCATTGAGATGATCTAGTAAATCAGAGACAATGTGTGTGATCTACAAAGTGGCTGCTTCTTGCTTTTGTCCTCCAACTCTCCCACAAGACAGTTTTTCTAGTAATCTAACCTAACTAGAAATACTATACACAAGGGAATTCTGGGAAATGTAGTTTAGCCTAGCCAAGCTGACATAATACAAACCACCAGAGATGGAAATACTTTTCTTAGAGAAGATACAATAAACAGTTGTAATAACACATGTTTAAGTAATTTTTATTTAAGAAGGAAAGATGAGAGGTATACTTTCTGGGCTCTTAAGTATTTGAGAATATCTTTTTCTTGATATCATATTTCATTAAAAACTTAAGTATGGAGAAAATTCTTGATTTTATTTTTTCCCTCAGAACTCTATAAAAGTTGTTCTGTGTTTTTCCTCTTAATATTACTGAAATGAAAGCAGAAATTCATGAAAGTTTTTGGCTACCTTTTAAGCAATATTATTTTTTTGTCTGAATAGCTTGTAGTATTCATTTTTTGTCCTTATAATGTAAACTTTTTGTCAAAATGTGGTAGATATGGTTCTTGCAGCAGACATTATCAGTAGCCTACCCAGTATCCACTCCCTTGCTTCTTTATCCATCAGAAACTAAATTTTGTTTGAACAATAATGTTCCCAGCCAAAAAAAAAATTCCCAGCCTTCAGTGTAGTTAGAGGTGGTCGTGTAGTTTGGCCAGTGATCTCTTCTTTTTAACTTCTTTATTCCTGATCTTGAAATTGGAATGAGACATTGGAGGTGGAGCAGCCTCCATGTGACTATTCCTTCTCCCTTAATGTTCACTTGCAATATACCAGTGAACAAAACAATCAAAGACATTTTCTCTAACTTAAACATTGGTGCAGCTGAAACTCTGCTGTATATCAACATATAATAATATAATTAAATAAGTAAAATATGAAGAATATTGACCATAATAAAAGCAATGAAAAAATATCAGAATATGGAATTCTAGGACACTGGTGGGTGCAAAATTAAATAGGATGATGAGGAACGTTTCACTGATAGGATAACATTTGACTAAAGACAAAAAAAGAGAGCAGGCCATGCAGTTAGCTAGAGGAGGAACCAATGGTAGTGAGGAATAAACCAATGCAAAGGTCTGAGCCAGGAATGTGTCTGCTATATTCAAGGAAAAACAAGAAACTAGTTTGGATAAAGTTCAGTGGGGATGGGTGGACTAACAGGAGATGAAGTTAGAGAGGAAGTGGAGGGCTTTTAGGCTATTGTGCAGAATTTGTCATCTAATATGAATGAGATAGATAGTTAATAGAGGATTTTGAACAGGGGGGAAATTTTAAAATGATTTACATTTTAAAAAGCTTTTCTTTTGTTTTGTATTTAAACTTTTGATTTGATTTAATTTTAGACTTACAGAAAAATTGCAAAAATTGTACAAAAAGTTCCCTTATATCCCTTATCCCACTTACCCTGTGTTAACACCTACGTCAAACATAGGAAATTAACACTAGTGCAATATTATTAACCAAACTTCAGATTCTTATTCAAATTTCACATTTTTTCTTCACTTATGCCTTTTTCTTTTCCAGAATCCTATCCTAGTTCCCATATTGCATGCAGTTTTGTTCTTTTTGTTTCTTTCCTTCTTAGCCTCTTCCAGTCTGCAACAGTTCGTTACTCTTTTCCTTCTTCCATGACCCTGACACTTTAGAAGAACACTAATCAGCAGTTTTGTAGAATGCCCCTCAAATTGTGTTCATCTGATATTTTCTCATGGTTGGAAAGAGTATTAATCAGTTCAGGCTGCCATAACAAAATACCACAGATTGGGTGGCTTCAATAACAGCTATCTATCTCTCCCAGTTCTGGAGGCTGCAAGTCCAAGAGCAAGGTTCCAGCCAATTCAGTTTCTGGTGAAAGTACTCTTCCTGGCTTGCAGATGGCAGCATCCCCACTATGTCCTCACTGATCTTCGGTGTGAGCATGCTGTCTCAGTGCATTCTCCTTGGCAGTGGTGTTGTGGGGATCACTCTGATGTCTCATCTTGTAAGGACACTAATCCTATTGGATCAAAGCCCCATCCTTATGACCTCATTTTACCATCTTTTTTTTTTTTTGAAGTATAGTCAGTTACAATGTATCAATTTCTTGTATACAGCATAATGCTTCGGTCATGCATATACATACATATATTCATTTTCATATCCTTTTTCATTAAAGGTTATTATAAGATATTGAATATAGTTCCCTGTGCTTTACAGAAATTTGTTTTTAAATCTATTTTTAAATATAGTGGCTAACATTTGCAAATCTCAAACTCCCAAATTTATCCCTTCCCACCCCCTTTCCCCTGGTAACCATAAGATTGTTTACTATGTCTGCAAGTCTGTTTCTGTTTTGTAGATGAGTTCATAGTGTCCTTTTTTCTTTCTTTTCTTTTTTATATTTCACATATGAGTGATATCTATGGTACTTTTCTTTCTCTTTTTCACTTACTTCACTTAAAATGATGATTTCCAGGTCTACCCATATTGCTGCAAATGGCATTTATTCTTTTTTATTGCAGAGTAGTATTTCATTGCATAAATATACCACAACTTCTTTACCCAGTCATCTGCCAATGGACATTCAGGTTGCTTCCATGTCTTGGCTATTGTAAATAGTGCTGCTTTGAACATTGGGGTGCATGTATCTTTTTGAATTAAGGTTCCCTCTGGATATATGCCCAGGAGTGGGACTGCTGGATCATATGCTAAGTCTATTTTTAGTCTCTTGAGGAATCTCCATACTGTTTTCCACAGTGGCTGCACCAAACTACATTCCCACCAGCAGTGTAGGAGGGTTCCCTTTTCTCCACACCCTCTCCAGCATTTATCGTTTGTAGACTTTTTAATGATGGCCATTCTGACTGGTGTGAGGTGATACCTCATTGTAGTTTTGATTTGCATTTCTCTGATAATTAGTGATATTGAGCATTTTTTCATGTGTCTATTGGTCATTTGTATGTCTTCATTTGAGAATTGCTTGTTTAGGTCTTCTGCCCATTTTTGGATTGGGTTGTTTGTTTTTTTGTTAAGTTGTATGAGCTGTTTGTATAGTTTGGAAATTAAACCTTTTCAGTTGCATCATTTGCAGATATTTTCTCCCATTCCATATGTTGTTTTGTTTTATTTATGGTTTCCTTTGCTGTGCAAAAGTTTAATTAGGTCCCATTTGTTAATTTTTGCTTTTATTTCTATTACCTGGGTAGACTGCCCTAGGAGAAGACTGCTAAGATTTATGTTAGAAAATGTTTTGCCTATGTTTTCTTCTAGGAGGTTTATAGTGTCTTGTCTTATATTTAAGTCTTCAAGCCATTTTGAGTTTATTTCTGTGTATGTTGTGAGGGAGTGTTCTAACTTCATTGATTTACCCTTAATTACTTCCTTAGAGGCCCCATCTCCACACTGGCTGGGGGGGGTGGTTAGGGCCTCAATATATTAATTTTAGGGAGGACACAACAATTCAGTCCATAACAAAGGTTTTGTATTTTTGGAAGGACTACCACACACACACAAAAGACTTTATGCAGCATATCAAGGGATTTATGATATTGGTGTGTCTTATTACTTGTATTTATCTTGATCATTTGGATAGGTTGGTGTCTGGTAGGTTTCTCCCCTATAAAGTTACTATAAGTAAAGAGTATTTTGGGGGAGATAGTTTGAGGCAGCAAATCCTGTTTCTTCTCTAACTTCTGCCCACTAATTGTAGCACTCATTGATGAATCTTGTCTGCAACAGTTACTACTAGGACACTTACAATGATAATTCTCTATTTCCCCTTTCCATCTACACTTATTAACTGAATTTCAACTGTAAGGAAGAGGTGTCCCTTCTCCCTCATTTATTTAGTTTTTTTCAGGGTAATACTTTATATAACAATCTGAAAATCCATTCGTTTGGTTTTAAATCTTACAAAATGAGTGGTAAATCAAAGATCTGTTCACTATTCTCTGAGTATGTGTGCTTATATGTCTCTGTGTGGACGAATGTTTGTGTCTGCAGAAGCTTTTGCTTTTTATAGTCATTTTAGCCCCACTTTAACTAACATATAAAGTCTTATTAGTCTAACAGTGCTAAAACCTCCATTAATGCTAGATCTTTAGAGACCGCCAGTGTTCATACTATCTGGGAAACCAGACATGAATGCTGGATCTTAAGTCCCTCTGACCTATATCCTCCAGCTGAGGAGCTTCTCTGGGGAGGTGTGTGTGTGTGGAGGTCTTGGCAGTTCCTTTTCAGAGCCGTGCATTTTCAATCATAGATACCTCGTCTTGGGGCTCAGGTGCTGTGATGTGGCTCTCTCCTGGAATTGCACACACAGGAAGCTGAAGAGCTTGGTGCTGAGAGGTCATCACGGTAGGGGAAGAACCAAGTTCTTTTGGGTTCAGATTGTCAATGTTTTCCTTTTCTCTGGCCTCAGGAGTTCCTGCTGGCTTCTCTTGGCAGCTGTGGATCAGGAGAGGCCTCTAAGGAGGCCCTAGGACTTGGGGCCTCAGCCCCTGAGGAGGCCTTAGGGCTGGCAGATAACCCTGTTCGGAGGCAGAAGGGCTGGAGAGTGCATTCCTCAAGGAGAACCTAGGGCTGGGAGTGGCCCTGGGCAGAGGCGGCCTGTTGTGGGGTGCAGAGGCCCTCTGCACTGAGGCTGTCTTCTTTGGCCATTCAGATCCTTCACTTGAGGTGTGGATTCGGACGACTGCTTCTGGGAAAAATGAAGCCTGCTCTGAAGAGATCAGGATTCTGCCTGGTGATGGAGCTGGGGAGCAAGAAAAAACTTCCCCCTGGGACTCCCCACTGTCAGTGGTGGGGGAGGCCTGGGCCTGGGTGGGGCCATTACAGGCGAGCAGCGGCTCTTCTTCCTCAGAGGAACTTGCCTCGGCCTCCTCCTCTATTTCCTTGTTTTGCAAGGGCTCTTCTTTAATCTTGGAGTTGTCTTCTCTCTGGCCTGGATCAGACGCCAGTTCTTCTTCACTTGCTGAGATGGAGTCCCTCTCGCTCTTCAAGGAGAGTGCAGAGGCGCTGGTAGGTGAAGTCAGAGGGCTGGTGACTGTGGCTGTTCGGATCGGGGGAGAGATGACTAAGGAGCGCCTGCTGCTGCTTGAGAGTCCCTTCACCACAAAGACTTTGTCAGAATGTTGCTTCTCCAGTTTGCTCATCACCTCATAGAGATTGTGGTTCAGCTTGCTCATCTCCCTGTAGAAGACGTCCTTCAAGTTGGAAATGTTTTGGAAGATGGTCACATAACAGCCAATACGACTATTATAAAGAATGGGCAGCTCCTCTAGTAGTTCCTGGTTCAGATCTTCAAACACAATCTGGGCTTTGTTGAACTCATCCTCTGCCTTGGCAGTCTTGGCGTCATCTTTCTTCTTGGCGTTCAGCACTGCCTCCTGGTGGTGTCGGGCACTGTTAAACTCCACGAGTTTCCGGCCCCGCTAGGCGGTTCTTTCCTTAATCTCACTGAACTGGTCTACATAGTTCTCCATGGTCCTCAAAGCCTGGTGAGCTAACTTCTGTTCATAGTCTTCCCAAAGGAGATCATTATTGGCTACGATGGACTTCAGCTCCTCACGAACATCCTAGTTGCTGCTGTAAATCTCCTGCAGGGTTTCCGACACTCTCTTTGAACTTTCACGCATCACTTTGACGGCTCCTGAGGAAGTTCTTCAGGTCCTTGTATAGCTTGTGGCCTTCAGCCTGTTGGTAGAAGTTGCTGACACTTTGCTCAAACCGTGCATCTTTGGTTTCCACAGTTTTCCCCAACTTCTGCAGTACCTTCTCCTGGGCCCTGCTGAACTTCTTATCCACCTGCTTGGTGAAGAGGCCGGCGGCGCCGCCCGCCTTGCCCTCGGCCATCCTGTCGGCTCCCCGGGGGCGGCCTGCCTGGCTCTGCGCCCTATGGTTTTCTCAAGGCCACTGAGGAGGAAGTGCGGTTCCTGACATGCCTCGCATCCAGCCCGGGGGGCAGGCCTCGCGCTGCGCAACCCGCCCCGCCGCCGCCTCGCCACCCGCCAAGGTCCACTCGAGGCCCCTGGCAGCGGCCCACTCCGAGCCCGGGCCGCGGCCCTCCTGCGGCCCTCTCCGTGGCTCTCCTGCGGCCCTCTCCGTGGCTCCCAGCCGCCCTGCTCCCGGGTGCGGCCCTGAGGCACTGGGGGCCTTCTCCCTAATTTATGCATTTGATTATATATATATATATATATAGCATAGACTCACTGGGTATATTTTATTCCAGGGTTTAAAGTCAAACACTATCATAATTGTTGTTCAAATTATTCCAGTTTTGGTTAATAGGCACTTTTTCAGAGTGTCTTCTCTGTTTTTGATGAGCCTCCATCTTTAGGAGGAACATTCCCCCTTACCTTCTGACATCACAAAATGTTCTAGGATCATCTTGTATTTCCTTTGCTCCAGCCCACCCTGGAATCAACTTATTCAAGGAGCCCTGGTTCCTTACGTTGGAGAATGGTATTTAGAAGCCAAAAACTGATGCTGGGTGTGCTCTTTGTTCTGGAGTATCACTGCTTCTCGGCCCTCAGTGAATGAGTTAGGAAATACGTGAATGTATGCCACACATAGACCCATATGTGTATTTCTTTATCTGTCTGAATATATATTAAAAACCACGAGCTTATACTGATGCCTCTTGTTCCAATTCAATACTACAGGATTTATTTTCGCTTTCTTCCTTTCCTCATAATGTCTTCCTCCAACAGTCAGAAACCTGGCTCTCATTATCTGCAATATATGTACTCATTTGTTCAATTCTAGCGTACACACAAAAGTAGTTCAGGACTGCTGACTCATACCCCTGAGAAAAACTTTTACTAACTAGATTACAGTGCTTAAGTCTTTAGCTTTGTGCCCAGTGTCTTTACTGCTTCTAGGTTACTTTGGTTAGTTAGTTTTCTTTTTCATCCCCTTAAGTATTATCATGTATTCTTTCACAATACATTTACTTTCATTTGTTAGCATTTGTATTCCAGTTTGGGTTGCCCCCATTTCCTGTTTGGTTTTAATCATTTATTTAGGATTATGTGAAGATTATGCAAGACATTAGCATGATTCTAAGAGCTATACAAAAAGATAGAGAAATATTCCTTGCTAACACATTGCCATTCCCCTCTTCTTTCTATCCCTGCCCCTTTGGTAGTCAGTCTTGATAGTTTTTAGTTTACCTTTCCTGTGTTTTTTTTGCACAAGTGAACAGATGTTTATGTATGTTCTCACAGCTCTTCTTAATATAAAGGGTAACATGTGATGAATACTCTTTTGTGCTTTGCTTTTTTTTTTTTCATTTTATAGTATGTTTTTTTTTCAACTACTCTCCTATTAATGGGCATTTATGTTGTTTCCAATACTTTGCAATTAAAAACAACATTGTAGCTAATACATTTTGTAGCTATATATTTTCATATTGTTGGAGGTATAGCTTCAGGATAGATTCTTAGAAACAGAATTGCTGGCCCCATTGATTGAAAGGTAAATACATATGTAATTTGGTTAGACATTGCCAAATTTCCCTCCAGAAGAATTTGCATTCCCAATTTACATGTACCAATTTGCATTCTCATCAGCAATGTATGAACATGCCTATTTCTTCACAGCTTTGCCAACAGAATGTGTTGCTATATTCTTAAATGTTCCATTCTGACCAATGAGAAATGGTATCTGAGTGGTTTTAATTTTTATTTATTTCATTTTGAGTGAATTTGAATACTTCTCATATGTTTGAGGGTTTTTTTAAAAAAAAATCTTTCATGGCGAATTGTCTGTTCATATATTTTCCTCATTTTTCTATTTGGTTTTTGGTCCTTTCCTCCTCCTTAACTTACACTTCTAACACAATTACTTGGCTATTGTGCTAAGTAAAGGTTGTAGAAGGACACTGGTGGAAGCAGGGAGACAGTTATTTCAATGATTCTAATGAGAGATAATGCAAGGTTGTCACAGTGGAGGTGGTAAACAATGGTCAGATTCCAGGTGAACCTATAATGAAGAATAAGAAAAGGAATATATGTATGTATATGTATGACTGAAACATTATGCTGAACACCAGAAATTGACAGATTGTAAACTGACTATACTTCAATTTAAAAAAAAGAAAAAAAAAGCTATATGAGATTATCACAAGTGAATATAGGTGTAAAACAGACATGTAAGACCTGAGCAATAAGTAACTCCAACAATAAGAGATCAAGGAGGAGGGGAGGAATCAGCCAAAGAGACTGAAGAGGAGCAGCCAATAAGGTAGTAGGAAATAAAAAATATGGTGTCCTGGTAGCAGAGTTAAGAAAAAATTTCAAAGACAGACATAAAAAGTAGCAAATGCTACTGACAGGTCAAGTAAGATAAAGACTAAGAATTGACTGTTAGATGTAGCAATACAATGACTGTTGGAGACCTTGAGAAAAACAGCTTTAGTAGACTGGTAAAAATAAAACCCTAATTTGAGTGAATTTTAGAATGAGAGGGTAGGAGTTTAAGATCATCAGTATAGACAAATTTTAAGAATTTTGCTGTAAAGTATTCAAGCCACATTTCCATATCATGAAATACATTATGAGAAGAAATGTGGGTGCTTGATTCCATGAACAAAAAAATCTTAATAATAAGCCAAAAAATCAAAAGGAGAAAGTAGGCTGAAAAGAGGTTAAAGAAAAAAATGAAATGAAATGAGGATGGAGGCAATATGTCTCTTAGGATGATTTTGGTTGAATTTATTTAACAAACACTGATAGTATATGTATAGTTGGATCACTTTGCTGTATACCTGAAACTAACATTGTAAATTGACATGTCAATAAAAAATAAGAATTAAAAACAATGATACATTGCTATGTGTCAGGCACTATTGAAGGATTTATAAATACAAATTCAATAATCTCTTCCAATCCTCAAATTTCACTTGAGATTGTCCTTCTTCAAACCTTTAAATGTACTCAGATATAAGAGCCCACAATTGTATCTTATTCGTTTATACTATTTCCCTAAGTGAATATATCCAGACCTATGACTTTAAATAATATCTGTTTACTGATGGCCTATAACTATATATCTCCTAGTGCCCAAATTTAATATTTTAGCTTGATGGGAATATGAAATGTTAATTTTTAATATTTTAACTTGTTTTAATTTTTCCCACAAAGCACACGTTTCTTTAATAATAAAATGTTAAAATTTTTCATAGGTGGTAATTAATGAACTTATATTCCCACTAATAGATAAATTAAGAAGACTGACAAGTGACCATTAGTTATAGCAACATGGAAGTCACTGGTGTCCTTAACAAGATCTATTTTGGTGTGGTAAGGGGAGCAAAACCTGCCTGGAAAAGTTTGGCAGTCCTTCAAAGAGGATATGACCCAGCAATTACACTCCTACGTATGTACTCAAGAGAACTGAAAACATATGTCCACACAAAAACACGTACCAAATATTCATAGCAACACAGAAACATAACATCCTACTAGCCAAAATGTACACAACCCAAAAGTCTATAAACAAATGAATGGATAAATGAAGTGTGGTATATCCATACAATGGAATATTACTCAGCAATTTTAAAAAGAATTAAGTACTAATAGACCTGACACAGCACAATGAAACTTGAAAACATTAAGCTAAGTGAAAGAAATCAGTCACAAAAGAAAATATGCTGAATGATTTAGTTTATGCATATGAATGTCCAAAATAGTCAAATATACAGATAGAAAGTGTACTAGTGGCTGCCAAGGGCTGGGAAAAGGAGAGTCTGGGGAGTGACTGCTAATGCTTATGAGATTTCTAAGGGGATAATAAAGATGTTCTAAAATTAGATCATTTGATGGCTGTGCAGCTCTGTGAATACAATGAACACCACTGAATTATACACTTTAAATGGGTGAATTTTATGGTATGTGAATTATCTCAATAAAGCTGTTACAAAAATACCAAAAAGGCATGAGAATCTGGCTGGTGCTCAGTTTGCATTTGTTCTGCTCCTTCTCAGTATTTTCTGATTTACTGTTGTCTATTTTGTTGGAAATGTACAGATTTTATTTGACTTACTTCCAGGAATTTGTTAATTGTTAAAAAAAAATAACCTTTTCCTCCTTCTCCTTAATCTCTATCTCTACACCACTCTCCAAATCAAAGACAACCAGATAGAAAAATGTTTGTTTGCCTCTATTAGGAAAACTACACTTTACAATTTTAAAAAGTATGAAATATGGCCATATTCAGATTTACTTCTCATACAATCCAAATCACATATGTACATATCAAAAAAAAAAAAAACAAGGAACCATTCACCTAGGAATAATAACATATCACTTTAAGCAAACAATACATTATATAGCCTAAATTCTAAAACCCATTTTGGATTATATGAGACTACTTTGTCAAAGTTACAAAACAAGTGTCCCTCACGCTTGAGAAATGTTTGAATTTTTAAGTAATGCTGCTATAATACATTTTCTTTCATGAAATTAAAAAAATATTTACATCAATGGTGAGTAGAAGCTATCATCATTTTATGGATAAAAAGACATATACATACACAAGTCAATTGACAAAGCTGTTTAGAGCTGATTTCCTCTCTTGGATTATTAATTTCAGCAGTACACAATAAATACCTATTGCTGGAATAACATCTGTGCAATTTAGCTAAAGATATAAACAATAACAAATATTCCAACTTGGGGAATTCTAGTTAAAGTAGAAGAAAAATAGAAAAATTCTCCTTCCAAAAAAAGGTCTGGACAAAGACCCAGATAGCCCATGTAGATTATTCACAAAAGTCAAAAGTGAATCAACCTTTTCCGTACTCCTTAAATAAAATTTTATAATCAATTTTATAATGAAAAGACAAGTTTCATCTTCAAAGATGCTTTCAGAATGCATCTATAATTAACTTAATGCAAAAGTATATGAAAAACACAGCTATTTCATTCAAGTCTTTTAGCATAGCAATATTTTATTATTTTTGGTGCATCTTCTTACGCATTTCTTCAAGAGCTGCTTCTTTCTCTCTCAGCGCCTGCTTAAGTCTTCTTATTTTTTCATCTCTAATGGTTTCTTCTAACTCTGGTGGTGTCATGGGGAAAATATCATCAGTATAATTTTTATTGAAGGAATGGCTTTGTTCAAAAGCTGCACTTGAACTCAGTGTGCCTTTCTCTTGGTTCTCTTGGGTACAATCTTCTATCTCAGGTCTCTCTTCTTCCCTGGTTTTGCTGAGGCTTGAGAGATTGCTACAGTGTGATACATCTGAAGTTGGTAAAATACTGCTAAAGTCTTGCGAACCAGTGACATTAGTTCCTCCATTTAGAGCTGTGTTACAAATATTCTCAGTTTTTCTCTTCTTTGTGTGATCCATCTTCTTAGCTGTTTTTGCTTTTCTTTTCTTATCAAAACCCTGTTGCAATTGTGAGTAAGATTCCAAAAGAAAAACAAATATTATCGCTGTATATATAGTGTACTCTCAAATTTAATGAAGTTTGCAGATATAAATATTTAGCAATTAAATTCAACTCAACAAGATCTATTGAGAACAACTACAGCAAGAAATTAGCATTTACTACTGTATGGTATCAAAGTGAATAGCAATGTCCTGATGGTATTCATTGAGAATTGCTTAATTCACATTTTCCTGCTTAAGTTGAGTATTAGGAGCTGTACTGGTCTACTACCAAAACATAACAATTTGTGAAGAGTCTAAGAAATAGAATTTATTTTTTCCTCTGCATGGTAGGCATATATAGCTTACCACTGGGAAAGACTGACTGGTCTCTGATCTGTAGCTCAGGATATTAAACAATGGTAAAATATTTATAAGTAGAATGACAGAAGGCAAAGCTAGAGGGATATTTTTTTTCATCATTATTGTGTAGATTTCTTAAGCTGTTTTTTATATTAAGAGTAATACTGTAGTGAATATTTGCATGCTTATATTTCCTCTACAGTTCTGTTATTTATTTTAGATATGGTCTTCAAAGTAGGATAACTAATTAAAAAGTCATTTTCTTATAATTTTATGATAAACAGCAGGTGAATAAAAATACTTAAAATTAAAAAAAATTAACTGGGAATGTATTTTTATCTGTGCATACATGGTTCTTTTCAAAACCACTCTGGTATAATACATATATAACTCAAATTTGGTAACAACTATCATTCATATTAATGCACAAGACAAAAAACCCTATCAAGAAAGTTAATACATTTATGTATCTTTGGAGTACATACAAAGGACACTTTAAAATCTATTACCTGTTTTCTCCCTTCCTCCTTCACTATAAATTGTGTCTCTTTGTAAGTATCACTCTTCACCAAATTGCTAAATAAATCAAAACATTCTCCAGAGCCCAAATGGTGAGGAATCCGAGTAAGGCATACTCTCAAATCTTTAGTGAGACCAAATATCTTTTTAAGTTCAGCATCATTCTTCAGATATGCCTTATTGCTTCTTCCTTGAGAATTTTTCCTGTTATTTCTTTCTTGAGTAACTTTTTCTAATGTTGATGCCATCTCATTCTGGATCTGGAATTAGGAAAAAAAAACACACAAACAATACTGCCAATTACTTAAGCTATTTTATCAGACTAGCAACTAAGTGATTATCTCATCTTACTTAAAATGTCATGCTTTAAAGTCCTAAATGGTTGGACTGCTTTACTCTTGCCTTACTACCCACACTTGAAAACCTGAACTTAACTGAGCAAATCCACAATGTTCCCTTGCAATTTTACTTCCTTGCACTAGAAAAGTAGCAGGTAGTCAATTCTTAAACAAATGAAATGAGAATAGAGACTAATGACAAGTTAAAAGTAATCTATATGGCTTTATTTTGGAAACTGTCATGTTTTGGAAAACTCTTATGCCTTTAATCAATCTTATACTTAATCAGAATGTACCTCCTTACATCTCTGAAGTTCAGTGAATTCTGTACTGAAGGGGAGAAATGCTGACGTTATTAAGTAGACCCCTAAGAAGGAAAAGGTGGGTACAAATACTTAGCACAGACACACGTATCTTAAGTAGAACAGAAAGGTAACTATGTGAATATGTTGGATAATTGAATGAGGTGTCAGAAAGAAGGGCTAAAAAAAGGAAAAGGACACGTCTACTGAAAAAAAAAAAAACCCAACCCAATCAAGACGTTGATAAATCCTATTTCCACAAATGACTGAAAGATAAGCCCTGTCCTACCCCTTCCACCACCTACCTAAAAAAAAAAAAAAACTGCCAGATATCTCCCTAACACCACAAAACAAAGAAACAAACAAATCCCAGCTCTCCTCTATGCATAATAATAATCTGTGCATATACTCAAAGTAGGCTCTGAAATATTTATGTGTGTATATGTATTTCGGTGTACAAATATAAGTATGCACATATACACACACACAGTTTTACTAAGCTTTGAATTCACATTGTCCTTCTCCAACTCTTCTAAACCTTGTTGCTCTGTGATTTGTTTAATTTTGTTTTAAAGACTTGGCATGCCAAATGATTCAAGAGAAAGATATTGCTTGAGTTCTCTCTATCACACTCCTGAAGAGTTTTCTTCTGATGAAAGCTTTGACTTATTTAAGCATTCATGTCTGTATGGTATGTGTGTGATGAAGAGGAGGTTGGGAGAGGAGTGGAAAAGAGGTATCACAGATAACTTTTGAGAATTAAGAAAGAAAAGATTTCTATATACATAGATAAAAAGAACACCCTGACATGGGAAAATTACCTTTGGTTCTTGGTCTCTGAAAACACACTGTTGTGAAGTAACAGTTGTTGCATCAACAGAGGAACTTATTTTCTCTATGCTCTGGATGATATTTCCTTTTCTGGGGGCATTCTGTCCTGTACTAAATCCATCTGGAAAGTCTGGCTTTGTGAATAAAGTCTTACTCTGTTTTAAGCAGTTAATGGATTGGTTCATATTATGTGGATCTGGGGTAGAAAGAAATGGTTTCTCCACTTTTTTATTCTTCTCTGCCCTTAGATTGGCCATGGAAGCAAGTCGGGTATTTGAAAGTGATTTTGTCTCCATCTGGGAACATTTACTTTTAGCCAAAACAATATTTACAACCTCTCTGGATATTTCTGTGACTGGACTTGAACTCACTATCTGAGATGTATCTTTTCTTGGAATATCAGGAGAAACAGAATTCTGTTGGTCAATTAGTGATGGCAAAACATCTGTCCCCTTTTTAGCCAACAGGTAGACTTTCCCATTAAACATAACCAAAGCATTATCTTTAATAGGCATACTTTTGGATTGTGTCCCACCAGGACTGATGGTACTCAATGGTGGCATATTAATAATATTGTCTCCCAAACTTTTCCTATCTACAAAAGTTTTTAAAATCTTTGAAGCCACATTATTTGAAGATTTAACAGGAACAAGAGATGGAGTGCAAGGCTGTAGATTTTCTTGAAAAATCCATTTCACTGGAGCAGCTTGAGAATGCTGACCACCTTTTAATTGTGTCTCCTTAGCAACATTCACTGGAATTTGTGTGGTATTTAGTATCACTGGCTTTGCTATTTCTGTAACAGGTTTTGGGTAAATGTTTTGAAAGTTCTTGGTAACTACATTTTTCACTGTATTTACAGGAGATACATAAATAACAGTCGGTATTTGGGAGGCCTCAACTGTTCCTGAGGTACTTGTGGTTGCAGATGCAAGTATCTTTTGCTGAACTGAAGGAGGCAATGATGACGCTGGTACAGATTTCACTTCAGCATGGGCTGGAATCTGTAAATGATGCCCAGAAGGCAAAACTGGAGACTTGACAGTCATTGGAAGACTCTGGGTATTTACTAAAATATAAGATGAATCATTTTGTGTTGAGGAGGGAGAAACAGCAAATGTTTGCATGGTGAGTCCATCAATTTTCACACCATGACTCTGAACTTTAGAAACTGATGAAGTAAAATTTTCAGTTCCCACAGAAGTAACTCTAACTTTTTCTGCTGTATCTACTGTTCTTGTAAGAAAATAGTTTGAAGAACTGGCTGGCTGAAAAATGGGCAATTGAACTGATGAACTTGTGGAAGAGCTGGAAATCTGAGTCTTAAAAGTAACTTGAACTGGGCTTCCTGTATTCCCTTTCAAAGCATCAGACATGACTGAAGATTGAACTAGCGGTATAAGATTTCCAGAGGAATTAGGAATTGGAAGTAATTGCAGAAGATTTTTTCCATCCGAGCCAATCGTCTGAACTACTTGGTACATGCAGCCTGAAACACTTAAAAGAACATTGAGTAAATAAATACAACATACTACATGGTATATACATTTTATTTAAAAACATATTTGCAAATATTATTTTTAAAATACAAAAATTCATAAAATAAATGTAATTTGTCACTTTGCATTTTCAAAGTGATATACTGCAAAACAAAGATTTTGAAGAAGTAGAAGAAATAATCAAAGATATGATCAGCTTTGATTTAGATCTTCTCACATGATTAGGCAATAGGTATAAGATATTAGCATTTATTCCTAAAACTAAAAGTAGACTTTTCTAAGGTTTTACGCTGGATAAAATTTTGCCTACTAGAACATGCTCCTCTTACACTATTAGCATTTTCCTTTCTCCTTAAATTCTTTCCTCTTGTTTTCTCCTTTATTATTACTAATCAGGACTCTCATTTCATCTCCATTTATGCTTATTCCACTTCCCTCACTCTTTTCTCCCTTCACCCAATCTGTTCTATGTTCTTCCCTCTAATAATGACTCACAAGTTCTACTGTCAGCCATACTTCTTTGCTTAAGGCATCTCTTACGTTGATACCTTAGGGTGCCACTATTTCTGGAGACTAAACTTAGTTACTCATGTAGGAACCAGTTTCTTCTTTGATTTATTGTTTCAGCACATTTTTGATATTTGGTGCTAAATAGATCTTGGTGTGGCAATTACTCATATTAGTTCCAACTGTCTGTCAGTCCGTATTTATAACAGCAACATCATTTAGCTGAAAGGTTTTCAATGAACACAGAATACACCGGAAGTCATTTTTTTTCAACCTAGCCTATTTTAATCCTGATACTTATGAACTAGTTCTTAGCACAGGTTGTCTGATTTTTTAAAAATCTAATACATAACAGTCTCTGTATAATCAATTATTCGTAGATTTCTTGAATGCAGACTCTTCAAGTTGTACATACCTAAAATCACCTTTCAGTTCTTGGAAAATACTAAACCCTCACAGGACTCGGGGCCATCACACATGCTACCTAGGTATTTCTCTCCCATCCACATAACTTAAGTCTCAACATAAATGATACTTCCCAGGAGATACATTCTCAGGCCACCTTAACTACCCTTGTCCTTCCTTTATAATTAATAGTATTACATCTATCAATTTCCTTCATGGTACCACAAGTTGTCATCATATATTAGTATTTTTCACTAGTCAACACACTGTCTCTTATGCTAAATTCCAGCAACGTGGGTAAAGAGTCCATGTCTTACAGACCCAGTATGACCTTCTATGACTAAGGTCAATGAAGAAAAAAACTTAACAAAATATAATAAGCAGACTTCTCATTAGTGCAAAGGTGTGTTTTACTGCCTACAGGTACTTTTAAACACTCGGGTATTAACACGAATCAAAGCCAAAAATTCTATGCATCCTAGGATGCACTGGAACTCAGTTTTACCTTTCTGCAACCCAAAATAACATAATTATATCTTTACAAATGTTTAAAACAGTTTTCTTGCCATTTGACAGTACTTCAAAATGTTCTATTACTTTCAATAAATTAAAAGGTAATCTTTAAAGAGACGCACGAACAAAGAAAAGTATGAGTTCTTGCTTTAATGACGTGAAGAGAAAAACCCACCTTCACCACCTCCCCATACCCCAAAAAGCAAATATAAACTGGATCAGAACTCATTCAACTTTAATGTATTAAACCAAAATTTAAAGTGTCTGTTATGGTTGAGGTAGTAGGTTTAGTTATGGGGAAAAGGTCAATAAACTATAGCCTGTGGGCCATATCTGTCCCCCACCTTGTTCCTGTGCAGTACACAAGCTAAGAATTGCCTTTATATTTTGAATTTGAAAAAAATCACAAGAATAATATTTTGTGATATGTGAAAATTACATGAGTTTCAAAACCCAGTATTTATAAATAAAATTTTATTAGTACACACTCATATCCATTTTTTTATGCATTGTACATGGCTGCTTTCATGCTGCAACAACAGAGTTGAGAAGTTGCCACAGAGATCACATGGCCTATAATGCCTAAAATATTTACTATCTGGCCCTTTACAGAAAATATTTGCTAGCCTCCAAGCTAGTTCAACTCACAATTCCTGAAAGAACTTAAACTGCTGGAAACATGGACATGAAGATAGGCAATTATTAAGTGAGATAAATGATGTATTTGGATGAGTACCAAAATGCTCACCTTTTCTTAAAACATTCTCTCCTCAAGGTTTCCTAGATGTGACACGTTTACCCCTGTATGACTCCTCAATCTTCTTTGCCAACTCATCCTACTTGAATCAACCTTCAAACATTGGAATTCACCAAAGTTTAGAGTGAATTCTTCTCTTCTTACTCTGTAAGCTCTCTCTAGATGACTTATTTTAGATGCATGACATCAGTTAAATTACCATTTCAATATCAACAATTCAAATATTTGTATCTTAGCTCTTTTGAGATTCAGGCTTTTGACATTTCCACTCAGAATCTCAAACGCTCTTAAAACTCAACATGGCCTTCCCCAGTGTTTTTCCTTCAGTAAGTGGCATCCCAACTATCTTAAAAGCCTATGTCCGAACAAGTTAATTTCTGCTTTCTTACTGTCTGTATTTAACCTATCACAAAATCCTATTGATATTACCTCTTAAATTTCTCTTGATCTGTTCATTTCTTTTCAAATCAACTGTCACTACTATAGTCCAAACAGACATCATCTCTGGCTTGGACATTTACAGTAGCTTCGTATCTTCTCCTTTTCAAATTATTTCACACTTGAAAGCTGTCCCTTCTTTGCTTAAAATATGTCAGCAGCTTCCCATTTCCTTTGAGTGGTAGAAAAGAAACCAAGAGATTCTGATACAATGGAAGTCAAAGGAAGAGAGAGTTTCAAAAACATTGGCCAAGTCTATTGAAAGTTTCTGAGAGGCCACGTAGGATACAGGTTAAAAATGTACACTGAAATTAATGGCATAAGTATCACTGATGGCTTTAAAAGAGCAGTTTGGTGGGGAAAGAAGTTGCCAGGAGAGAATTATGAAGAAAGAATATGAAGATGGCAAGGACAGACAACTCTTTTATGAACTTTGACCATAAAAGGGAAGAGAAAAGCTGGTAAATAGTTGGAGGTTAAATGGGGTCAAAGAAAATATCTTTCTTTTTTCTTGTTTTTAATGTTAGGTGAACCAGAGCATAAATGCTCATGTTAGTCATCAAGAGGAAGAGACTGTTAATAAAGGAGAAAGAGGGATAATTAATAACGTAAAGTTTGAAAAGGAGGTAGGAAATTGGGACCAGAAGACAGGTGGAGAGATTGAATCATAAAGAGAGCTGATGAAATATTTCTCTTCACTGGAACTGGAAGAGAGGTTCAACTGCAGATCAATTTAAAGCTTTGGTGCTAGAAGGTTAATTCTGATCTAGTACCTTTTATCTGAGCTGTGAAAAAGGACATGACATCATCTGCTAAGAAGAGGAGCAAAAAGAGGAAGAGACTTGAGAAAAATCCGTAAGATTTGAAATAGCTTTTGTGAGAAAATAAGCTGACCTCATAAAATATTAGATTCATCAGGCAGCACTGATTGCCCAGGGAGATTGGTAATGATTATAAATTTATAGTGATATCAATCTCTGCTCTCGGGAGATTTCCCTTGTTTCATGGGGTATAGGCAAAGAGAAAGTAAGTCAATGAGTTCATCCAGGGTTGGGGTGTCTTCAGAAGACTACAACAAAAATCAAAGAGGAACAAAAGATTTTAGGGTATTGAAAAAATGATCAAATGATGAAATACAAAATCTATACTAGATGGGATGGAAATGAGAACATGAAGGCTAAAATAGGGAGAAAATAAAGGGAATGGACTGAAAGGCCAGATAAAGGTAAAAAATAGAGTGGGAGTACTTAAACAACTAAGCTAGAAATATAGGAACTGGTGTTTGGAAAGAAGGATGTCTGAATCAAGAACTTTGTAGATGCAGCAATTTCATCTGATAACAAGAACTACAGAAGTGACTAGCTAGTGATAGAATGGAAAACAAACTGGAAAAAACGATCTTTGTACTGAAAGACCAGGTGACAAAGAGGTTATCCATATGTAGGATTAAAGAGAAGTCATGTAGGATTAGAGAGAAGATTGAGTCGTGAGTGCCAAGTTCAGTGACAGGAAGTTAGTAGATGGTATTAATGAACCACAATTAGGATTATTTACCAACTTCTGGTCACTGATGTACCAGAAAGTTGTCTTGAAGCCCACTCTCTTCTGCAATCTATTTTCTTTCCCATTATTCTACTCTACCTTATTCTCAAAGATTACCAAAAATATCCTCATAGTTAAACCTGGCTTTACTCTATCCTTATTCCCTAAGGTACTTGGCTGAAATAGGCACAGCTAGCTAATTATCCCTCCATCTTGAACTTCTTCCTATCATGAGTTCCACTGTGTACAATGTTTCTTTTGTCATTCTTAATGTTCCCTTTCTTATTCGTTTTCTGCATTTTAAGCATCCAACTATGACTACTCCCTAAAGCACTTTCTTGACCCTGTTTTTCTTTCAAGACATTCTTCCTTAAAGACTGTACCAATGTTGAAGGCTTCAGCTATTACCTGCAACTATCTCCTTTGCAATAATGACTCTCACAGTCATTATCCCTTCATTCCTTACCCCTAATATTGACCTCAGTTCTACATCTGTGATGTCTGATCAAATATTTTCACTTTTAATACTTTAAAGATAAAATTACTCTCTACTAGAAACTAATACTCTATCTTACCATCCAGTCATGTGTCAGCACTATATTCCAAGTCACTTGGGTCTTAAAACATCTAACCATCTCTATCTTTACCACCCTCCATATTAACCTTTGATTCACCCACAGTACCTTATATAGATGTTTACAAAGGGTAAACATTCAATAAATGTGTACTGATTGAATTATCGATTCTATAAAGCTTTTTTCCCCTTTTACAGTTCTTACTCGTTCTCTTTCTTGACCATTGCCACTTCCACTACCTAGATCAGACCTGCATCACCTTGTGTCTAGTCCTCATTATCTCATCCCCACATTTGGTTCTAACTTTTAAACTAGTTTTTCTGACTATTGCCATTATAATTATATATTTCTGTCAAACTAAATAATTATTTTCATCCTCTTTGCTCAAAGTTCAATAATTCATCATTGCCAATTCAGCTTGACATGAAAATCATCTACAAACTAGCCCTAACCAACCTCTACAACAGTACCACCTATAACTTCTCAACATAAAATCTCTGGTCTTACCAGAGAGGTCTCTGCTATTCCAGATTCCGATGTACATTATTTACTCTAAATATTCTTCAAGGTTTTTTTTTTTTCTTCTCTAATAATTTAAAACATAGTTGTAAATTGTTAATCAATTCATCTTCTCCCTGGAATATATGCTAGTCACTCAAACTCACATTAATTTCTTCCAACCTGGAATCCCTAAAGCACTCCCATTGGTGCTATTAATGCTAGGAGTTAAATATTGCCTTCTATGTTGCCTTTCTGTATTGCCTTTGATCTGTTAGCTAATTTTTAAAGATAAATAAAGTATTGCTTTCCTCAATGAGATTGAAACTCTTCAAGGTTAGAGACCATATCATTGATTTTGTAACTGTTCATCCAATATCAAGCATAGTAGGCCCTCAAAAATTATATAAAAAATAATGCAGCTCTTTCAAACAAAGCAAATATTTCAAATATTGAACTGTCTCAATACCTTTTATTATTTAGTCTCATTTAGTTTATGTACTTCATTTGTCAGTAACAGCTGGCTAACAATAGATGCTTCAACAAACAAGACCCATGCTTTTATAATTATTTGAGCAGGGCAAGCACATTTTAATTGGCATTGTATTTAAACAAATCACACACGCTTCTGATACTTCATTCACATATTTTATTATTTGGCTGCTATATTTCCGCTTTATAAAAAACATTTATATTGCACAAACTATTTTCAAATCTAAGCAGATATTCCCTCTCTTCTCCTCCCATTTCCCCTCTAAAAAGGGGAAGAAAATACAGTTTCTTCTATGTGAATATATCAGTCAAGATTCATATAATCTACCAGAGACCATAAAATCCTTAAGAGTGTGTTATCCTATTCATACTTATATTCTCTACACCTAACAGAGCAACTGGCACATAGAAGACAGTAATATTAGCTGAACTGAATCCCACAAGCTATAATTTTTAAAAATCCATGATTTCTTAGTAACAAATGAAATGAATTCTAAAAGTTAAACTGAAATGCAGAATGCTAAGGAGAGAAGTGATAAATCAGGGTGAAGTTCATATTTCTTCAATCAATATACATTTTTTCCAGATCTAGAAGAGACCAACCTCCCATTTAAGATACTAAAACCCTATAAAGAATCTGTTTTCTTAAAGACCATATTCTGTTAGCCAAAATTAGAACTAAATCTAGAACCAGATTCTGCATCCTACACTCTAGTACATCACTTAAGAATAATCAACATGTTAATTACTTTAAACCAGCTAGGATCTGAACTGAGAAATTACACTGGGAAAATAACACAGTTTAAGGCTTTAAAAGAGAATGGAGGAAAACATTAGAAAGATTATGGGCTTCTAATCCTGGCCCTTCCAATTATTAGTTGATTGACTTTGGTAAATTTACTTAACCTCTTTGACTCTTCATTTGTAAAATGGGGACAATAAGACTTGCTCTGAGAAGTAAATGAAATAACTGGCTGGGATTATGGTAAACTCCCAATATATGCTAGATGTCATCTTCCATTAAACTATATAATTGGTGCCCAAGAACAAGTAAATAAATGAATCATGTAATCTTTTGAAAATGTGAGAACCTTAATAAAAGATACATTAAACATACTTATAATGTTATGTAACTTCTGACATTTTTCACTATTCTAATTTTTACATGAAGCATTCACAGATTAGAATATGGAATGATAAAAATCTTGCAGGTTAATGAACATTTTGTAGATAATTTTGCAAAATATATTTTTCCACTGCTAGTAGACCTTTTTCCATCTTACTCTCTATGATTTAACATTATGTACATACATAGTATATGCAAGTACATAATGTAACAGGATATATGATAAGATAAATCATATAATACTATATAGATACGTTTTTATAAATAATTGTCATAATAAGCAGTCCAGCAAGGTAGTTACTGCCATTTCCATTTTATAGTTGAGAAAATTTAAGTTCAGTAATATTAAATTACTTATTTAGAATGACATGCTGTCTTGGGCAATCCCATCCACTTTTCTGTATTTACTTTAACATAACCCCAGCGTAACAGGGTCCCAAAATATTCATGCATAAATGGAGAAATAAGTAAGAAACAGATTTCAGTTAGCCTGTGTGGTATGTGTGTCTCTCTTTCTCTCTCACACACACACAAATCACAAAAGTAACGATAAAAACACTTACACTGTAGAAAACTAAACAAAACTAATAAAGGCACACTGAACTGACAATGAAATATAATCTTTCTAATCAAACCAAGCCCCCTGCTGAGGACACTCATTTTAGCTCCCTAATTAAGAACAAAGGGTCAAAGGCGGATAGAAGCCAACTGCCAATCACATGACATCCTAATTGCTATTATTGTAGGATGTATCATCACAGGCTTTTATTATAATACCTCCAAGCTGATGACTCACAAGTCTCTAATTTCCAGCTCTGACCCTGCCTGAGTTCCAAATTCAAATATCTCTCTGATTGCTTTCTTGGTGTGTTCCTCATCTCAAATTAATTTACCAATATCTACCAGAAAATTGGCATCATAATTGATCCCCTTTTCTTCATGCCAATTCACTGACAAGGTCTGCCTATTTCCCCCTCTATATTTCTTTGAATCCAACCCATTCTATATCAGCTAGTGCAGACTCTCAGAATCTCTAAAAGGACAACTGAAATAGAATCTTTAATATGCCCGATCCCTCACCCCCAAATCCTCACTAACATCAGTTACATAAAATGACATCTGATCATGATAGTTCTTTTCCTAAAATCCTCTGAAGGATCTCCAACAGATGAAGTCTAACCTCTTTAGCAAATCCTTAAGAACTATCTATTTATCCTGCTAGTAGCATGGTATTAAATAAACACCAGTTACTAGTAATACGTCATACTGGTGCTTTATTTATCTATTCCCTCTGCCTGGGCATAGCCTGTATCATCTTTAATTGGATGGCTAATACTTACATTCCCCAACTCAGCCCCTCCAGAAACCTTTCCTAGAATTCCCTTTCTCTATGCCCTCAAAGCATCATCCTATACATAACACTATGAAAAAGTGTACTGTATCATATTCCCCTCTAGACTTGAAGGTTTTTCATGGGCTTTGCCCATATCCTAAATGGAGTAAGTCTCTCCATTTAGCACAGTCTATCATAAAGTAGGCACTCAGTGAACATTTTTTAACCAATTGTTTGAACTATACTGATAAATGGTGAACTAGCATATGAACCTAGGTCTCTTTAACTCTATCTTCTTTCTACTGTACCATTCTGACTTCTACTTTGTTCTTTGCATATAAAGCCCAAATCTAAATAAACTTAATGCCTACTGTCACAAATACCTTCCAGATTTTTACTTTGTACTGTAAGATTAAATTTGGGTTTTACATTTTATGCTCTGATGAAGTAAGGGATACTTCTAAACAATAAGCATTCTGTACCACATTACTGAGAAATTTTACAAAAGGAAATAAGTAACTCAAGAAAAACTCAAGTATCTAAAGAAAATAAGAAAATCATTTAGTCATTTTAAGGTTATAAAGAAAATAAATGACTTAGTACCAACAAAAAATATTACCAGAAAAAAATAAGAAAATTAACCTTCCAATAAACGAACGAGCTGACATTAACCCAATGATCTACAAAAGTTTACTTGGACGTCATGCAGATTGTTACTTGCAAAACAGAATAGAACCAAATATGAAACCAATAACCAAAATAAGTGTCAAATAGCTTCACAAAGACATCTGGTAACCCAAATATGTGATTTAAAACCTCAGGGATTTGAAGAAATAAATGCATTCAAAGATGATGAAAACAATGCATAAACCAATGAGTTAGTGAACTCCTTATTATTGATGATTATAACTAAAACAAAATTCAATTTGTAATGTTTTAAAAAATATAGAGATAGTCAAAAGGATCTGAAACTGGATAATACAGTTCAAATATACCATAAATAAAAATGTAAGGTTTCTGATTTCTGGTATTGAAAAAGAATGCAATCCTGAAACAAACTGTGTTAGATTTGGGTAAAGTAGATGTCATCAAATATCCAGGTACTAAAATAAGACAGAAGAAATGAACCATCATTAAAGAGTAATTCTATTTTTGCATAACTATACAGGGCAGTCTCTGCCTCCCCCCACCCTCGCCCCCACCCTACCCTCAACTTCCACCAAAAATAAGCCAAAAAAATATACGTACACAAAAGCTGGTTCTTGTTACTATTTGAAATCAACTCTTTCTTGGCAGTTCTTCAATATATTTTTAGCTCACCACTTCTGGTGACTATTTCTTTTCAGAATATTATGAGTGCTTTTTAACAAAGTATTTATTACAATTAGGTTTTGTATCTACTCGTAACTACCTACTTCCTGGGCTAAAATTTGTACAGAAGTAAAGTTGTATCTTATGATAATAACAATAGCTAACATTTAAATAATGCTTTTCCATTTTCGTATACTAAGTATTTTAGTATATTAATTCATTTAGTACTTAAAATATCTCTTAAGTGCTCTTATTTACACACTGGAAACCAGGTCACTGGGTCTCACAGATTTTTTTGTTATTACAAATCTAGGATTAAAACCAGGGAGCCTGATTTTCTTCAAGCATAAATGCTCTTTCTTAATTTTTAAATATCCACTTCCATAATCTCTTCTTCACATTTTCCTTCTGCAGAGACCCATTAACTTTTTTTTCTCACCACTTTTATATTCACAAACCATAGAGAGTACAACTTAAAATACTCTACCTTAGCTAACAATTTTGTTCCTGTTTTATTTCGTCTTAATATAAGCTTTAAAAAAATCTACTGAGTGATAAACTATCGTCTAAGCTTAAAAATAAGTCTTTCCAAAAAATACTGGAATCTCCACCTGTCAAATGTAGTTCCTCGGCATATACATCAAATTCGAGACAGCATTCTCATTACACCTGCTTCAAATACGCTGTTACAATGGATTGATTTTACATAATTTTTCTATTTTTACTTTTCTTATCTTCAAATAAAAATATTACTCTAAATTAAAAAAAAACTCCTTTTCTCTTATTTCAGGACAATTTTTGTTTCTATATTCATGTACTCATCAATTACAACAAAAACGTGTCTTTTCCTCCTAAATCTCTTAAATTATAGCTATTTTCACTGAAGATCCAGCGCCACCTGAGCTGCACTTGCTAATAATCCGCGCTGCTTGCTGCGTGTCTTTCTGCGAGTGCGCGAGAATCTTCCAGAAGGATTTGGTGACACAGACGCGCCCGCCATGTTGCTTTTCCTCTCCCGTGGAGATCTACTCTGTCAGCCTATGAAACTTCAGACGCTGGAGTCCTGCGGAGCAAGGGCAGAGGCTGACTGCGTCAGGCCCTGAGGTTTTACGTTTCCAAGAGGGAAGCGCTCTAGGGCTCTAAATGCCGAAGTGCCGCGCCCTTCCCCTGGAGTGCTCACCCACTCGCGTCTGAACTGCAGAACGTCAGGAAACGACGGCCGATTCGACTTCCTGCTAAGAGACGGGCGAGGGGCGGGTTGTGTCGAGGGAGATTCGAAACCGGTACTTACCAATGCGAGGCGCTGCCTGACTTTTCCTCTGCAGGTTTCAGGAAGACCCTCTGTAGGTTATTGGACATTTTAGACAGGTGGGAGGGGGCAGTACATCCAGGAAAGCGGGGAGTATAGGGGCCGAGGTCCTCCAAGGGGCGAGAACCAGAGCGAGAGAATGTTGGGCTGGAGTTGCCCTGGAGCAACTACGAGGGATTCGACGCGGTCTCGGGAGGGCGTATCCTCAGGCTTCGGAGAAGGCGGCGCAGCCACCAGAAACCGGAAGAATCGGAGCGGCTGACGGGGCGGCTCCAGCCCTAGCCTCTGAAAGAGCAGCAGCTTCGAGTCCCCGCCCCCTGAGAGCGTAGGCCGCCGCTCCAGTCATCCGGAATCAGCGCGGGAGGCGTGGCCCTTAGTGGCACCGCCCCTACCGGCGCCGGATCAGTGGTGAAGACCAAGCCAGGCAGGCTCGGTGGACCCCACCCACAGAAGCCAATTGCACGAGCAAAGCTCAGCCCGGCACCTTCCGGAATCGTCATATCCGGTTGCCTAGGTGACTGGCTCGCTAAAGCCCCGCCCTTATGCTACAGTCCAATCGTAGGTGATGCTTGCTGTCTCTTCTTCCGGATCAAGTAACGAATCGCAAAGGAAAATTCTTAAGATATCTACGCAAAATAAAATGTTTCCGGGGTCAATCGCAAATTTTCTGCTTTTCGTTCGCCGCTAGTGTAAGTTTTCCTGCCCCGCCAGTGTTTTAAAAGACACCGGCAGGATCTTTTGGAGTCGTATGCACTCCTGACTTGAGAAAATTTTAGACGCCTGCCTGTGGCGAGCCTTTGTGTTATTACTACTTCCTGAGGGTTTGTCGTTTTTTTTCCTCTTTCGTGAAGCTTTTCCTGGAGACTTTAACTAACAGCTCCCGCCACCCCACGCTCATGCCTCGCTCGAAATTGTTATTGTCTTATAATTAGTTTATTCTCTTAAAGTTTCATTCCACGTATAAATATACTTTTTGGCATCTTTATTTGGATTTCCAGAGAAAAAACTTTTCAGAAGTCTCTTGATTCCTGCTGTTAAATCACTTACCCGAAAAACAAGTTAGGTCTCTGGCTTGAGGGACAGTCTAGTTCAGCTGAGGCTACAAGGAAGCTGTGGGAAGAGTGGTTTAGAAGATCCAGATTTGTCAGCTATAAGCAGTAAAAAGTAAACTGAGGCGTACTGTTAAAATTTAGATTGATATAAGATAGCCAATTTAAAAGTTTATTTTGTTTTTTTAAAAATCCTGCTTACTTATTCTCCTGACTCCTTAATGAGCTAATATAGATGAAAGACCTTAATGCCTGATACATTAACAGAAAGTAATGTTTTAACTACTGTTCACTCTTTGTTAAAGGTTAATTTTAGCGATATCGAATCCTGTCTGTATAACTGGCATCTATCTTTCAGTCAGATATCTCCCGTATTACTACAGAGCGGGCAGAATGGTAAGCTCTTTATACTGTCGTGGTTTTGGTCATCATCTTATCTGTGAAAGCAAAAATGACTTTAACGAGTTGCCTATTTTTGGCTTGTTCCCGTTTTCTCACTATTTCTTTCGCAGTTTGACTTCTCATATCCATTAACCACTTCTTATAAATGAAACTTATTGTCATAGATTGGGTTCCCTGGGAAGCAGACTCTTGCGATGGACTTTGGTATGCAGAAGGTTTATTAGGGATCATTATCTGTGAAGGGAAGAAAAAGAAGTAGAATTGGGCAGAGGGTGAAGTTATGTTGTGATGCCCAGTGTCAACAAAGGCCTTAGACTATCGCACATACAGCTCTAAAATTAAGATGAACTTTTGAAGTTTTCCCCAATGACATGCAGGATTGCCAAAGAGGGGTGTCTGACCTTAGGCAAGGAGGATCTCCTTAGCTGAGGCAATTACTCAAGAAGCTGATAGCTGAGGCATGTCTGCAGGCAGCACTCCCAGTAACTGGTGGAATAAGACCTTCATTTCTCAAGGGAGGTCTGGGAGAGTCATCATAGCACCCACTGTGCTCATTAAACAACTCATTCAGCTGTTGCAGTTAATGCTGTTTATTACATTTGTTCAAATCTTTACTCAGCAGCATTATTATATCTTCACTCTCGATTTGAAGATTTATCCCTTCTTTGGCCGTTAAACAGAAGAGTTCTTTATTTTTTGTGGGGGTGATAATTGGTTTATTTATTTATTTTAGAGGAGGGTACTGGGGATTGAACCCAGGATCTCCTGCATGCTAAGCAGGCATTCTACCACTTGATCTATACCCTCACCCAGAAGAGTCCTTTAAATCTTGATCATTGAGCCTCTTATTTTCTCAAACTTATTTCCTGGCTCCTCAAGTGATTTCAGCCATGCCTATGGCTTCAATTACCACCTCTAGCGATTGCTATACTAACCAAATACTTACACAATACTGCGTGCCAAGTACTATTCTACGTGCTTTACAAATATTAACTTATTTACTCTTAACAACTAGTAAAAATGATTACATTCAGATGAAGAAACTCATGCACAGAGAATAAAGTAAGAACATGGATAAAGGGGTGAAAGACCAAAAAGAAATTAAAGAATGTTAAATATGGATCTATTTAGCTGGAATATAGAGTGACAATTCTAAGCAGGAACTAACAGAAATGAGTAGATTAATAAGTCAACAAATCCAGGGGATGATTTTATACATGTACATCTCTGAGAAATTAATAATTGAAGCAGACAAAAGATAGGCATAGATAACAAAGCTACAGCTATCCAAACAGTATGCTATTGGCACAAAAACAGACACGTAGATCAATGGAACAGAACTGAGAGCCCAGAAATAAAACTACACTTACATAGGCAACTTATCTAAGACAAAGGGGTCAAGGATATATAGTAAGGAAAGACAGCCTCTTTAATAAATGTTGTTGGGAAAAATGGACAGCTACATGCAAAAGGATCGAATTGGACTACTTTCTCACACCACATGCAAAAATAAATTCAAAATGGATTAAAGACTTAAACCAGGACCGTAAACTTTCTAGAAGAAAACAGGCAGCACATTCTCTGACATTGGTCTTAGGGATTCTTTTTGGATGTGTCTCCTCAGGCAAGGGAACCAAAAGCAAAAATAAACAAATGGGACTGCATCAAACTAAAAACCTTTTGCACAGCAAAGGAAACTATCAATGAAACAGAAAGGCCACTTACTGAATGGAAGAAGTTAATCGCAAACAATATATCCCCAATATACGAATAACTTATACAACTAATCATCAAAAAACAAATGACCCAATCAAAAAATGGGTAGAGGACCTGAATAGATGTTTTTCCAAGGAAGACATACAGATGGCCAACAGGCACATGAAAAGATGCTCAACATAACTAATCATCAGAGAAATGCAAATCAAAACCACAATGAGGTATCACTTCATACCTATCAGAATGGCTATAATCAAAAAGGTAACAAATGTTGGTGTCAAGTATGCGTGGAAAAGGGCACCCTTGTACATTGTTGGTGGAAATTTAAATTGGTGCAGCCACTATGGAAAACAGTATGGAGAGTCCTCAAAATATTAAAAACAGAATTACCATACAATCCAGCAATTCCATTTCTGGGTATTTATCTGAAGAAAACAAAAACACAAATTTGAAAAGATATATGAATGTCTATGTTCACTTCAGCATTATTTGTGACAGTAAAGATATAGAAGCAACCTAAATGTCCATCAACAGATGAATGGATAAAGAAGATGTAGTGACTATGTAATTACATTACAATGAGTATTGTGGGATGCACACAGAATAACCCATGGGGGTACCTAAACCTCAATGTTAATTATATTACAGTGAGCACTGGGTCATGTCAGTGGTCCTTCTCACTACTGCACAGTTGCGGCTGTTGGGTTCTAATCAGTGTCTTGCTGGCACTCATTTAGAGAAAGTAAAGCTCCTTTATGTTGGAGAGGGGCCTAACACCATCTTCCAGACCATCCTCCCTCTCCTCCATCTATCTGCCCAGTGCCCCTATTTATCTAAATACCTAACAGGAGCAGGGACATATATTAAGGTGAAAAATCTGAGGTTTTATGGTCTGCCTAGTGAGTTGTTAATAAAGCTGAGTAAGCAATTTAAAAAAAAAAGATAGGCATAGATAACAAATTTCCAAACAATACAATGAACCAGTTCAAGCCATCAGATATGTAAATAACTCTACTATCATCAGATTGTTCACCTTATTTTGGGGCACAAATATAATATGTATTAAAATAATGTATTAGGCTGCAAAGGAAGCTCTATTAGCTCCAAAGGATGTACTATACATACTATGTTCTCCAACCATAAGTTGATTAAAATTAGCTATTCAGACAATTAAGAATAGCTTTAAGACATAGTTAGAAACTGAATGACCTATTACTAAGTTACCCTTGGATTAAAGATGAAATCATAGTGGAAATTAAGTAATTTAGATACATTTGTCATAAAATAAGAAAGTTTAAGCAAATGACTTAAGCATTCAATTTAGAAGCATTTTAGAAAGTAACATTAGCAAACAAGAATAAGTTAAGCATATAACAACAAAAACAATGCAGTAATATACAAGTAAGCAAAATACAGAATGAAAAGGGGAAACAACTGTAAGTACAGCAAAGATTTTTTTTCTTTGTGAGAATTATAAACAACAATTGTAACATTTGCTGAATTCTGCTACAATGAACTACCATGAGCTGCTGATTCCTTTCTCTAAATTGTAAAAGGGAAACATATATTCTAAGGACTAAGATAAATTTTGAGAACTCCTGAGGGAGCTGAAGGCTGTCTTAAAATGCATATGTAGGAAAGAGAGTAGCTGCAATCTGGGATGGAGCACAGTTACAGAAAACAATGAAAGAATAGATTGGAGAAAGGCAGTTTTATTTCTGTTGTCTCACTCCCACATTGCCTTGGGATAATTAATGTCTGTCCACTCAGAAGACTATTTCTCAGAGGAAATAGTCTTTCTTTTATGTCTCCAAATGCTTCCACTTAAAAAAACTCTCTTTTGTTCTCTTCCTCACACATACAGCATGAGGGGAGTAGGAGGTGGGCAGGCTGGCAGGAGAATGGGCACGAACTTAATGTAAGTAAATTTCAGGTATTTTACAAGGTAAAGTGCCGTGTTCATTATTGTATTTATGTATTTATTAATCATTTAACATGTGAAAAACTGTACTTCCATTTTTCTTTGGTCCCTATCTTTTTGTTTAGTGTGTCAGAATTTTTTGGGATTGTGCTCATAACCTTCCCATGAGCCAAATGGGTTTTAATTGTGTAATTTTAAATAGTGTGGTGATTTTTAGGAATGTATTTGTCATGTTATAGCAGAACTAACTACAATAATCACCAAAAGCCTTTGTAAAGCCACTTCTGGACAAGATAGGGTAACAGGGACCAGGTTAGCCTCCTACTTAGAGCAATGACAATAACAAACACCAGACAAGAATACATGAAACAAAACTTTTCAAGACAATTAGATAATGAACAGTGTCTTAGCTCAGGCTACTATAACAAAATACTATAAAATAGGTGGCTTATAAAAAACAGAAGTTAAACTCTCACAGTTCTTGAGGCTGAAAGTCCAAGATCAGTATGCCAGCATGGTCAGATTCTGCTGAGGGCCCTCTTCTGGGTTTCAGACTATCAAATTCTCATTGTATCCTCAAGTGAAAGAGAGCAGGGAGAGGAAAAAATTCTCTTAACTCTTATAAAGGCATTAATCTCACTAAGGAGGATTCCACCCTCATGCTGTTTTGTAATCCTGATTACCTCCCAAAGGCCCCACCTCCAAATCCATCAGATAGCAGGGTGGGTAGAGTCTCAATATATGAATTTTGGAGGACACAAACATCCAGTCCATGCCAGACAACCGTTCCTAAACTATGGGAAACAAATGAGATAAATCTTACAATTGCCTCAGATTACTGCTTTGAGAGAATTTCCACATTATGGCTTAGGTGGGGGGAAACTGAGGAAGAGCTTGTCAGACCAGCTGAATGTGAAGATAGAACTAATAGTCCAGGATATAAAGTAATTATAGTTAATAAGAGACTGTAGGAGGAAATGACTGCATAGAAGTAGAACCCCAGAGATCTGCTAAAAATCCCTCGAGTATTCAGCAGAGTAATAATAAACACATAAGTATAAGGAAATAATCTGTAGCTGGAGAAAGAACCATCCAAAAGGGATAGAGGGAAACAGTACCTAACACTAACACAGGGTTGGAAACAGTGCCTGTTCTCACATCTGGACTGGAAAAACTCATATATCATGAATGCTGTAGAGTACACTCCAGAGCAACCTAATGAACCATAAAAACAAGACCTGGAAGTATCCAACTGTTTCCAAGTAAACTGTCTCCCAGAGCAAAAATCAAGAAAATGTTTAGCAATATAAAAATATCTGACACCTTGAAAGATAATAGTGGCATGTTACAATCCAATCCAAGATTATCAGGGATAAAAAGAGGCAATAAAATATGATCTATAATGAAAATAATCAAGCAAAACTAACCTAGGTGTTAGAATTAGCAAAAGATATTAATACAGGTTTTATAAGTGTATACCATATGTTCAAAAAGTTAGGACATGGATAATATCAAAAAGATCCAAGTACATTTTTTTTTCAGAGAGAAAAGCTAGTACTGAAATACAAAAACATACTAGTTTGGATTAATAAAAGATTGGATGTTGCAAAAAAAATGATAAGTTGTCTTTAAAGCTTAGTCCTTTACCTTAGTTATGGTTTTCTATGTATTTATCTTATCTAGGATTTATAGGGCTTCTTGAATCTATATTTTGATAACCTTAATTTTGGAAAATTCCCCTAGTATTTCTTTAAAGATTACTTCTCCCACTCTCTCTCTCTCTTTTTTTCTCTCTCTCTCCCCACCCCACATATCTTCCTGTACTGCGATTACACATATGTTAGACCTTTATTTTAATCAACTTCTCATGTGCCTCCTATGCCCTATTCAACATTTCATATTCTTTTTCCTGTGTGCTTGATTCTGGGTTACCCTGAACTCTTTCCTGGGTAAATTGCCTATCTTCACATCACTTAGCTTTTCTTCTTATGTTCTTCCTTCATTTGTAATGTGTTCCTCTGTTGCCTCATTTTGCCTAACTTGCTGTTTTTATTTCTATGAATCTGGTAGGTTGGTTACATTTCCCAACCTTAGAGAAGTGGCCTTTTGTAGGAGAGTCATATGCATCTCAGCTGCCCACCCCTCTCTCATCACCAGTGCTATATACTCTAGGGTGCTCTCTATGTGGGCTGCATGCTTCCTTCTGTTTGCAGACTGACTACTATGGATGGTCTGGTAGGCTTAGTTGGTTGCCAGGCTCTGCCTTTTGTGGAAGCTACTAGCCACTGGTTGGTCGGGCTAGGTCACAAGGTGGCTGGCTATGGAACCCCATTGGGCCCCTAGTCCTAGCTCACTGGTGGGAAGTCAGAGTCCAAGAGACTCCAGCGCCGATGCCTGCCCTTTGGTAGATGAAGCCAAGTCCTGGAGTCTGGCTGCAGGGACCAGGGGTCCCAGAGCTGGTGATGGACTACTGGTGGGTGAGGCCTGTTCCTGACACAGCTAGCTTTGGATCTGAGATGTCCTGAAGCTTGTGTTGGCCTTCTGGAGGGTGGGATCAGGGCCCAGCTGGCCCTAGGGCTTCTGGCCTGCTGGTAAGTGGGCTGGGTCTACAGGCTATGGGTTGTTGTTGTTCTGAGGCTGGTGTCTGCTTACTGGTGGATGAGGCTGATCTCAAGTCTAAAGCAGGCTCACTGTTGGGTGTGGCCAGGGATTCTAGGGCTGGTACCTGCACACTTTTTGGTGAAGTTGGGTCCCTGGGTCTCTGGCTGCAGCACCTTGGGGAGTCCCAGGTCTAATGTCTGCACACCGGTGTGTAGGGCCAGGTCCTGGGCCTTCTGGTGAACAGGGATGTATCTAGGGGTGGCTGTGGACTCAGAGGATCTTAAAACAGCCTTTCTGCTTGTGGTTAGGGCTGTGTCCTGCTCCACCACAGTAAGTTGCTTGGCCTGAGATGTCCCCATACTGGTAACTACAGGCTGTAGATTGGGAGTAGGCCTGGGTTCTGAGGCTTATGAGCCAGTGGAAGGAATCCAAAATGGGGCTTGCCTGCAGCAGTGTCCATGTGGTAGGAAAAGCTCCAAAAAATGGCTGCCACCAGTGTCTATGTCCCCAGGGTGAGCTTTGGTTGCCTCCTGCTTCTCCAGGAGACTTTCCCAACATTAGCAGTTACATCTGACCCTGGCTCCTTTCATATTTCTTCTTCTTCCCTAGGTTCCAGATGATGTGAGATTTTGTGTGCATCCTTTAAGAGTGGAGTCTCTGTTTCACCCAGTCCCCTGGGACTCCCAAAAGTAAGCCCCATGGAAAAAAAATTAATCTAGTAAAAGAAATAAAAGAGCATGCTGGAATACAATTTATCCCTTACTGTGTCTTAGTAACTATGCCCTGTGAGTAAAGTCAAACTATGCCCTGTGAGTAAAGAAAATTAGAACAAATCAAGACAGGAATACTAATGGACCAGACTTTTTAAGAATGAAGATTTAGGTTATCCCTCCAGATACATATATCTGTGAAAACTACCACCAGTGGATGGACAGAATGCCTTATTCAGATAGATAAGCCTCAAATATGCACCAATTAAATATACTAAGTATATATATCAATAAATATATTTATATATATCAAATATATGTTTTCTTCTCTGTCTTATCCTTTTTAATATAATATAAAATGTATTGACTTATATCATACTATTTAGGTATTTTTAACTTTACATCATAGCATTTAAGTTATGGGATATCAAGAATAAGAGTAAATATCACTCAAGGACTTTGCATCCTCTTCTGGGGAAGAGGTCATTGCATTTTCAGTTATATGCAGAATAGCTGCATCACTTCAAGCAAAAGTGGAATCTTGTTATCATCTTTATTTGGAAATTAAGCATGGCATAAAGAGATGCATACAGGTGAGAAGTTGACAAGGAGTCAACTTGTAATGATTAATTTTATGTGTCAAGTTGGCTGGACCATAATGCACAGATATGTAGTGAAAAATTATTTTGCATGTTTCTGTGAAGATGGTTTTGAACAAATTCACATTTAAATTGGTGGACATTGCAGATTGGAGGAGGCCAAGATGGCAGAGTAGAAGGATGCTCGTAGCTCATCCTCTGCCACAACTACACCAAAACTCACAACCATGGACCCACTCAGCTAACCAGAGCACCTGCCAAACTCTGACAGAACATTGCCTTCTTCAAAAGACAAAGACGCCAAGAATCTGGTAGGAGAAAAGGGAAAAAGAAATAAGAAAAGGCAAAGCAGTGCTGGACTGGTCCTGTGGGGAGGCAGGGGCAAAGAAGGAATAGCGCTCGTGTGCTGGGTCTCCCCCTCTCCAACGGAGAGGCCAGCAGGACAGAGGGTGAGCCTCTGAGGCTCGGATCTGTATGATGCACCCCTTGACTGACAGAACTAAGTTAAATGGGCACAAAGGGTCCCTGCAACACCCAGCCTGAAATGCCAGCCGGCAGCTGGGGGACCAGACAGGCTGCCCGAGCCAGGTGGAGGACTGGGGCAGCTGCACTGAGGCAGCCCCGGGGGTCCACAGGGTGCTGCGTGCCGTGGAAGAGTGGTAAACAGGGCAGAACAACCTGGGCCCTCCATAAAACAAAAAGGCTGATGTGCCCTGGGGGGAAGTGTGCCATACCCCCATCTCTGAAAACCCGCAGAGAGGCAGGGTTGAGGCACAGCCACCATATCCTCTGGCACTTAGCACCTAGGCAGGGGCAGGGTCAAAACCTGAATCTGTACCTAACAGCTTAGCAGCCTCAAAGGCCAGACGGAGACTTGTTTACAGCCAGAGGCAGACAGGATCTTTCTGCCCTGGTACCTCAGAGAACTTGTGCTGCCAAGACAAACAAGGAGCTGAGTTTGGGCACGGAGCAGAGGTGGGGCTGTTCCACAGTCTTCCCCAAGCTGCTAACAGAGCTCGGACCCAAGGCAGAGTGGGCAGCTGCACAAAGCAGGGGAGCGACCAGCACTGGGAGAGGGTGGGCAGCCACCCGCCTTCCTGGCAGGAATGGCAGCACCTGACCCAGTGTTGGGAGGGGGCGCGATCTGCTTGCCGACAGGCACTGGGAGCAGCAGAGACAAGGGCGCCACAGAAGGCCTCTGGAAGCAGCAAGCTGAGTTCACAAAACAGGGCGAAGACAGAAAGACTTCTCATTAAGAGCGTACAGTCTCCACGAGAACACTCCCCCCCCTTTTAACCTTTTTTTAATCTGCTCTATTTTCTATTACCTTTATAAGTTTTACCTTTAAAACAATTATATATGCTTCCAGTTTTAATCCCTTTAAAATTTTTCTTTAAAAATAGTTTCATTATTATTATTTTTAAACAATCCACCTCATTTCATTTTTATTTCTCTTGGTTTTGATCTCCTGTTAATGATTATATACAGGTTTCAATATTTTTTTGCTTTTTTCTCCTTTTTTAAAGGTTTTTAAAAGACGTCTTAACCTGACTGATATTCTGCCTCACTTGTTCTTCTATTATTCATTATAAACTGTTTTCAAACCTTTTTTTCTCCCTTCTTTAAAATTCTCTTTTTATTTATTCTCTTTTTATCTGTTGTATTTTCTATTGCCTTTTTAAGTTTTACTTTCTAACAATTGTATATGCTTCTAGTTTTAATCCCTTTTTAATTTTTCTTTTAAAATATTTTTGTTATTATTATTTTAAAAAATCCACCTGATTTGATTTTCATTTCTCTTGGTTTTGATCTCCTGTTATTGATTATACACAGGTTTCAAATATTGTTTTTTGCTCTTTTTCCCTTTTCTAAGGTTTTTAAAAAGACGTCTCAAGTTGATTACTAGTCTGATTCAAACTGCTCTTCTATTATTGATTATACACTGTTTTCAAACTTTTTTTCTCCCTTCTTTTAAAATTCTCTTTCTCTCTCTCTTTTTTAAATTTTATTCCTGCATAGGCGTTAGATAGATAAATAAATGAACTACTTAAGGACCACAATAGATAACTGATACTCCATAAGCCACAGTGCCAGAGAGATAGGAGCAAGATGAAGATCCAGAGGAACCACTCCCAACTAAAAGAGCAAGAGAAACCCCCTGAAAGAATGGTCAATGAAATAGACATTGATGGCCTACTAGATCAAGATTTCAAAAAAGGAGTGATCAAAGTACTGAAGGAACTAAAATAAATAGCGTTTAGAGATATAAAATATGTCAAAAATGAAATTAAAGCTATAAAGAAGAACCAAGTAGAATTGGTAAACTCATTTGCTGAGATGAGAGCTAACCTAAAGGCTGTACAAAGCAGACTAGATAATGCAGAGGAACGAATAAGTGACCTAGAAGACAGGACAACAGAAAGCACCCAATCAGAACAGCTAAGAGAAAAACAAATAAAAACCAATGAAAACAACATAAGGGACCTATGGAATAATATAAAGCATGACAATATGCATAATAGGGGTTCCAGAAGGGGAAGAAAGAACAAAGGGGATTGAAAAGGTATTGGAAGAAATCATGACAGAAAACTTCCCAAACCTAAAGAATGAATCAGATATCCAAGTACAGTAGGCTCAGAGGGTCCCAAAGAGGAAGAACCCAAACACACCCACACCAAGACATATCATAATCAAGATGGCCAGAGTCATGGATAAAGAAATGATCCTAAAGGCAGCAAGAGAAAAACAAAGAGTGAATTACAAAGGAACCCCCATAAGGCTCTCAGCTGATTTCTCTACACAAACACTACAGGCCAGAAGGGAGTGGCAAGATATATTCAAAGTCCTGAATAAAAAAAGATGCAGCCTAGGATACTCTATCCAGCAAGGCTATCCTTTAGAATAGGAGATATAAAGAATTTCACAGATAGGCAAAAACTAAAAGAGTTTAGCAACACTAAACCCATGCTAAAAGAAATATTGACAGATCTACTCTAAATAGAAAAGAAGCAGGATGTTACAGAAATGAGAAACTCATAACTGTAAAGGTATAACTACCATGAATTCCAAATAGAATAAACACAAAATTGTAAAAGAAGACATCTAAATCATTAACAGTGGGAGAAGGAAGCAAAAAAATATAGAGTATTTTTTGTTCTGTCTTTTTTAAATGTTTTGTTCTTGGTAGGATGGGTTTGAGATATTACTATCTGTTTTATACAAACAGTTATAGTAATGGGTTAATAGACTTACAAAAAAGGGTAACCACAAGCCAAAAACTTACAAGTGAATCACAAAAACTAAATAAAATCCAAGATAATACAAACAAAAATTACCAAACCACAAAAGGAAGAAGAAAGGAACAAAGAGGAAATACCAAATCAACTGCAAAAATAAGTTCAAAATGGCAATAAACATACATCTATCATTAATTACTGTAACTGTTAATGGACTAAATGCTCCAATCAAAAGACATAGAGTGGCAGACTGGATAATAAATCAAGAACCTTCAATATGCTGCATACGAGAGACCCACTTTAGGGAGAAGGACACATATAGATTGAGAGTGAAAGGATGGAAAAGGATATTCCATGCAAATGGAAAAGCCAAAAAAGCAGGTGTAGCAGTACTGATTCCAGACAAAATAGACTTTAAAACAAAGGCCATAAAGAAAGATAAAGAAGGACATTTTATAATGATTAAAGGAGTAATACAAGATGAGGATATTACACTTGTTAACATATATGCACCCAATATAGGAGCACCTAAGTACATAAAACAATAACAGAGATAAAGGGGGATATTGATAGGAATACAATCATTGCCGGAGATTTTAACACCACATTAACATCACTAGACAGATCTTCCAGACAGAAAATAAGTAAGGCAACAGAGAAATTAAATGATACAACAGAAAAATTAGATTTGGTGGATATTTTCATAGCATTACACCCCTCAAAAATAGGATATACATTCTTTTCAAGAGCATATGGGACATTTTCTAGGACTGATCATGTACTTGGGCACAAAACAAGTCTCAACAATTTTAAGAAGATAGAAATTATCTCAAACATCTTTACTGATCACAATGCCATGAAACTAGAAATCGACTACAGAGAAACAAAGGAGAAAAAAAGGACAGCATGGAGATTAAACAATATGCTATTAAAAAAAACAATATGTCAATGAGGAAATCAAAGTTGAAATTAAAAAATACCTTGAAACAAATGAAAATGAAAACACAACCACACAAAATTTATGGGACGCAAAAAGGCAGTGGTAAGAGGGAAGTTTATAGTGATATAGGCCTTCCTCAAAAAAGAAGAACAATCTCAAATAAACAATCTAACCCACCCGCTAAAAGAATTAGAAAAAGAAGAGCAAAAAACCCAAAAAGGCAGGAGAAGGAAGGAAATCATAAACATTAGGGAGGAAATAAATAAAATAGAGATTAAAAGAAACATAGAAAAAAATCAATCAAACCAAAAGCTGTTTTTTTGAAAAAGTAAATAAAATCGACAAACCTCTGGCCAAATTCACAAAGAAGAAAAAAGAGAGAGCACAAATGAGCAAAATAAGAAAGGAAAATGGAGAAATTACAACGAATAACATAGAAATACAGAATATCATATGAGAATATTATGAAAAACTATATGAAACCAAAATGAATAACCTAGAGGAGATGGAGAAGTTTGTGCAAACATACAGTCCACCAAGAGTGAACCAAGAAGAAACTGACCACTTGAACAAACTGATCACTAGAAATGAAATTGAAATAGCAATAAAAAACCTCCCTACAAATAAAAGTCCAGGACTGGATGGCTTCACCAGGGAATTCTACCAAACGTACAAAGAAGAACTCTTACCAGTTCTTCTCAAACTCTTCCAGAAGATTGAAAAGGAGGGAATACTCCCAAACTCATTCTATGGAGCCACCATCACCCTGATACTAAAACCAGGAAATGACACTACCAAAAAAGAGAATTATAGGCCAATATCACTGATGAACATAGATGCAAAAACCCTCAACAAAATATTAGCAAATAGAATCCAACAGCACATAAAAAAGATTATACATCATGATCAAGTGGGGTTCATCTCAGGGAAACAAGGGTGGTTCAACACACGCAAATCAATCAATGTAATACATCACATGAACAAGAGAAGGGACAAAAACCACATGATCATCTCAATAAATGCAGAAAAAGCATTTGATAAACTTCAACACCCATTTATGATAAAAACTCTCACCAAAGTGGGTATAGAGGGAACATATCTCAACATAATAAAAGCTATATATGACAAACCTACAGCCAGCATAGTACTCAACGTGAAAAACTCAAAAGCTTCCCACTAAAATCTGGGACAAGACAAGGCTGCCCACTATCACCACTCCTATTCAACATAGTCTTGGAAGTCCTAGCCACAGCAATTAGGCAAGAGAGACAAATAAAAGGGATCCAAATTGGAAAACAAGGGGTAAAAGTGTCACTATAAGCCGATGACATGTTACTATATATAGAAAACCCAAAAAGGTCCACACAAACACTGCTAGAGCTGATCGAAGAATTCAGCAAGGTAGCAGGTTACAAGATTAACTTTACAGAGATTACATTAAAAGTTTCTCATGCCAAAAAAGGAACCTGCCTACCCTGTTGGTGGGAATGTAAGATGGTGCATCCACTATGTAGGACAGTAGGAATTTCCTTAAGTAATGAAAAACAGACTTATCATATGATCCAGCAATCCTACTCTTGGGCATATATCCAGAGAAAACTGTAATTTAAAAAGATACGTGCATCCCAATGTTCATAGTATCACTACTTACAATAGCTGAGACGTGGAAACAACCTAATGTCCATCAACAGACGACTGAATAAAGATGTGAGATAGATATATGTATATATCTTTTTTCCATTGTGTGTGTGTGTGTGTGTGTGTGTGTATATTCCATTGTATATATCCATTGTATACAATGGATATATTGTATTCCATTGTATATATTCCATTGTATATATACAATGGAATATGACTCAGCCATAAAAAAATGAAACAAACGTTCAAAAATCAGTTCATTTCTTTACACTAACAATGAATCAATAGAAAATGAAAGTAAAGAAACAATTCCCTTTAAAATAGCACTGAAAGTAATCAAATACCTAGGAATAAATATAACCAAGGAGGTGAAGACTTACATATAGAAAACTATAAACCATTGATGAAGGAAAGAAAAGAAGACTTTAAAAAATGGAAAGATATCCCATGCTCCTGAATTGGAAGAGTCAATATTGTTAAAATGGTCACACTGCCCAAGGCAATCTACAGATTTAATGCAATCCTTATCAAATTACCCAGGATATAGTTCACAGAACTAGAATAAATCATAATAAAGTTTATATGGAGCCACTAAACACCTAGAATTGTCAAAGCATTACTGAAGAAAAAGAAAGAGGCTTGAGGAATAACTCTCCCAGACTTCAGACAATACTGTAGAGCTACAGTCATCAAGACAGCATGGTATTGGTACAAAAACAGACATATGGACCATTGGAACAGAATAGAGAGCCCAGAAATGAACCCACAATCTTTTGGTCAACTAATCTTTGACAAAGGAGGCAAGAATATACAATGGAATAAAGAGAGTCTCTTCAGCAAATGGCAATGGGAAAACTGCACAGCAACATGTAAATCAATGAAGCTAGAACACTCCCTTACACCATACAGAAAAATAAACTCAAAATGGATCAAACACTTAAACATAAGACAGGATACAATAAACCTCCTAAAAGAAAATATAGGGAAAACATTATCTGACATACATCTCAAAAATGTTCTCCTAGGGCAGTCTACCCAAGCAATAGAAATAAAAGCAAGAATAAATAAATGGGACCTAATGAAACTTACAAGCTTCTGCACAGCAAAGGAAACCAGAAATAAGACAAAACGACAACCTACAGAATGGGAGAAAATTTTTGCAAATGAAACTGACAAAGGCTTGATCTCCAGAATACATAAGCAGCTCATATGACTTAATAAGAAAAATCAAACAACCCAATCCAAAATTGGGCAAAAGACCTAAACAAGCAATTCTCCAAGGAAGAAATACAAATGATCAATAGGCACATGAAAAAATGCTCAATATCACTAATTATCAGAGAAATGCAAATCAAAACTACAATGAGGTATCACCTCACATCAGTCAGAATGGCCATCATTCAAAAGTCCACAAATGACAAATGCTGGAGAGGCTGTGGAGAAAAGGGAACCCTCCTACACTGCTGGTGGGATTGCAGTTTGGTGCAGCCACTGTGGAAAACAGTATGCAGATTCCTCAAAAGACTAGGAATAGACTTACCATATGACCCAGGAATCCCACTCCTGTGCCTATATCCAGAAGGAACCCTACTTCAAAATGACACCTGCACCCCAATGTTCATAGCAGCACTATTTACAATAGCCAAGACATGGAAACAGCCTAAATGTCCATCAACAGCTGACTGGATAAAAAACAAGTGGTATATTTATACAATGGAATACCATTCAGCCACAAAAACTGACAACATAACGCCATTTGCAGCAACATGAATGTTCCTGGAGAATGTCATTCTAAGTGAAGTAAGCCAGAAAGAGAAAGAAAATATCATACGAGATCGCTCATATGTGGAATCTAAAAAAAAGATAAATACAAAACAGAAACAGACTCATAGACATAGAATACAAACTTGTGGTTGCCAAGGGGGCAGGGCGTGGGAAGGGACAGACTGGGATTTCAAAATGTAGAATAGATAAACAAGATTATATTGTATAGCACAGGGAAATATATACAAGATCTTATGGTAGCTCACAGAGGAAAAAATGTAACAATGAATATATATATGTTCATGTATAACTGAAAAAAAATGCTCTACACTGGAATTTGACACAACATTGTCAAATGACTATAACTTAATAAAATATATTTAAAAATAAATAAATTGTTGGACATTGCAGTTATAAGAGAATTTTAAAGTGATACAAGCTTATCTCATGAAAAAGAAATCTCAAATAAATAGCCTAAACTTACACCTAAAGAAATTTAAAAAAGAACAAATGAAACTCAAAAATTAAAGGAAAGAAATCTTAAAGATAAGAGCAAAAATAAATGAAATAGAGACTTAAAAATAAGGGAAAAACCTAGTAAAACTAAGAGCTGATTTTACGAAAAAATAAACAAAATTGATAAACCTTTAGCCAGACTTATCAAGTAAAAAGTAAAGAGGGCCTAAATCAATAAAATCAGAAATGAAACAAGAGAAGTTATAACTGACACCACAGAAATACATAGGATCTTGAGACTAATGTGAATAATTATACACCACATTAACAAAATGAAGAATAAAAAAGAATAAAAATATTATGATCATCCCAGTAGGTGCAGAAAAAGTTTTTGATAAAATTCAACCTTCGTCAAGTTGAAAAAAAAACTCTCAACAAAATAAGTATAGGGGAAATATGACTCAACATAATAAAGGCCATATATAGTAAACCCATAGCTAACATCAAAACTCAACAGTGAAAATCTTGAAGTATTTCCTCTAAGATCAGGAACAAGACAAGGATGCTCACTATTGCCACTTTTATTCAATATAGGTTTTGAAATCCTAGCCACAGCAATAGACAAGAAAAATAAATAAAAGTCATCCAAATTCAAAAGAAGTAAAACTGTCATTGTTTGCAGATGACATGAAACCATACATAGAAAATCTTAAAGGGACTACCAGAAAACTACGAGAGCTCATCAACGAATTTGGCAAAGTTGCAGGATACAAAATTAATACACAGAAATCTGTTGTATTTCTATACACTAATAATGAAATATCAAAAAGAGAAATTAAGGAAATAATCTAATTTAGCATCACATCAATAAGAATAAGATACCTGGAAATAAACCTACATAAGGAGGCAAGAAACCTGTACACTAAAAACTATATGATGCTGATCAAAGACATTGAAGATGACACAAAGAGATAGAAAGGCATATCATGTTCATAGATTGGAAGAATTATTGTTAAAGTGACAATACTACCCAAAGCCATCTACATATTTAATGTAATCCCTATTAAAATACCAATGATATTTTTCACAGAACTAGAACAAACAATTCTAAAATTTATATGGAAACACAAATGATCGCATATAGTCAAAAAAATCTTGAGAAAGAAATTGCTCCCTGACTTCAGACTATACTACAAAGCTACAGTAATCCAAACAGTATGGTACTAGTGCAAAAACAGACACATAAATCAGTGAAATACAATGGAGAGCCCAGAAATAAACCTATGCACTTATGCTGAATTAGTAGACAAGGGAGACAAGAATGTACTTTGGGGAAAAGACAATCTCTTCAATAAGTGGTGCTGGGAAAACTACATGTAAAAAAAAATAAAATTAGAATATTTTCTCACACAATATACAAAGATAGACTCAAATGTATTAAAGACCTAAATGTAAGATCAGAATTCTTTAAACTCGTAGAAGGAAACAGAGGCAGTAATTTCTTTGATATCAGTCTTAGTAATTTTTTTGGGATATGTCCCCTTAAGCAAGTGAAACAAATGGGATTACATAAAACTAAAAAGCTTTTGCACAGCAAAAACAAAAACAAAAAAACCTATCAACAAAATAAAAAGACCACTTACTGAATGAGGGAAGATATTTGCAAATAATATATCTGATAGGGGTTAATATTCAAAATATAGGAAGGACTCATACAGCTCAACATCAAAATAAACAAAACAAAACAAAACAAAACCCAAACAACCTAATTATAAAATGGGCAAAGGACCTGAACAGACATTTTCCCAAAGACATAAAGATGGCCAACAGGCACATGAAAAGATGCTCAACATCACTAATCATCAGGGAAATACACATCAAAACTACAATGAGATATCACCTCACACCCATTAGAATGGCTGTTATTAAAAAGACAACAAATTAAGTATTGAAGAAGTTTCGGAGAAAAGGGAACTCTCCATACGCTGTTTGTGGGAATGTAAAATGGTGTAGCCACTAAGAATAGAACTATCATATGGTCCAGCAATTCCACTCCTGGGTATTTATCCAAAGAAAATTAAAACACTAATTAGAAAAGATATATGCAACCATATGTTCCTTACAGTATTGTTTATAATAACCAAGATACAGAAGCAATGTATGTGTCCATTAATAGATAAATGAATAAAGAAGATGTGATGTGTGCATGGTGTGGGTTAGACACACAATGAAATATTATTCAACCAGAAAAATTAATGAAATCTTGCAATTTGCAACAACATGAATGGCCCTAGAGAATATTATACTAAGTGAAGTAAGTCAGACCAAGAAATATACTATATGATTTCACTTGTATATGGACTCTAAGAAACAAAACAAATGAATGAACAGAACATAGCAGAAACAAAGATATAGATACAGAGAATAAACAAGTAATTTCCAGAGGGGAGAAGAGCAGTAGGAAAGAAATTGGTGAGGGAGATTAAGAGGTACAACCTTTCAGTTGCAAAATAAATGAGTCACAGGTATTAATGAACAGTGTGGAAAATATAGTCAATAACTGTGTAATATCTTTGTACAGTGACATAACCAGGCTTATGGTGTTATGTTTGAAGTGTATACAAATATCAGATGACTGTGTTTTGTAACAGGATCTAATACAGTGTTGTAAGTCAATTACACCTCAAAAACAAACAAACTCATAGAAAAAGAAACCAGATTTTGTGGTTACCAGAGGCTAGGGTTGTCAGGGGAGGTGCAGGGATTGGATGAAGGAAGTTAAAATGTATAAATTTCCAGTTATAAAGTAAATACTAGGGATATAACTTACAACATGATAAATATAATTAACACTGCCGTATATTACATGTAAAGGTTGTTAAGAGAGTAAATCCTGAGTCCCCATCACAAGGAAAAAATGTTTTTTCTATTTCTTTAATTTTTTAATCTATATGAGATGATGGATGTTCACTAAGCTTATTGTGATAATTATTTCATAATGTATAAATCAAATGATTATGCCACTCTCAAATTTCTACAGTGCTGTACGTCAATTATATCTCAATAAAATTGGAAGGTGAAAAAAATTGGTAGACTTTGAATAAACAAATTACCCTCTACAATGTGGTTGGCATTCATCCAATCAGTTGAAGGCCTGAATAGTACAACAACAACAAAAAACTGACCTCTTCAGAGCAAGAGGGGATTCTCCAAACTGATGGCCTTTGGACTTGAACTTTAGCATTGACTCTCCCTTGGATCTCCAGTCTGCTGGCCCATTCTGCAGAGTTTGGACTTGCCAGCCTCCATATTGTGTGAGACAATTACTTAAATCACGTGTGTGTGTGTGTGTGTGTGTGTGTGTACACACCTCTGTTCTCTGGAGAATTCTACAGGAGAATAAGATTGGTTCTTTGCAGAATCCTGAATCCTGAACAATACAAGAAGCAAACCGATGTAATTGATTTCAGACTTTTTTCTTTTCTAATATAGACATTTACTGCCATAAATTTCCTGTTAAGTACAATTTGAATTAATTTTTTAATTAATAGGCTTTATTTTTGAACAACTTTAGGTTTACAGGGAAATTGAAAAACACTGAGGGCTCCCATATACCCCTTTGTCTCCCCCCTTCCCAGTTTCCCCTTTTATTAACATCTTGCATTATTGTGGAACATTTGTTATAATTTATTTACCAATGACACATTATGATTAACTAAAGGCCATAGTTTATGTTAGGGTTCACTCTTTGTTGCAAATTTCATGGGTTTTAATAAATGTATATTGACATGTATCCACCATTACAGAATCATACAGAATATTTCATTGCCCTCAAAATCCCCTGTGCTCTATGCATTCATCCCTCCTTCTTTTCCTCCCTCCCTCCCTCCACCAAAGCCCCTGGCAACCACTAAACTTTTTACTGTCTCCATAGTTTTGCCTTTCCAAGAATGTCATATAATTGGAGTCATACAGTATGTAACCTTTCAGATTGGCTTCTTTTACTTGGTAATATATATTTACGTTTCCTCCATGTCTTTTCATGGCTTAATAGCTCATTTCTTTTTATCACTGAACATTATTTCATCACATGGATATACCATAATTTGTTTATCCATTCACCTATTGAAGGACATGCTGGTTGCTTCCAAGTTTTGGGAATTATAAATAAAGTTGCTATAAACATTCGTGTGCAGGTTTTTGTGTAGATATAAAGTTTCAATTCATTTGGTTAAATACCCAGGAGAACAATTGCTGAATCATATGGTAAGAGTATGTTTAATTTTGTAAGAAACCTCTAAACTGTCTTCCAAAGTGGCTCTACCATTTTGCATTCCAACCAGCAATGAATGAGAGTTCCCATTGCTTCACGTCCTCACCAGTGTATGATGCTGTCAATTGTTTAGGTTTTAGCCATTGTAATAGGTGTGTAGTTGTATCTCGCTGTTTTATTTTGCAACTCCCTAGTGACGTATAATCCTGAACATCTTTTTGTATGCTTATTTGCCATCTGCATATCTTCTTCAGGGAGATGTCTTTTTAGACCACTTGCCTATTTTAAATTGGGTTGTTCATATTATTTTTGTTCAGCTTTAAGAATTCTTTTATATTTTGGATAGTTGTACTTCATTTGATTTGCATTTTGCAAAGATTTTTCTCCCAGTCTGTTGCTTGTCTTTTCATTCTCTTAACAATGTCTTTTGTAGAGCAGATGTTTTAAATTTTAATGAAGTTTAACCTTTTTTTTTCCTTTTATGGCTTATGCTTCTAGTGTAACTAAGAAGTCATCAACACATCCAAGGTCACTTGGATTTTCTCCGACATTAGCTTCTAAGAGTATCCTATGAATTTTGATGTCTTTTTTTATTCAGTTAAAAAATACCTTCTAATTTCCCTTTTGATTTCTTTCTTGACCAATGGGTAATTTAGAATTGTATTACTTAGTTTTCAGATATTGAGAGTTTTTTTCAGATATCTTTCTGTTATTGATTTCTAACTTAATTCTATTATGGTCACATGATATACATTGTGTGAACTGAATTTTAGATTTGCTTGCAAATTTCATTTAAAAACTGGTTTTGTGTTCGGAATTTCACTGAATCTATAGTTTGTGGAGTATTTGCATTATTATGGTGTTATGGCTTCCTACCCATGAAGATGTTATATAGCCTAATTTATTTATATCTTCTCTGATATCTTGTTATACAATTTTATAGTTCTCTTCTTAAAGATCTTGCATATCTTTGTTACATAAATTTCTAGGAATCTTACTTTTTTGGCTTAATTTTATTGTTGAGGTAAAATTCATGTAACATAAAATTAACCATTTAAAGTATACAATTCAGTGTCACTTAGCACATTCACAAGGTTGTGCAACCATTACCTCTAGTTTCAAAACATTTTAATGATCCGATGCAAATTAGCAGTAACCTTTCATTACCCACTCCCCTGAGCTCCTGCCAACCACTAATTTGTTTTCTGCCTCTATGGATTTACCTATTTTGGTAATAGGTATATTACCAAAATATAAGTACAATCCTCATATGTTACCTTTTGTGTCTGGCTTCTTTTACATAGGATAATATTTTTTAGGTTTCTATCCATTGTAGCATGTATCAATACTTCATTTCTTTTTATGGTTGAATAATGTTCTATTGAATGAGTATTCCACATTTTGTCTATGCACTTATCTATTGATGTACATTTGGGTTGTTTCTACTTTTTGGCTATTGTGAATAATGCTGCTATGAACATTTATGTACAAGTATTTTTTTGAATATCTGTTTTCAGTTCCCTAGGATTGCTGAATCATATGGTAATTTTAACTTTTTGAGGAATATTTAACCTATTTTCAACAGCAGATGCACCATTTTATAGTAACAACAGTAATTACTCCACATCCTTGCCAACACTTATTACATTCCTATTTTTTTTTATTATAGTCATCCTCCTGTGTGTTAAATGTTATCTTATTGTGGTTTTGATTTTCATTTCCTTAATGACTAATGGAATCAAATATCTTTTTACATGTTTATCAGTCATTTGTATAATTTCTTTGGACAAATGTCTATTCAAGTTCTTTGCCCTTTTTTGAACTGGGTTGGGTCTTTTTAAATTGAGTTCTAGGAGTTCTTTATATATTCTGGATATCAATCCCTTAATAGATATATGACTTACCAATATGTTCTCCCATTGTGTCAGTTGCCTTTTTGAATTTTGTTCTGTACTGTTTTATTTTTATTTTTAAGTGTTTTTATTGTGGCTAAATTATACATGCCATAAAACTTACTATTTTAACTATTTTTTATTATGGAAGATTCAGGTGCACAGCATTATAGTTTAATATCTGCATACACAACAGTGATCACCGCTGTAAGTCTAGTTACCATCCATCACAATACAATTAACTCCTTTCAACCATTTTGCCCACCCTCAAATGCTCTTCCCCTCTGATAAACACCAGTTTCTTCTCTGTATCTGTGAATTTTATTATGTTTATTTTGCTTTTATGTTTTGTTTTGCTTTCTAGATTCCAAATATGAGTGATCATATGATATCTTTCTACCTTTGACTTATAACTTATTTTACTTAGCATAATGCCCTTAAGGTCCCTTCATGTTGTCACAAAGGGCAGGATTTTATTCTGTTTATTCCATTATATTCCATTTTATATATATACACTACATCATCCTTATCCATTTATCCATCAATGACCACTTAGGTTGTTTTCCTATCTTGGCTATTATAAATAACACTGCAATGAATACAGGGGTGCATATATCTTTTCAAATTAGCCTTTTTATATTCTTCAGAAAAATACTCATATGTAGAATAGCTGGATCATATGGTAGTTCTATTAATTTTTTGAAGAATCTCCATGTGGTTTTTCATAGTGATTGCATCATTTTACATTCCCATCAACAGTATATGAGTTCTATTTTCTCCACAACCTCTCCAATAGTTGTTACTTGTCTTTCTGATAATAGCCTTCCTAAAGGGTGTGAAGTGATATCCCATTGTGGTTCTGATTTACATTTCCCTGATAATTAGTGATGTTGAACATTTTTCATATGCCTGTTAGCCATCCGTATTCTTTGGAAAAATGAATATTCAGATCCTCTGCCCATTTCTTAAACAAGTTGCTTGGTGTTTTGATAGTGATTTGTGTGTGTTCTTTATAAATTTTAGATATTGATCCCTTATCAGATATATGATTTGTCAATATCTTCTCCCATTCAGTAGGTTTCCTTCTTGTTTTGTTGATCATTTCCTTCACTGTGCAAAATCTTTTTAGTTTCATGTAATTCCAACTGTTTATTTTTGGTTTTGTTTCCCCTGCCTTTGAATTTGATCCACAAAAACACTGCTAAGACCAATGTCAGTGAGGTTATGACTGTATTTTCTTCTAGGAATTTTATGCTTTCAGGTTTTACATTCAACTCTTTTTTTCTGTTCTGCAGTAGTGATTTCCACTAATCTGTCTTCTAGCTCACTGATCTGTTCTTCTGCCTCATTTAGTCTATTCTTGGTTCCTTCTAGTGTGTTATTCATTTCAGTAATTTTATTCTTCAACTCTGGGTATTCTATATTTTTCCAACTCTTTGCTAAAAACTTTGCTTTGTGCATCTATATTCCTCTTGAATTCTCTGAACATCTTCACCATCATTGCTCTAAATTCTTTCTTGGATAAATTATCTATCTCCTCATCACTTATTTCTTCTTCTGGGATTTTATCTTGTACCTTGGCCTGGAAGATATTCCTCTGCCTCCTTGAATTGTCTATCTTTCTATTTGTATTTTTAGGTAGGTTAGTTATGTTTCTTGTCCTTGGAGAAGTGGCCCTCTGTGGGAGAGATCCTATGTGTCCCAGCATTACACTCCTCTCTTGTCACCCAAGACTCCAACTGGTTCCAGTGTAGAGTCTGGCATGTGTTTGTGGATTCCTTCCACAGGAAGGAATCTTATTTCTGGTATCTTCCCTATTGTAGATGAGGCTGGACTAGAGGCTTATGCAGGATTCCTGGCAGGAGCAGTTGGTGCCTGCCCACTGCTGGGTGAAGCTTAGTCCTGGACCTCTGGTGGGTAGGGCCATATATAGAAGCTTATCTAGAGGTGTTTGTGGCAGGAAGTCTGTTGATGAGTCAGGCTATTCCCACCCAGTATGTTGTTTGGCCTGAAGCTTCCAAGTCCGTAAGCCTACAGGCTGTCAGGTAGGGCTAGGTCTTGGTGCTAATGATCCAATCAAGATATTAGCCTCCAGGAAAGCTCATGTAGCTAAGCACTCCTGGAATGTCCACCACCAGCTTTTATGTCCCCTGGTTGAGCTGCAGCCATCCCCTACCTCCCCAGGAGAACTTCCAAAACCAGCAGGCAGGTCTGGCCCAAGTTCTTATGAAATCACTGCCCCTGCCCTTGGACCTGGTGCATGCAAGATACTGTGTACACTTCCCAAGAGAGTGAAGTTTCTGTTTCCCCCAGTCCTTTAGGGGTTCCTGAAATTAAGCCTTACCAGCCTTCAAAACATATGTCCTGGGGTCTCCTCCTCCCAATGCCAGAACCCCAGGCTAAGGAGCCTGATGTTGTACTAAGAACTCTCACTCCTGTGGCAGGGCCTCTGTGACTTATTCTTCAGCTTGTGGGTTGCCCACCTGGTGGGTATGGGGCCTGATTATACCATAAGCACACTCCTCCTACCGTCCCACTGTGGTTCCCTCTATGTTTTCAGGTGAAGAAATATTTTTGCTAGGTTCCAGACTTTTTTTTAATATTTATTTAGCAGTCAGTTGTGGTTTTGTTGTAGGTACAAGGAGAGGCGAGCTCATGGTCCTGTTACTGTGCCATCTTGATCAAAAATCTATATTCAACTCTTTAATCCACTTTGAGTTAATTGTTGTGTATGGTGTATGATATTGGTCCAGTTTCATTCTTTTGCATGTGGCTGTCCAGTTTTTCCAACACCATTTATTGACAAAATGTCCTTTGCCCATTGTATGTTCTTTGCTCCTGTGTTATAGATTGTTTATATATGTGTGTGTTTATTTCTGGTCTCTGAATTCTGTTCCATTGATTTATGTGTCTGTTTTTGTCCTGGTATCATACTGTTTTGATTACTATAGATTTGTAGTATACTTTTAAATCAGGGAGTGTGATAACACCAGCTTTGGGTTTTTTCTTAAGTTTGTTTTGGCTATTCAGGGTCTTTTGTGGTTTTATATGAATTTTAGAATTATTTGTCCTAGTTCTGTGAAACATGCCATAGGAATTTTGATAGAGATTACATTGAATCTATAGACTGCTTTGGGTGGTATGGACATTTTAACAATATTAATTGTTACAGTCCATGAGCACAGAATATCTTTTCCAGTTTTTTGTGTCTTCTTCAGTTTCTTTCATCAGAGTTTACAGTTTCAGTGTACAGGTTTTTCACCTCCTTGGTTAAATTTATTTCTAGGTATTTTATTCTCTTTTGGTACAATTGAAAATAAGATTGTTTTACTAATTTCTCTTTCTGATAATTTGTTGATAATGTATAGAAACACTGCAGATCTCTGTGTATTTATTTTGTATCTTGCAACTTTACTGAATTTATTTATTAGTTTTAACAGTTTTTGATGGAGTCTTTAGGCTTTTCTTATATATATTATCATGTCATCTGAAAATAGAGGCAGTTTTACTTTTTATTTCTGATTTAGATATTTTTAAATTTCCTTTTCCTGCCTAATTGCTGTGATTAGGACTTCTATTACTATACTGAATAAAAGTGGCTAGTGTGGGCATCCTTGACTCGTTTCTGATCTTAGAGGAAGTGCTTTCAGCTTTTTACCATTGAGTATGAAGTTAGCTGTGGGTTTGTCATATATGGCTTTATTATGTTGAGGTAGGTTCCCTCTGTATCCATTTAGTTGAGAGGTTTTTTAATTAATTAATTAATTAATTATTTTAGTTGAGAGTTTTTATCATAAATGAATGTTGAATTTTATAGAATGCTTTTTCTGCATCTATTGAGATGACCATGTAATTTCTCATTCTTCATTTTGTTAATGTAGTGTATCATGTTGATTGATTTGTGGATGTGAAACCATCTTTATGTCCATGGGATAAATCTCATTTGATCATGGTGTATGATCCTTTAAATGTATTGTTGAATTTGTTTTGCTAATATTTTGTGGAGGATTTCTGCATGTATGTTCATCAAAAATATTGGTATGTAATTTTCTTTTTTTAATAGTATCCTTGTCTGGTTTTAGTATTGGGTTAATACTGGCCTTATAAACTGTATTTGAAATCTCTGCCTTCTCATCAATTTTTTGGAAGAGTTTGAGAACAATAGGTATTAATTCTTCTTTGAATATTTAGAAGATTTCACCAGTAAAGCCATCTGGTCCTGGACTTTTTTTGAGGAGGGGGGGTTAATTACTAATTCTATCTCTTTACTAGTAATCAGTTTATTCAGGTTTTCTATTTCTTTCTGATTCAGTCTTGGAAGATTTTATGTTTTTAGAAACCCATCTGTTTATTTTAGGTTGTCCAGTTTGTTGGTGTATAATTGTTTGTTGTAGTCTGTTATGATATTTTTTGTTCTGTGGTATCATTCATAATTTCTCCTCTTTCATTTCTGATTTTATTTATTTGAGCCCTCCCTTTTTTTTCTTATTTTGTCTAGCTAAAGATTTGTTGATTTCACTTCAAAGAACCATTTCTTAGTTTCATTTATCTTTTCCATGATCATTTTAGTCTCTATTTCATTTATTTCTGCTCTCATCTTTATTCTTCCTTTCTTCTACTAACTTTGAGCTTCATTAGTTCTTCCTCTAGTTCCTTTAAAATGAAAACTTAGATTGTTTATTTGAGCTCTTTCTTGTTTCTTGAGGTAGACCTGGATTGCTATGAACTTCCATCTTAGAACTGCTTTTGCTGCCTCCTATAGATTTTGATATGTCATATATCTGTTTTCATTTATTTTAAGGTTTTTAAATTTTTTTCTTTGATTTCATTTGTTGTTCAGTAGCATGTCATTTAAACTCCATATTTTTGTGGTTTTTCCATATTTCTGATTGTAATTGACTTCTATTTTTATACACTGTAGTCAGGGGAGATATCTGATATGATTTCAATTTTCTTGGATTTATTGAGACTTGTTTCATGGCCCAACATATGATTTCTCCTGAAGAATGTTGTATGTGCTCTTGAGAAGTCTGTGTATTCTGCTCCTTTTGGATAGAATTATATATTTATTTATTTATTAAGTTTTTTTTATCCAACGTGTCATTTAAGGCCAATACTTCCTTATGGATTTTCTGTTTGGATGATCTATCCATTACTGTTAATAGGGTGTTAAAATCCCCTACTATTATTATATTGCTTTCAGTTTCTCCTTTTAGGTTCATTAATATTTGCTTTATATTTTTTGGTGCACCAATGTTGGGTGCATATATATTTATAAATGTTATGTCTTCTCTGTTTTATGGACTACTTTATCATTACTTAGTGACCTTCTTTGTCTTTTATTATAGTCTTTGTTTTAACGTCTATTTTGTCTGATATGAATATAACTATGTCAGCTTTATTTTCACTTTCATTTGCACAGAATATCTTTTTCCATCCTTTCAGTGTCTGTTTCTGAAGTGAGTCCCTTGAAAGCAGAATATTGATCTGTCTTGTTTTTTAAAACATCCATTCAGCCACTTTATGTCTTTTGATTTGCAAATTTAGTCCATTTACATTTAAAGTAATTATTGATAGGTATGGACTTATTGTCATTTTGTGAATTGCTTTTTGGCTATTTTTGTCATTCCTCTCTGTCTTTTTCTTCTCTTTCTCTCTTCCCTTGTGGTTTGATGGCTTTATTTGGTGTTATGTTTAGATTCCTTTTAAAATTTTCTTTTGCATATTTACTGTAATTTTTTCTTTGTGGTTACCAAGAGGTTCATAAATCACGTCTTATGTATATAACATTTTTTTTTAAAGTTAAAACGTTTTAGCAACTTATATTCAAACACATTCCAAAGTTTTACATTTTAACTCTCCTACTCACATTTTATATTTTAATGACACATTTAGATTTTTAAAAAATTTTATACTTTAACTAATTATTACAACTTTGGTTAATTTTACAACTTCTACCTTTTGACGTCATACTTGCTATATAAGTGATTGATCTACTACCTTTACTTTTTCTTACCTTTTCCAGTGAGATTATTACTTTCATACATTTTCTTATTATTAATTAGTATATTTTCTTTTCAACCTAGAGAAGTCCCTCTAATGTTTCTTTAAGGCTGGTTTAGTGGTGATTAACTCCTTTAGCTTTTTTTTTTAATTGGGAAAGCTCTTATTTGCTCCCTTAATTCTGAATAACCTTACTCAGTAGAAAATTCTGGGTTGGAATTTTTTTTTTCATTCAGTATTTTGAATATGTCATGCTACTCCCTTCTGGCCTGCAGAGTTTCTACTGAAAAATCTGCTGACAGTCTTATGGAATTTCCCTTGTATGTAATGTATTGCTTTTTCTCTAGTTGCTTTTAAGATTCTATCTTTATCATGAGTTTTACCCTTTTAATTATAATGTTTCTTGGTGTGGTTCTCTTTGGTTCATCTTATTTGGAATTCTCTGAGTTTCCTGAACCTTGATGTCTGTCTCCCATACAGAGGAAGTTTTCATCCATAATTTCTTCAAATAATTTTTCTTCTCCTTTCTCTTTGATCCTTCTGGGACTTCTGTAATGCAAATGTCACTCCACTTGATGTTGTGCCAGGGGTCCCCTAAGGTATCCTCAATTTTTAAATTTTTTTAAAATATTGCTGCTCTGCCTGGGTAATATCTTATGCTTTGTTATCCAGTTAACTGAATCATGCTCCTACTTCATCTGTTCTGCCTAGTAAATTTTTGGTTGTTTTATATATATATATATATATATATATATATATATATATATATATATATATATATATATATATATATATAAGCTTTGTTTGGTACTTTCTTATTTTTTTAATCTCCGTTTAAGTTCTAACTTTTAAAATATATTCTCCTGAGATCAGTAAGCATCTTTATGACTATAACTTTGAATTCTTTATCAGATAGTTTGCTTATCTCCTTTTAATCAAAGTCTTTTTCTGGGAATCTCTCTTGTTCTTTGGTTTGGAATATTTCCCTCTGTCTTCTCATTTGCCTGACTTTCTGTGTTTGTCTATATGTAATAGGCAAAACAGCTACCTCTCCCAGGCTTGGAGAAGTGATTTTGTGTAGGAGATTATTCATAGGTCCCAGAAGCACAATATCCCCTGGTCTCCAGAGCCAGGTGCTCAAGGGGCATTTTTCTTTGTGAGAACTTTGTGCCCCTGTCAGCTATGGCAGGGCTGAAGCTACTGCACAGGGAGGACAGGATGTGATGAGTTCACCTGGCATAGTTGTGGCATAGATGCAGCATGGAGTGGGCAGGGCTCAAGGCACTTCCTTGGCCCAGTTGTAGCATGGCTACTGCATGGGGATGTCAAGACTTGGGGTGCTTGCCTGGCTGTGGTTCAACCCAGCTGGTTGCATGCAGCTGCCACTCAAGTTGAGTGGGGCACAGCATGCTTGCTTGTCCTGCTTGGGGAGTAGATGTTGTGTGGGGTGGGTGGGGTGCATAGCATGACCATAGGTGCTAGTAGGCTAGAAGGAGGGAATGAAAAATTGGTTCCCACAAACATTTCTGTTCCCAGAGTCACTGCAGATTCCTGCCTCTCTGGCAGCTACTTTAGGATTAGTAAGTCATTCTCACTCACTTATGATCTAGGTGATTTTTAAATTCTTTCTTTTGCAATAGATCTCAGGGTGAATGAGTCTATACATGAGCCCTTTAAGAGTGGATTCTTCATTCCGTATAGTTCTATGGTTCCCTGGACTTAATTTCTGTTAATTTTCAAAGCCAGATATTTTGGGGGTTTTTCTTTCCTGTGCCAGGCCCAAATGTCAGGGTCCCTGTGGTAGGGCACAGTCCCTTCACTACTCTTGGGAATATTTTGTATTTGGGGGATTCCTTCTCAACCATGGAATACCACACACGGGGGTGGGGTCCTGGTCAAGACTTGAGTCTGTTTTGTAGATGAGTTCATAGTGTCCTCCCCCTGCCTTTTTTTAGATTCTACATATGAGTGATATCATATGTATTTTTCTTTCTCTTTCTGGCTTATTTCACTTAAAATGATGATCTCCAAGACCATCCATGTTGCTGCAAATGGCATTTTTATTCTTTTTTTTTCCTTTTTTTTTACTGAGTTATAGTCAGCTTACAATGTTGTGTCAATTTCTGGTGTACAGCACAATTTTCAGTAATACATGAATATACGTATATTCATTTTTATATTCTTTTTCACCATGAACTACTACAACATCCTAAATATATTTCCCTGTGCTATACAGTATAATCTTGTTTATCTATTCTATATGTACCTGTCAATATCTACAAATCTCAAACTCCCAGTCTGTCCCTTCCCACCCACCTCCCCTCTGGCAACCACAAGTTTGTGTTCTATGTCTGTGAATCTGTTTCTGTTTTATATTTAATTTCATTTGTCATCTTTTTTTTTTAGATTCCACATATGAGTGATATCATATGATATTTTTCTTTCTCTTTCTGGCTTACTTCACTTAGAATGACATTCTCCAGGAACATCCATGTTGCTGCAAATGGTGTTATGTTGTCGGTTTTTGTGGCTGAATAGTATTCCATTGTATAAATATACCACTTATTCTTTATCCAGTCATCTGTTGATGGACATTTAGGCTGTTTCCATGTCTTGGCTATTGTAAACAGTGCTGCTATGAACATTGGGGTGCAGGTGTCATTTTGAAGTAGGGTTCCTTCTGGAATCCGCACAGGAGCGGGATTCCTGGGTCATAGGGTAAGTCTATTCCTAGTCTTCTGAGGAATCTCCATACTGTTTTCCCTAGTGGCTGCACCAAACTGCAATCCCACTAGCAGTGTAGGAGGGTTCCCTTTTCTCCACAGCCTCTCCAGCATTTGTCATTTGTGGACTTTTGAATGATGGCCATTCTGATTGATGTGAGGTGATACCTCATTGTAGTTTTGATTTGCATTTGTCTGATAATTAGTGATATTGAGCATTTTTTCATGTGCCTATTGATCATTTGTATGTCTTCCTTGGAGAATTGCTTGTTTAGGTCTTCTGCTCATTTTTGGATTGGGTTGTTTGTTTTTTTCTTATTAAGTCATATGAGCTGCTAATCTATTCTGGAGATCAAGCCTTTGTTAGTTTCATTTGCAAAAATTTCCTCCCATCCCGTAGGTTGTCGTTTTGTTTTACTTACGGTTTCCTTTGCTGTGCAGAAGCTTGTAAGTTTAATTAGGTAATTTTTATTCTTTTTTAATAGCTCAATCATATTCCATTGACTATATATACCACAACTTCTTTATCCAGCCATCTGTCATGGACATTTAGGTTGTTTCCATGTGTTGGCTATTATAAATAGTCATCAGGAGCATTTTTGACTATGCTCAGTTAACAGAGGCTCCAGGAAGCATAGTCAAGGTTGGTCAGTAGCTCAAGTCTAAAATCAGTTTAGGGGAATCAGTGGCCTGGCTTGTCATATAGACTGCTGAGTTAATTTCAATGCCCATTGTTGGTGCTCCCCTCAATGGAAGGTGGTCAACTTTTGAGTGACCTGATAAATAGGCTGAATTAAAACTGAAAGGTGGGGCAGAAGACCTAAACAATCAATTCTTGAAGGAAGACATATAAATGGTCAATAGGCATGTGAAAATATGCTCAATATCACTATTTATCAGAGAAATGCAAATCAAAACTACAATGAGGTATCACCTCACATCAATCAGAATGGCCATCATTCAAAAGTCCACGAATGATAAATGCTGGAGAGGGTGTTGAGAAAAGGTAATCCTCCTACACTGCTGGTGGGAATGTAGTTGGTGCAGTCATTATGGAAAACAGTATGTAGAGTCCTCAAAAAACTAAAAGTAGATTACCATATGATCCAGCTATCCCACTTCTGGGTATATATCTGGAGGGAACTCTAATTCAAAAAGATACATGCACCTCAATGTTCAAAGCAGCACTATTTGCAATAGCCAAGACATGGAAGCAACCTAAATACCCATCAACAGCTGACTGGAAAAAGAATAAGTGGTATATTTATACAATGCAATACTACTCAGCCATAAAAAATAATAAAATAATGCCATTTGTAGCAACATGGATGTTCCTGTAGAATGTCATTCTAAGTGAAGTAAGCCAGAAAGAGAAAGAAAAATACCATCTGATATCACCAATATGTGGAATCTAAAAAAAAAAAAGACAAATGAATTTATTTACAAAACAGAAACAAACTCAGACATAGAAAACAAACATGATTACCAAGAGGGAAGAGGGTGGGAAGGGATAAATTGGGAGTTGATTTGCAGATACTGACTGGTATACATAAAATAGATAAACAAGTTTATACTGTATAGTACAAGGGAACTATATTTGATATCTTGTAGTAGCTTACAGTGAAAAAGAATGTATATTCATGTATGACTGAAGCATTGTGCTGTACACCAGAAATTGACACAACATTGTAAACTGACTATACTTCAATTTAAAAAAAAAGTTAAATAAAAAAGTTGTGGTAAATACATATAATACACACACACACAAAATGGAAAACTACTCAGCCATAAAAAAGAATAAAATAATGCCTTTTGCAGCAACATGGATGGACCTAGAGATCATCATTCTAAGTGAATTAAGTCTTTAAGACTGGCCAGATAGGGCTATTTAAAGGAGAAATAGAATAATCACTCCCTTCTTTTAGTAAATCTTGACTAATGGGTGGTAGGTCAACAATGCCTTGTCTCAGGGGTTTTGTGCCATATTGACTACCTTTATTGGCAGGGGAAGCCCTACAGTGTCCAATTTTGCAATTTTGACTAATAGGATCCGTGATTTTGATTTGTTTCAGTGTTGCACCTGATGTGCAATAGCATATATGCCCTACAGTAGGAAAACTCAAAGCCAGAGAATCCAAGATGAGCAATAGTTTAAGAAAGAATTGCTCCAACAGTGACATCTAGTGGAATCTGTTTGCCATGAATGTTATACTGACATTACCCTGTAACTTAAGAGGTAACTTCTCTAAATTTGGATGGGTTGTCTGGAATGAGAGTCACTTGAGTTTTCATACTGAGTAAAGCTAGAATATATTGTTTACTTTTAGAGTTCCGATTAACCACCAGAATCCTATATGAGTGATTACTGTGGGGTGGTGGAACAAGGATCCAGAATGGCTTAATCACTGTTGAAGAGTTTGCAGCAATTGCCAATTTCAGAGCTCTGGGTATTGGCTGGACACATCTTGCATGGGCCACTGGTTCCTTCAGCCACCAGATCTATGGGCAAGAGATGAGATCCTTTTTTAAATAAAATTTAATTGACGTGTAGTTGATTTACAATGTTAGTTTCAGGTATACAGCAAAGTGATTCAGTTATACATACACATATATACATATTTTTTCTTTTCAGATTCTTTTCCATTATATGTTATTACAAAAAATTTAATATAGTTCCCTGTGCTATACAGTAGGTTCTTGCTGTTTATCTATTTTATATATAGTAATGTGTGTTTGTTAATCCTCAACCCCTAATTTATCCCTCTCCACCCTTTCCCCTTTGGTAACCATAGTTTGTTTTCTACGTCCATGAGTGTGTTTTTGGTTTGTAAATAAAATTTGTATATATTTTTTAGACTCCACACATAAGTGATATCATATGATATCTTTTTCTGTCTGACTTACCTCACTCAATATGATAATCTCTAGGTCCATCCATTTTGCTCCAAATGGCACTATTTCATTCTTTCTTTAACATTTTTTTATTGAGTTATAGTCATTTTACAATGTTGTGTCAAATTCCAGTGTAGAGCACAATTTTTCAGTTATACATGAACATATATATATTCACTGTCACATTTTTTTTCACTATGAGCTACCATAAGATCTTACATATATTTCCCTGTGCTATACAGTATAATCTTGTCTATCTATTCTACATTTTGAAATCCCAGTCTGTCCCTTTCCATCCCCCACCCCCTTGGCAACCACAAGTTTGTATTCTATGTCTATGAGTCTGTTTGTTTTGTATTTATGTTCTTTTTTTTTTTTTTTGATTCCACATATGAGCAATCTCATATGATATTTTTCTTTCTCTTTCTGGCTTACTTCACTTAGATGACATTCTCCAGGAACATCCATGTTGCTGCAAATGGTGTTATGTTGTCGGTTTTTGTGGCTGAATAGTATTCCATTGTATAAATATACCACTTATTCTTTATCCAGTCATCTGTTGATGGACATTTAGGCTGTTTCCATGTCTTGGCTATTGTAAACAGTGCTGCTATGAACATTGGGGTGCAGGTGTCATTTTGAAGTAGGGTTCCTTCTGGAATCCGCACAGGAGCGGGATTCCTGGGTCATAGGGTAAGTCTATTCCTAGTCTTCTGAGGAATCTCCATACTGTTTTCCCTAGTGGCTGCACCAAACTGCAATCCCACTAGCAGTGTAGGAGGGTTCCCTTTTCTCCACAGCCTCTCCAGCATTTGTCATTTGTGGACTTTTGAATGATGGCCATTCTGATTGATGTGAGGTGATACCTCATTGTAGTTTTGATTTGCATTTGTCTGATAATTAGTGATATTGAGCATTTTTTTCATGTGCCTATTGATCATTTGTATGTCTTCCTTGGAGACTTGCTTGTTTAAGTCTTCTGCCCATTTTGGATTGGGTTGTTTGTTTTTTTCTTATTAAGTCGTATGAGCTGCTAATCTATTCTGGAGATCAAGCCTTTGTTAGTTTCATTTGCAAAAATTTTCTCCCATTCCGTAGGTTGTCGTTTTGTTTTACTTATGGTTTTCTTTGCTGTGCAGAAGCTTGTAAGTTTCATTAGGTCCCATTTGTTTATTCTTGCTTTTATTTTTATTGCTTGGGTGGACTGCCCTAGGAGAACATTTTTGAGATGTATGTCAGATAATGTTTTCCCTATATTTTCTTCAAGGAGGTTTATTGTATCTTGTCTTATGTTTAAGTCTTTGATCCATTTTGAGTTTATTTTTGTGTATGGTGTAAGGGAGTGTTATAGCGTCATTGCTTTACGTGCTGCTGTCCAGTTTTCCCAGCACCATTTGTTGAAGAGACTGTCTTTATTCCATTGTATATTCTTGCCTCCTTTGTCGAAGATTAGTTGACCAAAAGATTGTGGGATCATTTCTGGGCTCTCTATTCTGTTCCAATGGTCCATATGTCTGTTTTTGTGCCAATACCATGCTGTCTTGATGACTGTAGCTCTATAGTATTGTCTGAAGTCTGGGAATTATTCCTCCAGCCTCTTTCTTTTTCTTCAGTAATGCTTTGGCAATTCTAGGTCTTTTGTGGTTCCATATAAATTTTATTATGATTTGTTCTAGTTCTGTGAAATATGTACTGGGTAATTTGATAGGGATTGCATTAAATCTGTAGATTGCCTTGGGCAGTGTGACCATTTTAACAATATTGATTCTTCCAATCCAGGAGCATGGGATATCTTTCCATTTTTTAAAGTCTTCTTTACTTTCCTTCATCAATGGTTTATAGTTTTCCATATGTAAGTCTTTCACCTCCTTGGTTACATTTATTCCTAGGTATTTGATTACTTTCAGTGCTATTTTAAAGGGGATTGTTTCTTTACTTTCATTTTCTGTTGATTCATCGTTAGTGTAAAGAAATTCAACTGATTTTTGAATGTTTATTTCATTCTTTTTTATGGCTGAGTCATATTGCATTGTATATATACAATATATATACAATGTTATATATATATAACACACAACGGAAAAATATATATATATCTCACATCTTTATTCAGTTGTCTGTTGATGGACCTTTAGGGTGTTTCCACATCTTAGCTATTGTAAGTAGTGTTACTATGAACATTGGGATGCATGTATCTTTTTAAATTAGTTTTCTCTGGATATATGCCCAAGAGTACGATTGCTGGATCATATGATAATTCTATTATTCATTATTTAAGGAAACTCCTACTGTCCTCCATAGTGGATGCACCAATTTACATTCCCACCAACAGTGTAGGCAGGTTCCTTTTTTGGGATGAGAAACTTTTAATGTTGTTTGGGGGAGATCTATCTAGTACTTACTTCTGGAGACCCACCATATTGAATTACCAATAAACAGGGCAGGTCTGATTGTTCAGAGGCAGTAGAGGGAGTCAGTGAGTCAGAAAAGACATGGCAGGTGAAGTGGTTTAGGTGAGGGATGGCAGTTTGAGGTAGGGTTTTTTGTGTTCCAAGAGGTAGGATTAACAGGTCAGAATTTGTGAATCAGGATGGGCAGAGAGAGCCCCACTGGAGAGCCAGAGGATCAGTTCCATTCATGGTCTCCCATATGGTGTGGGAAATGCCAATGAGTTTAAGCAACTCCACCCAATAGCTGCGAGGAGTGCCCTGCAACAATAATTATGTGGACTCTGTCAAAGAGGGCTTCCTTTGATTAGAAGTGTGTTCAGGACGTTCCTTGTTTAAATGTTCAAAGAAATTACAGACCCATTGAACTATATCAGTTTTGCAGAAGAGCATGCAGCCTACACCATAATTTTCCAGTGGGCATCTACCTTAGCAGCAATGACTGCAAAGGAGGGGTGAGCTCACTTCCAAGCCATGAAAATCCAAGTCAGCAAGGGCAGATTTCTGGAATACCAAAGGACTGAGGGAATTTTCTGTTCCTCATCTGAAGCTTATATAACTTCTCAAAATCTTTGGCCTCATTATCATACCTGCCTGGGGCTTTGGGGATGCTTTCTATCCTCCTTGGGTGACTTCAGACTGAAATATCATATAAGAATTGAGCTCCAAGGGCCAAAGAATCCAAGGGCCAAAAATGCATATGTGAACTATGCATTTTAGGATCTTTAGTAATGATGGTGCCTCCTCTCTGTGGCCCAAGGCAGGAGCTCTGAGCCTGTATTAAACACTCTCAGTAGCCAATTGGCCCCCTTGTATTCATCTTTCTGAAAAAAATCTTTGAGAATAGTTTGCATTTCTATTCTTGTCAAATTACAAATTTCAGTTTCTAGTTTCTGATGATTTCCCATGATCTTGATCTGCTGGATTGTGACCAGAAAGCCTTTGGAAGCTTCCTTCCCAGGCTGATTTCTGGAACTATGCCCTGTTACCTCACTACCAGCCAATAAGAAAAAAGTCACACACCCTGCAGCCTTCACCCTAAGTTTTGCCTATAAAAACGTCTCCAGAAAACCATTAGAGAGTTTGGGTTTTTCAAGCATGAGCCACCTGTTCTCCTTGCTTGGCATTGCAATAAACCTTTCTCTGTTCCAAACTCCAACATTTCAATTTGTTTGCCCTCACTGTGCATCAGGCACATGAACTTAGGTTCAACAACAGTATCTGTGGATTACTTTGGATAGTATTGATATCTTTACAATGTTGTCTCCCTATTCATGAACATGGGAAATTTTTCCATTTATTCACATCTTCTTTAATTTCTTTCAGGAACGTTTTGTAGTTTTTTAGTATACAAATCTTCATGTCCCTGGTTAGATTTATTCTTAAACATTTAATTCTTTTAGATGTGTTGTATACAGGATTGTTTTCTTAAATTCCTTTTTGCTTTGTTCATTGCTGATGTATAGGAATACAACTGATTTTTGTGTGTTGATCTTATACCCTGTAAATTTGCTGAATTTGTTTATTAGCTCTAGTAGCTTTCTTGCAGATTCTTACAGGATTTTCTATATATAGGATTGTGTCATATGCAAACAAATATAGTTTTACCTCTTCCCTTCCAATTTGGATGCCTTTTATTTTTCTTGTCAAATAGCTATGGCTAGAACTTTCATTATGATGTCTTTCAGTTTTTCACCACTGCGTATGATATTAGTTGTGAGTTGCTCATAAATATCCATTATTATGTTGAGGAATTTTTCCTTTATTCCTAGTTTACTGAGAGTTTTTGGTCATGAAAAAGTGTTGGATATTGTTGAATGTCTCAAATGCATCAATTGAGATGATCATATGTATTTTCCCTTTTTATTCTATTAATGTGATCTATTACATTGATTGGTTTTCTTATTGTTAAAACACTTGCATTCTTTAACTAAACCCCACTTGTTCATGGTGAATAATCTTCTGAATATGCTGTGTATTCTATTTGTTTATTTTTATTGAAGTATAGTTGATTTATGGTATTATGTTAGTTTCAGGTTTACAGTAAAATGATTCCATTATTTTATATATACATATGTATGTGTATATATATGTGTGTATGTATGTGTATATATATACATATATATTATCTTTCAGGTTCTTTTCCATTTATAGTTTATTACAAGGTTTTGAATATAGTTCCCTGTTCTATACAGTAAGTCCTTGTTTATTTTATATATAGTGTTGTGTACCTGTTAATCCCATACTCCTAATTTATCCCTTCCCCCATCCCCACTTTCCCCAATGGTAGCCATAAGTTTGTATTCAGTATCTGTGAGTCTGTTTCTGTTTTGTAAATAAGTTCATTTGTTTCATTTTTTAGATTCCACATGTAAGTAATATCATACAGTATTTGTCTGTCTCTGTCTGATTTATTTCACTCAGTATGATAATCTCTGAGTCCCTCAATGTTGCTGCAAATGGCACTATTTAATTCTTTTTTATGGCTGAGTAATATATATATAATATATATGTATATATATCACATTTTCTTTATCCATTCATCTGTTGATGGACCCTTAGGTTGCTTCCATGTCTTGGCTATTGTAAATAGTACAGCTATGAACACTGGGGTCCATATATCTTTTTGAATTAGAGTTTTTGTATTTTCTGGATATATGCCCAGGAGTGGGATTGCTGGATCATACTGTAACTCTATTTTTAGTTTTTTAAGGCACCACCATGTTGTTTTCCACAGTGGCTGCACCAATTTACATTCCCACCAATAGTGTAGGAAGGTTCCCTTTTCTCCACACGCTATCCAGTATTAATTATTTATAGATTTTTGATAATGGCCATTCTGACCGATGTGAGGTTGTACATCAATTTGCTATTATTTTTGAGAATTTTAAACTCTATGTGTGTAACAGATATGAAATTTTCTTATGATACCATTTTCTGGCTCTAATATCAGAGTAATTCTGGCCTTGTAGAGTGAATTAGAAGTTTTCTCTTCAATTTTTTTCAGGAGGTAGAGAAGGATTGGTGTTAATTCTTTTAATGTGTAGTAGAATTGACTGATAAAGATATCAAGTCTAGGATTTTCTTTCTTAAGAAGCTTTTAATTATGGATTCAAACTTCTTCCTAGTTATATATCTTTTCAGATTTTCTATTTCTTCGTGAATCAGTTTAGATCATTTTGTATGTTTCAAGGAATTTTTCCATTTCTTCTAAGGTATCTTATTTTGTATTCTTGTATAACTTTTTATCTCTGTAGGGTCACTTACATTTCTAATTTTAATAACTGGATCTTTATTTTATTCTTTGCCAGTCTTGGTAGAGTTTGTAAATTTTGTTGATATTTTCAAAGAACCAACTTTTGGTTCAGCTGATTTTTTTATTGGTTTTCTAGTCTCTGTTTATTTTTTAACATTTTTTTTATTGATTTATAATCATTTTACAATGTTGTGTCAAATTCCCGTGTAAAGCACAATTTTTCAGTTATTCATGACCATATATATATTCATTGTCACATTTTTTTCTCTGTGAGCTACCATAAGATCTTGTGTATATTTCCCTGTGCTATACAGTATAATCTTGTTCATCTGTTCTACAATTTTGAAGTGCCGTCTATCCCTTCCCACCCTCCACCCCCTTGGCAACCACAAGTTTGTATTCTATGTCTATGAGTCTGTTTCTGTTTTGTATTTATGCTGTTTGTTTGTTTTAGATTCCACATATGAGCAATCTCATCTAGTCTCTGTTTATTTACACTCTGATGTTTATTATTTCCTTCAGCTAGGTTTGGGTTTAGTCTAATCTTCTTGTTTCTTATGGTGTAAAGTTAGATTATTGATTTGAGATCTTTCTTCCTAGTAATTATATGCATTTATCACTATAAATTTCCCTCTGAGCACTGCTTTAACTGCATCCTATAAGTTTTTGTACATTGTGTTTCCATTTTTATCCTTTGTTAAGTATTTTCTAACTTCCTTCATGATTTCTTTGACCAACTTGATTAAGATTGTGTTGTTTAACTTCTATGCATTTGTAGGTTTTCCAGTATTCCTTCCACTACTAATTTCTAACTTTGTTTTATTTTGGTTGGAGAAAATAATTTGTATGACATCCTTTTTTTTCAGTCTACTGAGAATTTTTTCTTGGCCTGGTATATAGTACGTTTTGGAGAATGTCTTATGTGCACTTGAGAAGGATATTTATTCTGCTGTTACTAGGTACAGTGTTCATACATATGTTAAGTTTAGCCCACTTATGATGTTTTTCAAATCTGTTTTTTTCGTACTTTTTTCTATATGGTTGATTTATTCATTATTGAAAGTAGGGTATTGAAGTTTTCAACAATTGTTGTAGAACTGTCCAGTTTCCCCTTCAATTCTGTCAATTTTTGTTTCAAGTGTTTTGGAGGTCTTTCATTAGGTGCATAAATGTTTATAACTGCTGTATATTCTTGCTGTACTGAACCTTTTATTGCTATATATAGTGTCTTTCTTTATCTTTTGTAAACTTTTAGAGTTTAAAATCATTTTGTCTGATATTATAGCCACCCAATACACTTTTGGTTACTATTTGCATAGAATAAATTGTTCTATACTTTCACTTTCAACCTATTTTTGTCATTGGATCTAAACTGAGTCTCTTATAAACAGCAAACAGTTACATCATTTAAAAATAAATCCATTCTGCCAACATCTATCTTTTGTTTATAGAGTTTAATTCATTTACATTTAAAAGTAATACTTATAAGGAGGGACTTAACTTCTGCCAGTTTACTATTTATTTTCTACATAAGACAGATTTTTAATCTCCTATTTTCTCTATCACTACCTTTTGTGTTTAGTTGATTTTCTGTAGTGAAACATTTTGATTCCTTTCTCAATCTTTTGTGTATTTTCTATATATATCTTCTTTTTTGCTACCATAAGGATGGTTTTAACATCCTACACTTAAAATAATCCATTTTGAAATTATGCCAACTTAACTTCAAAAGCATACAAAACCTCTACTCTTATAAACTTCTGTCCACTACTTTCTGTTATTAATGTCACAAATTACATCTCAAAACATTAAGTGCCAAATAGAATAGATTAAGAATTACTTTTTACACATACATCTTTTAAATCTCATAGAAAATAAAAATTGGAGTAATAAACCAAAATTACAGTAATACTAGATTTTATAATTTCCCACATATTCATCTTTACTATTTTTTTCTTACAGCTTTGAGTTACTGTCTAGTTACCTTTCATTTAAACCTGAATGCTTACTGTTAGCTTTTCTTGAAGAGTAGGTAGGTATAGTGGTAACAAACTCACTCAGCTTTAGTATATCTGGGAATGCCTTAAGTTCTCCCTCATTTTTGAAGGACAGTTTTGCCAGATATAGAATTCTCAGTTGACAGTATTTTTTCTTTCAGCACTTTGAATATGTTATCCCATTGCCTTCTGATCTCCAAGGGTTCTACTGGGAAATAGGCTGATAGTCTTATTGAGAGTCCCTTGTATGAGTTTTTTCTCTCTTGCTGTTTTCAATAATCTCTCTTTGCCTTTGCCTTGGAACATTTCGATTATAATGTGTCTCAGTGGGTTTCTATGAGTTCATTGCTTAAGATGTTTTGGCTGTTTAGGGTCTTGAGTGGTTCCATACAAATTTTATAATTGAATTTTCTATTTCTGTGAAAAATGCCATTGGAATTTTGATAAGGATCCCACTGACTCTGTATATTGCTTTGGGTAGTACGGATATTTTAAAAATATAAATATTTCCAACCCAAGAACACAGGATATCATTCCATTTATTTACGTCTTCTTCAACTTTTTTCATCAATGACTTATAGTTTTTTTCATCAATGTCTTATATAGTGCTATAGTGTATAGCTCTTCCCCCTCCTTGCTTGAATTAATTCCTAAGTATTTTGTTATTTTTGATGCTACTGTAAATGGTATTGCTTTCTTAATTTCTCTTTGAGATATTTCATTGTTAGTGCATAGGAATGCAACTGATTTTTTTTTTGTCAATCTGGCTTTTTTATTGCAAATCTGTTCAAATATTTGGCCAAAGATAAGGCAGAAAACAGGAGCCATAAGTTTTTATCTAAATAAAGGATTTTTCCAATTCTAAGAACTTTTCTTTTTTTTTTAAATCACATTATCCCAATCAAGAATTTGTTTGGAGTCATTCATTGATAGATAAAGTAAACAGCTTCAAAATTCCATGCTTAAGAGTTTCCTGTGGGTTTGGGTCATGAAATTCTCTTGGCCCTGCAGAAATTATCGCTTGTCTGCATGAGGCTAGGCTGATGAATAATTCTGACAACACCACACAACAAATCAGAGAACTGGCCAACTTCAAATTTCTCTCCTCGCTACTGTTTTTGCCAACTTTTTAATTGTGAATGGACATGATAAGGTTATCCCTCTCCCTTCATTTAGAATAAATATTTGTAGACTCACTGACATTACCCTATCCATACAATCCACTTATTCTTTTCTTGTGCTATTGGTGATTTAAGGGGATACTACTCTGCAGGACCATAGCATAAAAGATGAGGTCAGAGAGTACTCCATGGGAGATAATAATGCAATTTTAGAAATGTTCAAGGTAAACTAATTTAGCACTACGAACAGAAAAGGTCATGGGAAAGAGCTCTGAAGTCAAACAGAAATGGTATTAAATTTTGGTCCCACCACTTAGAAACTGTGAGAAATTTAGCAAGTTGCTTATACTTTCCACATCTCAGTTTTCTCTCTGCCAGATGGGGATAATAATATCAACACCAATTAGTCCTCTGGTTCTGAGGACTATATCAGGACTGCAAAGAACTAGCACAGGGAATGCAACTGATTTTTATATGTTGATTTTGTACCCTGTAACTTTACTGAAATTTGATTATTTGATTAGTTCTATTTTTTGTGGAATTTTTAGGGTTTTCCATATAAGATTACATCATTTGAAAATAGAGATAGTTTTACTCTTTTCCTTTATTTTCTTTCTTTTTCTTTTTCTTTCTTTCTTTTTTTTTTTTTTTGGATGTCATTTATTTCTTTTTCTTGCTTAATTGTTATGGCTAGGACTCCAATATTATGGTGGATAATAGTAAGAGCAGGCATATTTGTTGTGTTTCTGATCTTAGAGGAAAAGTTTTTAGCTTTTCAGTTAGCTGTGGGCTTTATTATGTTGAGGTATGATTCCTCTATCCCTTATTTGTTGAGAGCTTTCATCCTGAAATGATGTTAAATTTTGTCAAATGCTTTTTCTGTATCAGCTGAAATGATCATATATTTGTATCCTTTGTTCTTTCAATGTGGTATATCACATTGTTTTGCATATATCAAATCATTCTTGCATCTTTTATTGTTGTGTCCTTGATCTGGCTTTGGTATCAGGGTAATGCTGACTTTATAAAATGAGTTTGGGATTGTTTCTTCCTCTTCAACCTTTTGAAAGAGTTTGAGAAGTACTGGTATTAATTCTCCTTTAAATGTTTGGTAAAATTCATCAGTGAAGCCATCTCTTCCTGGACTTTTCCTTATTGGGAAGTTTTTGATCACTGATTTGATCTCCTTACTCATTATTGGTATGTTAACTTTTTTATTTTTTCATGATTCAGTCTTGGTAAGTTGTATGTTTCTAGGAATTTTATCCAATTCTTCTAGGTTATCTAATTTGCTAACATGTAGTTGTTCATATTAATCTCTCGTGATCTTTTGTATTTCTATGGTTATCAGTTGTAATGTCTCCTCTTTCATTCATAATTTTATGTATTTTATATATTCGAGTCATCTCTCTCTCTTTTTTTACTTAGACTAGCTAAAGCCTTGCCAATTTTATTGTTTATAAAAGCCAAACCTTTTTTTTCTTAAAGCATAGTTGATTTATAGTATTATATTAGTCTCAGGTGTACAACACAGTGATTCAGTACTTATTTTATACATAGTAAGTTTGTACTTCTTAAACCAACTCTTTCTTTTATTAATCTTTTCTATTTTCTTTGTATTCTATTTTATTTATTTCTGCACTAATCTTTATTATCTCCTCCCTTCTGCTATTTTTGGGCTTAGTTTTTCTAGTGGTGATGAACTTCCTCAGAATTTGTTTGTTTAAGAAAGGCCTTATCTTTCTGTTTTTCAGAAGAACAACTTGGACATGTAAAATATTCTTAGTTGGCATTTTTAACTTTCAACATTTTGAATAAATCATCCTACTGTCTCCTGCCCTGCAGGGTTTCTGCTGATAGCTTTATTGAGGATCTCTTGTAAATGATTTTCTCTGCTTTCAAGATTTTTTTTTTCTCTGCTTTCAAGATTCTCACTTGATTTTTGAAAGTTAATTATATTGTTCTTGGTGAAGATCTCTTTGAGTTGAGTCTGTATGGGGACTTTTGAGATTCATGTACCTGGATGTCCATATTTTCTCCTAGATTTGGGAAGTTTTGAGTCATTATTTCTTTAAATAAGCTTTCTATTTCTTTCTCCCTTTCTTCTTTTCCTGGGACTCTTGTAGTGAGTATATGTGCTCTCATGATAGTTTTCATAACCCTATAGGCTTTTTTCATTCTTTTTCATTTCTATTTCTTTTTTCTTCTCTACTGGATCATTTGAAGAGATGTGTCTTCAAGTTCACATATTCTTTCTTCTGCTTTACTAAGTCTTCTGTTGAAGCTCTTTATTGCATTTTCATTGCATCATTGCATTCACTGTATTCTTCAGTTTCAGCGGTTTTGATGGATTCTTATGATATCTATCTCTTTGTTGAAGTTGTAATTTTGTTCATGTATTGTTTCCCTGAGTTCATTTAGCTATTTATTTGTGTTCAATTGAAGATCCCTGAGCTTCAAAATAATTCTTTTGAGGTTTTTTCAGGTAACTGGTAGATCTCCATTTCTTTGGGGTCAGTTACTGGATAATCATTTTGTTACTTTGGTGGTGTAATGTTTCCTTAATTTTTGTGTTTCTACTGGCTTTGTGCTGATGTCTGTACACTTAAGGGTACAATCACCTCTTCCAGCCCTTTTGGATTGGCTTCAGTGGGGAATTATTTTCACCTGCAGGTGATTGCAAGGGCAATGTTAATAGGGTTGCAGTCTCCAATTCTGGGGAGGGCACAATTGTATGGTCTCCATGCACTTCCATCACCTGTAGTGAAAATCAGCAAAGATGGTGGGGGTCTTTATTGATCAAGGCTGTAAGTGCCTTCAGTGGTAATGGCAACTAGGGATCTTGGGGTCCTTGGTGACAGAAGTTTCTGGGATCCTTTTGTTATTTTTGTCTGTGGGAGGAAACTTAGCCAAGAACATTTTTTTTTTTCCTGGCAACATGTCTGGAGCAATGGTACTCAGATTAGCAACCAAGTTGATATCCTGTGCTCAAGAGCATGCAGAACTACCATAGTGCATGGGGCTGGGGCACAGACACACTTGCTTTTGTGGTGACATAATTATCCAGGGTACAATCATGTGCAGATCATCCACAGAACTGAGGTCAGAGTATCTGGGACTTGGTACGGTGACTTGGGCCCCAAGGGAGTGGAGTTGGGGGAAACAGCAGTGGTATGGGCCCTGGGATAATAGAGTGTAATGGTAATCTGGACCTAAGGGCCAAAGTGCAGCTGCAGTGCAGCCCCAGTAATGTCAGGTCACAAATACAACTCAGGCTTTGGGGAGTAGCAAAAATGTAGTCAGAGCTACAACTTGGGCCTTAGTGGTGGAGCCCAGAGCAGTGGCAATGCAGCACTGGTGACGGTGGGTCAAAGCCCTGACTCAGGACCCAGGGGATGGAGCACAGTACATCAGCAGCTCTGCTCCCATATGTGGTATGGGACTATAGCATCTAAATCTCAGAAATTGGGGGTGAAGCAGTGGCTCAGGCCTTAGGGAGAAGGTCTCAGCAAGCACAACAACCCTGGGGAGGACATGTAGTGACAAGCACTCTGGGTAGCTACATCAACAGTGTTCAGTATCAGTAAAGACTGTGAGGGTTCTTGGTAGCAAAGGTTACAGATGTTCCAGCGGTGACAAAGATTGCTGGACTCTTCCTGTCCCTCTTTTCCAGCATGGGCTAAAAATCTCTCCATGGAATTCCTCTTGGTGCTGAGCTGCTTTGGATTGGTGAATGGGTTTATGCAGGTAACATGCTACCTATGCTTTTCTATGCAGCCATCCTAAGTTTTTGTGCTCTGTGGATTTCTGTTGACTCTTCATTGTAGTCCAGAACTTTCACAGAGATGTTTTTGTTGGTTTGTAGTTGTTTATTTGTTGTTTTTATTGGGGAGACAAGCATTGAAATCTCCAAGTCCATTATCATGCTGATGTCATCTTCCAACTTGAGTTTTGGTGTTTTTTTTTTTTTTAGGTTTAACTAAGCATTCAGTCTTATGAAACTATCATAGGCCACCCTTAGGTCTACTAAGAGGCCATAAGACAGGGATCACAGCATGCTATATGTTTCTCTTCTGTGGAAGTAACATTACAGCCGTCTGAGCAACAGTTCACACAGCCATAAAGGATCTATTTTTCCTGACTCCTCAAATAAGAGTTCAGCTTCAAAGAAATGAGATTAACATTGAGTGAAATGTGGCAGATTCTCTGGCTTAAAAGCCTCATGCTACTCAGAAGCTTACCACAACTCTATAGGCATAACTTTCAGGGCTCCCTCAAGGATATTGCCCAGTATGAGTCTCACATTGAGGAAATCCCCCAAATATGGCTTCTCATGATGTGTTTATAGTTCTCCTAGTCCAGATTCAATTTACCAGTCAGGATTCATTTTAACTGTAGCAAATATTGCTTAATAACATAGTTGATACATACATCTATATTTATTTCCAGAGCTAGGAAACAAACTGAAAGAATTTTCATGCAGAAAAGGAAATAATTTAACCTTTTATCCACACTCTATTTCCTATGACTTTCCATTAACATCTTTAACATAGGAAAAGACAAATTAATACATTTTATGATTACCAACATTTTTATTATTCAGTGGAATTTCTTATTCAATGTTCCTTCTGTCCCTTGGCAAATTGGACTTTTTTTTAGCCAATTAGTTTTTGGAGTGCCACAGACCTTTGTATCCTAGGGATCAATTGTAAGTTTACACCAAATAACAACACATCAGAACAGTTAAACCAAACATAGTACAGTATAATTTTTCACTCTTTTCAGTAAAAGTATTTCTTTCATACACCATCAGTAAATTAGGGGTTTTATTTAGTCCGAAAGCAGTCTTATCTCATTCACTCAAAAATAAGGTTTTGAACATAGACTCTTGGCTTTAATTTTTTTTTAAGTTGGTCACTTGAAATCACTTAAGAAATGTTTGCATTCCCATCAGTTTTCATTATGTGACAGCAAAGGATATTATTTAGATTCCAGTTGAAGTTATAAATATATAAATATGCACTAGCTGACTTTCTTGTAATGATTTTTTCAGCCTGGCTATGGTTTACCCACTCCCACACATATTGTAAATTTGGGTAGATCTTTTTTTCCTATATCCTTCAGCCTTATTAAATTGTTATCATTGTGTCTTGCCAAACACAGCAGATGTTACCCTTCCTTGCCAGGGGTCTACTCAAAATTATATAGGATAGGAACCACACCTACTAGTGGGACAACTGTAAGGACACCTTTTTTTTGTTTGTTAAAGTAAAGCTTGCAATAGTCTTTCAGTAGTCCACACAGCCAGGTACAAACTAGTATCTCTGGCTCCCTGAATATCAAATCATTTGTGAAGAAATAAGACTCACATAAGGTGGGTCTGAGAGTCATCCTGGTTTTAAAAATTCATGTTTCTCAAGAGCAAATATTTCCTATTAGAGATGTCAACTTTTAAAATCTCAGATATTGAAAAATTACATTTTTCTCTCTTTCTCCTTAATGTCTTGTTATCCAGTTAATAGTTTTCTTAAACTTTTCAAAAAACAAGCTTTTAATTTTGCTTACTTTCCCTATTGTGCATCTGTTTTCTCTTCACTGATTTCTGCTCCTGTGTTTGTTGCTTCCTTTATTCTATTTTCCCTAAGGAATAATTTGCTTTCTTTCTACCTTTTTTAAGGTGGAAACATAAATTTTTAAACTTTTTCTCGTATAACTGACGTGTTTAAAGCTTTATATTTCCTTCTAAGACCCGCTTTAGATGTGTCCCATAAATTTTGAAGTAGTTTTTAAATTATTATTCAACGTAAAATATTTTCTATTTTCCACTGTGTTTTTCTTAGAACTATTGGTTATTCAAAATGTGTTGCTAAATATTTAGACTTTGTAAAAAAAGTAGTCTTTTTGTCACTGACTTCTAGATCAATTTCACTTTTGTCAAAGTGAGCACTCTGTATGATTTCAACCCTTTGAAATGTATTCAGACTTGCTTAAAGGCCTAATATGTGGCCAGGTCCCTTGTACACTTGATAAGAATGTATATTCTGGGATTTCCAGTGAAGATGACGGAGTAGTAGGACCACGAACTTGCCTCTCCTCGCAACTACAACAAAACCACAACCGACTGCTGAACAGCATCAAGAAAAAAGACTGGAGCTTAGCAAAAAAGATCTGCTTCAACTGGAAACATAGAGAGGGAACCACAGCAGGAAGGTAGGAGGGCCATGCTCATGATATAGTTGGAAACACAGTCATCAAATTCACAAAAATTAAGGATAAGGAGAGACTATTAAAATTAGCAAGACAAAAGCAACAAATAGCATACCAGGGAACTTCCATAAGGTTATCAGCTGATTTTTCAGCAGAAACCCGTAAGGCCAGAAGGGAGTGGCATGATATATTTAAAGTGCTTAAAGGGAAAAACTTACAGCCAGGAATACTCTATCCAGCAATGCTGTCATTTAAACTTGATGGAGAAATCAAAAGCTTCACAGATTAATAAAAGCTAAAAGAATTCAGCACCTCCAAACCAACTTTACAAGAAATGTTAAAGGAACTTCCCTAGTCATCAAAGCACAAGAGAACAAAAAGAAGAAAGAAAAAAAAAGAACTACAAAAACAAACTCAAAACAGTTAACAAAATGGCAGTAAGCATACACCTATCAATAATTACCTTAAATGTAAATCGATTAAATGCTCCAACCCAAAGACATAGACTGGATGAATGGATAAAAAAATAAGACCCATATATATGCTGTCTACAAGAGACCCACTTCAGAGCTAGAGACACATGCAGGCTGAAAGTAAGGGGTTGGAAAAAGATATTCCATGCAAATGGAAACCAGAATAAAACTGAAGTAGCAATATTTCTATCAGACAAAAAAGATTTTAAAGGAAAGGCTGTTATAAGAGACAAAGAAGGGCACTACATAATGATTAAGGGATCAATTGAAGAAGAGGATATAACAATTGTAATATATATGCACCCAACACAGGAGCACCTCAGTATATAAGGCAATTTTTAACAGACATAAAAGGAGAAATTGACAGTAATACAATAAAAATGGGGGACCTTAACACCACACTTACACCAATGGACAGATCATCCAGATAGAAAATCAATAAGGAAATATAGGCCCTAAATAACACATGAGACCAGATGGACCTAATTGATATCTATAGAACATCCCATCCAAAAACAACAGAATACACATTCTTCTCAGGTGCACATAGAACAGGCTCCAGAATCGACCACATGCTGGCTCACAACACTAGCCTCAGAAAATTTAAGAAAATTGAAATTGTACTAAGCAGCTTTTCAGACTACAATGCTATAAGTTTAGAAATCAACTACAAGAAAAAAACTGCAAGAACTGCAAACATGTGGAGGCTAAACAATATGCTACTAAACAAACAGTGGATCATGGAAGAAATCAAAGAGGAAATCAAAAAATACTTTGAGACAAATGAAAATGAAAACACAACAATCCAAAATCTCTGGGACTTGGCAAAAGCAGTTCTCAGAGGGAATTTTTTAGCGATACAAACCTATCTCAGGAAACAAGAAAAATTTCGAGTAAACAACCTAAACTTACACCTAAAGCAGCTGGAGAAAGAGGAACAAACAAATCCCAAAGTTAGCAGACGAAAATAAATCATAAAGATTAGAGTAGAAATAAGTGAAATTGAGACTGAGAAAACAATAGAAAATATCAATGAAACTAAAAGTTGGTTATTTCAAAAGATAAACAAAATTGATAAGCCTCTAGTCAGACTCATGAAGAAAAAAAGGGAGAGGGCTCAAATTAGTAAAATCAGAAGTGAAAAAGGAGAAGTTACAACTCATATCACAGAAATACAGGGATCATAAGAGGATACTAAGAGCAACTATACGCCAACGAAAATGACAATGCAGAAGAAATGGACAATTTGTTAGAAAGGTACAATTAGCCAAGACTAAACCAGAAAAAAAAGACAATATGAACAGACCAATTACCAGTACAGAAATTGAATCAGTAATTAAAAACCACCCAACAAACAAAATTCCAGGACCAGATGGCTTCACAGGTGAATTCTGCCAAACATTTAGAGAAGAGTCAACACCTATCTTTCTGAAACTATTCCAAAAAATTGCAGAGGAAGGAACACTTTCAAACTCATTCTATGAGGTCGTAATAACCCTGATACCAAAACCAAAGACATACGAAAAAAGAAAATTACAGGCCAAAATCACTTATGAATATAGATGCAAAAATCCTCAACAAAATACTAGCAAATCAACTCCAACAATGCATTAAAAGGATCATATACCATGATCAAGTGGGATTTATCCCAGGGATGCAGGGATTTTTCAATATATGCAAATCAATCAACATGCTACACCACATAAATGAATTGAAGAATAAAAACCATATGATAATCTCAATAGACACAGAAGAAGCTTTTGATAAAATTTAGCATCCATTTATGATCAAAACTCTTCAGAAATTGAGCATAGATGGAACATACCTCAATATAATAAAGGCCATATGTGACAAGCCCACAGCTAACATCTTAGTTAATGGGGAAAACCTGAAAGATTTCCCTCTAAGATCAGGAACAAGACAAGGACGCCCATTCTCCCCACTTTTTTTTCAACTTAGTTTTGGAAGTCTTAGCCATAGCAATCAGAGAAGGAAAAGAAATAAAAGGAATCCAAATTGGAAATGAAGAAGTAAAACTGTCACTGTTTACAGATGATATGATACTACACATAGAAAACCCTAAAGAAGTAACCAGAAAACTACTTGAATTCATCAATGAATATGGTAAAGTTGCAGGATACAAAATTAATATACAGAAATCACTTGCATTTCTATACACTAACAATGGAATAGCAGAAAGGGAATTAAGGAAATGATACCATTTACCATCGTGCCAAAAAGAATAAAATACCTAGGAATAAACCTACCTAAGGAGGCAAAAGACCTCTATGCTGAAAAACTATAAGACACTGATGAAGGAAATTGAAGATGACAAACAAATGGAAAGATATACCGTGTTCTTGGATTGGAAGAATCAATTTTGTTAAAATAGCCATACTACCCAAGGTAATTTACAGATTCAGTGCTATCCCTATCAAATTACCAACGACATTCTTCACAGAGCTGGAACAACAACAACAAAAAAAATGTTAAAGTTTGTATGGAAACACAAAAGACCCTGAATAGCTAAAACAATCTTGAAAAAGAAAAATGGAGCTGGGGGAATTATGTTTCTTGACTTCAGACTATACTACAAAGCTATAGTAATTAAAATGTATAGTGCTGGCACAAAAACAGACACATAGATCAATGGAACAGGATAGAAAATCCAGAAATAAACCCACGCACATATGGTCAATTCATCTATGACAAAGGAGGCAAGACTATACAGCAGAGAAAAGACAGTGTCTTCAATAAGTGGTGCTGGGGAAACTGGACAGCTACATGTAAAAGAATGAAATTATAACATTCTCTAACACCATGTACAAAAATAAACTCGAAATGGATTAGAGACCTAAATGTAAGACCAGATACTATAAAAACTTCTAGAGGAAAACATAGGCAGAACACTCACGGACATATATTACAGCAATATATTTTTTGAACAAGCTCCTGGAGTAATGGAAATAAAAGCTGCATCAAACTACATTCCCACCAACAGTATAGGAAAGTCCCCCTTTCTCCACACCCTCTCTAGCATTTATCTTTTGTGGACTTTTTAATGATGTCCATTCTGACTGGTGTGAAGTGATACCTCATTGTAGTTGTGATTTGCATTTCTCTAAATAATTAGCAATGTTGAGCATCTTTTCATGTTCCTTTTGACCATCTGTATGTCTTTCTATTTAGATCTTCTGCAAAGTTTTTGATTGGGTTGCTTGTTTTGTTTTTTTATATTAAGCTGTTTGCATGTTTTGGAAATTAGTCCCTTGTCAGGCACATCATTTGCAAATATTTTTCTCCCATTCTGTAGGCTGTCTTTTTTTTTTTTTTTTTTATGGTATCCTTAGCTGTGCAAAAGCTCTTAAGTTTAATTAGGTCCTATTTGTTTATTTTTGCTTTCATTTCCATTACCCTAGGAGCTGGCTCAACAAAAAACATTGCTGTGATTTATGTCAAAGAGTGTTCTGCCCATGTTTTCCTATAGGAGCTTTAGAGTATACAGTCTTACATTTAGGTCTGTAATACATTTTGATTTTACTTTTGTATATGACATTAGAGAATATTCTGATTTCATTCTTTTATAGCTAGCTATTCAGTTTCCCCATCACCACTCACTGAAGAGACAATCTTTTCTCTATTGTATATTCTTGTCTTGACTCCTTTGTCATAGATGAATTGACCATAAGTGCATGGGTTTATTTCTGGACTATATCCTGTTTCATTGATCTATGTGTCTGCTTTTGTGCCAGTACCATACTGTTTTGATTAATGTAGCATTGTAGTATAGTTTGAAGTCAAGGAGCATGATTCTCCCAGCTCTGTTCTCCTTGTTCAAGATTGTTTTGACTATTTAGGGTCTTTTGTGTTTCCACACAAATTTTAACATTTTTTTCTTCCAGCTCTGTGAAAAATGTCAACGGTAATTTTATAAGGATTGCATTGAATCTGTATACTGCCTTGGGTAGTATGGCCATTTTAACAATATTGATTCTTCTAACTCAAGAACATAGTATATCTTTCCATCTGTTTATTTCATTTTCAGTTTTTTATCTGGGTCTTATAGTTTGGGGAGTACATGTCCTTTGCCTCCTTAGATAGATTTATTCCTAGGTATTTTATTCTTTTTGATGTGATGTAAATGGGATTGTTTTCTTAATTTCTCTTTCTGATATGTCATTGTTATTGTATAGAAATGCAACAGATTTCTGTATATTAATTTTGTATCCTGCAACTTTACCAAATTCATTGATGAGCTCTAATAGTTTTCTAGTAGCTTCTTTAGGGTTTTCTATGTATAGCATTATGTCATCTGCAAACAGTTGACAGTTTTCTTCATCTTTCCCAATTTGGATTCCTTTTATTTCTTTTTCTTCTCTGATTCCTATGGCTAGGACTTCCAAAACTATGTTGAATAAAATTGGTGAGTATGGCATCCTTGTCTTGTTCCTGACCTTAGAGGGAATGCTTTCAGCTTTTCACCATTGAGTATGATGCTAGTTTGTCATATATGGCCTTTATTGTATTGAGCTATGTTCCCTCTGTGCCCACTTTCTGGAGAGTTTTTTTTTTTTATCATAAATGGATGTCGAATTTTATCAAAAGCTTTTCTACATCTGTTGAGATGATCATATAGTTTTTATTCTTCAATTTGTTAATGTGGTATATCATGTTGATTGACTTGTGGATGTTGAAAAATCCTTGCATCCCTGGTTTACATACCACTTGATCACAGTGTATGATCATTTTAATGCATTTTGGAGTCAATTTGCTGGTATTTTACTGAGGATTTTTGCAGCTATATTCGTAAGTGATATTGGCCTGTAATTTTCTTTTGTCGTATATCTTTGTCTGGTTTTGGTATCAGGGCAATGGTGGCCTCATAGAATGAGTTCAGAAGTGTTCCTTCCTCTGCAAATTTTTGGGATAGTTTCAGAAGGATAGGTGTTAACTGTTCTCTAAATGTCTGGTAGAATTTGCCTGTGAAGCCATCTGGTCCTGGACCTTTGTTTGTTGGGAGTTTCTAAATTATTGATTCAATTTCAGTATTGGTAATTGGTCTATTGATATTTTCTATTTCTTCCTGATACAGTTTTGGCAAATTGTACATTTCTTAGAAACTGTCCATTTCTTCTAGGTTATCCTTTTTGTTGGCATATAGTTGCCAGTAACTCTCTCTTTATATATATATATAGTTATATATATATAGTTATATATATATAGATATATATAGATATATATAACTTTAAGTTGCTGCTCTCTTAATTTCAAATGCATTTTAAATACACTGCATTTGTAACCTTCTCCCATCACAGTTACTCTTTTTCATATTATATTTTACATTTAATTGTCATTTGTATCCCTTAACTGCTTATTGTGAATACAAATGATTTTACTACTTTTTTGTTTTAATCTTTTAGTCTTCCTACTAGTTTGTGTATGGATGATTTCCTACCTTTACTGTATGATTTTTTTTTTACCAGTGAGCTTTTCCATTTCATAATTTTCTTATTTCTAGTTGTGGCTTTTTTTCCTCCTAGAGAAGTTGTTTAGTATTTGTTTTAAAGTTTGCTTTTGCTTGTCTGCAAAGCTTTTGATTTCTCCATCAAATCTGAATGAGAGCCATGTTTGGTAGAGTATTCTTGGTTGTAGGTTTTTCCGTTTCATCACTTTAAATATATCTTGCCTTCCCTTTCCCTTTTGGCCTACAGATTTTCTGCTGAAAAATCAGCTGATAGTCTTATGGCAGTTCCTTTGTATGTTAATTGTTGCTTTTCCTTTTTTAAAAAAAAATATTCTCTCCATCCTTAATCTTTGTCATTTTAATTATAATGTGTCTAGGTATGTTCCTTTTAGGGTAATCCTATATGGAAGTATCTGCACTTCCACGACTTGGGTGACCTCTTACTTTCATAGGTTATGGATGTTTTCAGCTATTGTGTCTTCAAATATTTTCTCATGCCCTTTTTCTCTCTCTTCTCCTGGGACCATTAAATGTAAATATTATTGTGCTTGATGTTGTCCCAGAAGTTTCTTAAATGTCCTCATTTCTTTTCATTCTTCTTTTCTTTTTTCTGTTCTGTGATAGCGATTTTCACTATTCTGTTTTCCAGCTCGCTGATCCATTCTTCTGCTTCATTTAGTCTACTATTGATTCCTTCTAGTGTATTTTTCATTTCAGTTTTTGTATTTTACAATTCTGTTTGGTTGTTCTTCATATTTTCTTTGTTAAAATCTAACTTCTTGCTTGGTGCATCTGTTCTCCTGCCAAGTTCTTTGATCATCTTTACAATCACCATCCTGATTTCTTCTTGGGTAGACTGCTTATCTTTATGTCCCTTATTTCTTCATCTGGGATTTTATCTTGTTGCTTTGTCTGGACGTATTTCTCTGCCATCTCATTTTGTCTAAAATTCTATTTGTATTTTTATGTAGGTAGGTAATTTATGTTTCTCGACCTTGGAGAAATGGCCTCCTGTAGGAAAGGTCCTCTATGTCCCAGCAGTTCACTCCCCTCTCATCACCCAATGTTTCAAGGGTCAGCTGGTCCCAGGGTAGAGTCCAGCCTGCAGTTACAGACTCATTCCATAGGTTGCAGGATCATAGTTTTCTCACTTCTGGTGTCTGCCGCCTGGTGGGTGAGGCTGGGGCTTGTAGGCAGGCCCTGTCTAGGGGCATGTCTAGAGGGGGCTGTGAGCTCAGGAAGTCTGTAGGCAGCCTGTCTTCTGAAGGATGGCTGTGTTTCCCCACCTAGTTAGTGTTTTGGCCTGAGGCATCACAGAGCTGGATTTTACAGGCTTTGGGTGGGGTGATGTCTAGTTGCTAATGACCCAGGAAAGATGTCAGCTTCCAGGAAGAACAGTTTATGCAGATGAATACTCCCTGATATGTCCACCACCATGTCTATGTCCCCAGGTGAGCCACAGCCACCTCCCACCTCCCCAGGAAACCCTCAAAGACCAGCAGGTAGGTCTGGCCCAGGCTCCTATGAAATCACTGCCTTTTCCGTTGATCCCAGTGAGCATGAGATTTTGTGTGCATCCTTTAAGAAAAAAGCCTCTCTCTCTCAGTCCTGTGGCTCTCCTGCAATTAAGCCCCATTGGTCTTCAAAGCCAAATACTCTGAGGGCTCCCCCTCCCAGTGCTAGACCCCAGGCTGGAGAGCTTGATGTGAGGCTCAGAATTCTTACTCCTGTGGGAGAAGCTCTGCAATATAATAATTCCCTGGTTTGGGAGTCACTCACCGTGGGATATGATTTTATCAACAGTGTGCCTCTCCTTCCCTTCTCATTGTGGTTTCTACTTTATGTCTTTTGTTATGGAAGATTAGTTCTGGTAGGTTCCAGTCTTTCTTATTGATGGTTTTTCTGAGTCAGTAGTGATTTTGGTGTGTTTTTGAGAAGAGGTGTGCTCCAGCACTTCTACTCCACCATCTCGGCCACCAACCCCCAAATATCTCTACCTGCATTTTAGTTATTTTAAAGTCCATGTCTGTTAATACATTATTTAGATTTCTTGGTGGTCTAGAATATATTTTTTTTTAGTATTTGATCAAGCATCCCCCCCATATACTCATCTGATTGTCAGATATTTTATTATGAGATTTAATAATAAAACTGTACATACAATTTAAGACACTGGATGATATAATCTTCCTCCTGACAGGACTTACTCATGATTCTCTTAGAAAGATAGGCTAAGGGAACTAGAAATTCCAGGGTACATTGATTTATTTAAGGAATAATATGATCTGAAGTTTGGTTTCCAAATCTATGAGGGAAATTCTATATATACTTCAGACTCATTCCTTTTACACTCCCAACTTTAAGTTTTCATTCTTTGCCAAAGTCTTACTTCCTCCTAAGGCCATATTTGTCATTGTACTACCATGAATCCACAAAAAGTAATGCTTGGTTTGGTACTCTCTCAGCATCTGCTTTCAGAGTTGGCAATTACCACAATTTGAAAAAAAGCATCACTAATGACAGGCTTATTTTGGGGGGCTTACCTGCTTTCTGAAGTGTGGTCCTCAAATTCACCAGTGCCTATGTAAATTTTTGATGCATTTAATGAATTTATATTTGTTACATAAACCTTATTTAAGTATAACTTGCATACAATAAGCGTGTCCATCCTAAGTACAGATTTAGATGAGTTTCAAGAACTATGTACAGCAATGTAAGCACTACTAGAATTAAGAAGTTAAGGTATTCCATCACTCCCCAAAATTCCCTTTGTAGTCAATCCCCTAATAATAAAGCCCAGGCAAAGATGCATTTGTCTTGTCTAATTATAATTTGTATAATAATTTGTCTTGTCAACCTTGTCTGATTATTTTTTTTTTTGCTTTTTCTAAAATTTCATATAAATGGAATTGTATTAATGAACTCTTTCAGGTATAGCTGTATTCACTAAGTATGTTTTAAAATTTCATCTCTCTTTGCATATACCAGTAATTTGTTTCCTTTTATTAGCATTCCATTCTATGAATATACCACAATGTGTTCACCTATCCACCTGTTGATGGACATTTGCATTATTTCTAATTTATGGTTATTATTAATAAACCTGCCATGAGGTTTCAAGTGCAAGTCTGTGTGTAGACATATTTTGTCATTTCTCTTGGGGAAATATCCAGCTAGCTCATTTGGTAATTGTAAATTTGGATTTCAAAAAGCTGGCAAACAATTTTTGAAAGTGGTTATAAATTTACACTCACTAGAAACACAAAAATTCCAAATGCTCCATACTTAATCAATATTTGTTGTCAGTGTTATTAATTTTAGCAGTTCTAATTGGTTTGTAGTGTAATGATTTTGACATTTTCATGTGCACTTCTCTAATGACAAATAACGTTGAGGATAATTTAATACATCCATTGAACATTTGTTTTTCTAATGTTACGAAGTGTTTGTTTAAATCTGTTTCTTTCTTTATAGATCTTTATATTACTAGATTAAAGGAGTTCTTTACATATTTTGGATATAATTCCTCTGCAAACTGTATATTTAGAATATTTTGTACTACTCTAGTTTTCTTTTTCTTTTTCTTAAGGTTCTGTATAAGGGTTTTACAGAGAAACAGAACTCTGTGTATGTGTGTAGAGAGAGAGAGGTGGGAGAGCGGGGAGGGAAGGAGAGAGTCAGAGAGAGATTGACTGATTTATTGATTTGTAAAAAAAATTGGCTCACCTGATTGTGTGGTCAGACAATTCAGAAATCTGTAGGACAGCCAGCTGGCAGGAAATTCAGGTAAAAGCTGATGCTGCAACCTTGAGTCCACAATCCACGGGGCTGGCCAACAGGCTGAAAACACAGCCAGAATATTTATGTTGCAGTCTTCTCCCCACCCACCCTGTTTTATTGAGATATAACTAACATACAACAGTTATAAGTTTAAGTTATATAACATAATAATTTAACTTGCATACACTATGAAATGATTACCAGGATGAGTTTAGTGAACATTATGTTACAGTCTTGAGGTAGAATTCTTTATGGGAAACCTCAGTCTTAGCTCTTAAGGCCTTCAGTTGATTGAATAAGGCCAATCCACATTGTGGAGGGTAATATGCCTTATTGAACTGATTATATAAGTTAATCACAATTAAAATAATATTTTCACAGCAACATCTAGAGTAGTGTTTGGCAAAACAACTGGGCACCATAGTCTAGCCAAGAAGACACATAAAATTATCACAAAAGAGCAGAGAATTTTTATTTTCATAAATCTAGTCATCAGTTTTTAATGACTCATGCCTTTCATGTCCTATATATAGAAAATCATTGTCTCCCACATAGTTGGTAATATTATTTATAAATATATATATATATATTTAAAATTTTAGTTTTCTTATATAGATCTCTAAGCCATTTAAATTAAACATTTTGTGTATGTCGTCAGTTAAGTATTAGTGTTTTGTTTCTACTTACCTATTCAGTTGTTTGTGGACCATTTGATTAAACAATTACGCTTTTGTCATTGAATTTCTTTGGCACCTATGATAAAGATAAATTGACCAGATATGTGTGAAGTGAGAATGAGTTTGGAGGCCCTCTCATAGCTCATTACCAGAGAATTGTCACCATTTGACCTGTTTGGAAGCTCCCTGGAAGCACCTCATTCAGAGGATTTTGAACTGATTCAGAATTCATACAGTGAGGAAACTCTTGGTTGTTAGTATATTAAAAAATAATAATAATGGCAATTATTTAACATTGCAGCAGCCTGAGGCAGCAAAACTAGTTAGGGGGGAAAAAAGTATAAAAAAGAAAAAGAAAAGAAAAAGAAAAAGAAAATAGCCCCCCAAAATTACACAGAAAAATCTGGGAAATAAATTTCTACAACTGGCTATGAAAGGATACATACTATTCCTAGAGGTCTGGAAGGCAGAACCCATGTGCAAGAACATGTGCATTCTCAGGAAGATATAAAAAGACCTTGATCTTTCATTTATAGCAACACTGAATTATTGTACAAGCAGGAAGTAAAGCTCAGAAACAGCTGTAAACTGCCAGATCACTGAAGGCATATTATAATACATACACAGAGACTCTTGTTAAAGGGTAGGGGTTATACTGATTTAAGGCATTTAAGAAAGCTTCTACTGATCACTAGCTGACCATGCCACTAATCAAACAATTCATTGGCTTTACACAACAAAAAATACAGACTTTATTGAATTGACCAAGAAAGTAATCGAATAGCAAAACAATTACAATCTTTGGGAAAAGGCAGTGGGAGTGGGATGGAGCTGATTTTCTGAGTTTCCAAATTCTATTACATAAAATAACCAGTTTTCAACAACAAAAATATTATAGGGCATGTAAAGGAAGAGGAAAGCATGATGTCCACAAAACAAGACAAAGCAGTCAATAGAAAGTGTAATCAAGGAAGCTCAGGATGTTGGACTTACAAGACAAAGACTTTAAAACATCTATTATATAGATTCACACACATAGAAAACAAACTTATCATTACCAAAGGGGAGAGTGGGGGGACAGGGAGGGATAAATTAGGAGTTTGATATTAAGATATACACACTACTGTATATAAAAGATAAACATGAAGGACCTACTGTAAAACACAGGGAAATAATAAATAAATAAACAAATAAACAAACAAATAAATAAATAAATAAACACACACACATACACACACACACACATATATATCCTTGTATATATACAGAGAGATATACACACGTGTGTGTGTGTGTGTGTGTATTTTGTATGTGTTGTCCTGTGGATATCAATTAAGTACAACTGGTATGTTGTGTCATTTGGAACCTCTGTTGCCCTATTTATTTTCTGTTTAGATGATCTGTTCATTGACATCAGTGGGACGTTAAAGTCTCCTGCTATTATTATTTTATTGTCAATCTCTCCCTTTATGTCTGTTAGGGTTGGTTTTATATATTTAGGTGTTCCTGTATTAGGTGCATAAATGTTAATAAGTGTAGTATCCTCTTCTTTTATTAATCCCTTTATCATATATAATGTCCACTTTGTCTTTGTTTACAGCCTTTATTTTAAAGTCTATTTTGTCTATGAATATTGCTACTCAACTTTCCTCTTTCTATTGCATAACTTTTCCATCTCTTCACTTTCAATCTGTGTAGGTCTTCCACCCTGAAATGAGTCTCTTGTAAGCAGTATATTGTAGCGTTTTGTTTTTTTATCCAATCTTCCATTCTAGTTCTTTTCATCACAGCATTTAGTTCATTGACATTTAAAGTAATTATTGATAGGTATGCACCTATTGCCATTTTAAACCTTGTCTTCCAGTTGTTTTTGGAGTTCTTTGTTCATCTCTTCTTTTTGTTCTTACCTTTGTGGTTTGATAGTTTTCTTTTGTAGGATACTTGAGTTCCTTTCTTGATGGTTTCTGTGAATCTATTATTTGTTTTGATTTGTAGGTACCCTGGATTTGCTTTAAACTATCATACGAGTTCAGACACATTGGAAAAGATCTGTATTTTTATAATCCCCCATATTTTGTGATTTTGATGTCTTATTTCATGCTTATCCTTCATTGTTAATTTAGGTATAATTGCTTTTAGACAAATTACTTGTTTTTTATTCTCTATGCTGGGTTATTTAAGAAGCCTTCAGTGCTTTTTTTTTTTTATATTTCCCTTTCTTATTCTGATTTTCCCATTCCTCTAGACTCATGCTTCTTTTCTATTCAGAGAAGACATTTTAATATTTCTTTTTGGGTAGGTTTAGTATTATTGAATACTTTTAGTTTTGCTTGTCTGAGAAATTATTTTTTCTTCTATTCTAAATGCTAACCTTGCTGGGTATCTTGGATTGCATGTTTTCCCCTTTCAGAGCTTTCAGTATATCATGTCACTTTCTTCTGGGCTGCAAAGTTTCTGCAAAGAAATCAGCTTACCGCCTTATAGGGATTCCATTGTAACTGACTCTTTGCTTTTCTCTTGCTATCCTTAAAATATTCTCTTTATCCTTAACTTTTGCTGCTTTAATTATTATATGACTTGGTGTAGGTCTGTTTGGATTCTATTGTTTGGGGTCCTCTGTGCTTCCTATACCTAGACATCTATTTTCTTCTATAAGATGTGACTCCATAAAACAGCTAGAAGAGAACATAAGCAAAACGTTCTGTGACATATATCATAGCAATATTTTCTTAGATCAGTTTCCCAAGGCAAAAGAAACAAGCAAAAATAAACAAACGGGACCTAATCAAGCTTAAAAGCTTTTGGACAGCAATAACCATCAACAAAACAAAAAGACAACCTGTGAAATGGGAGAAAATATTTGCAAATGATGCGGCTGGCAACAGGTTAATATAAAAAATACACAAACAAGTTGCATAACTCAGGATCAAAAAAACAAACAACCTAATAAAAAAAAATGGACAGACCTACATAAACCTTCCTCCAAAGAAGACATACAGATGGTCAACAGGAACATGAAAAGATGCTCCACATCACTAATTAATACAGAAATGCAAATCAAAACTACAATGAGATATCACCTCACACTAGTCTGATTAGTTATAATGAAACATCTACAAATAAATGCTGGAGAGGACATGAAGGGAACCCTCCTACACTGTTGGAATGTAAATTGATGCAACCACCATGCAAAACAGTATGGAGTTTCCTTTAAAAACTAAAAATAGGTACACTATAAAATCTAGCAACCCCACTTGTGGGTATATATCCAGAAAAGACAAAAACTCTAACTCAAAAAGATGTATGTTCCATTATGTTTATAGCAGCACTATTTACAATAGCCAAGACATGAAAACAACCTAAGTGCCCATCAACAGACAATTGGCTTAAGAGAAAATAATATATATATATATATAATGGAATGTTACTCATAAAAAAGAATGAAATTTTGCCATTTGCAGCAACATGGATGGACCTACAGGATATTGCTCTTAGTAAAGCAAATCAGACAAAGAAAGACAAATATTATATAATATCACTTATGTGTGGAATCCAAAAAATAATATAAATGAATCTATATACAAAAGAGAAACAGTCTGAGACATAAAAAACAAATTTATGGTTACCAAAGGGGAAAGGACTGTGGGGAGGGATCAATTAGAAGTATGCGATTAACTATACATAAAATAGATAAGCAACAAGAATTTATTGCATAGCACAGAGGACTATATTCAAAATCTTGTAATAACCTCTAATAGAAAATAATCTCAAAAGTATATATATACTGAATCACTTTACTGTAACACTGAAACTAACAAAACATTGTAAATTAACTATACTTCAATTTTTAAAAAATCTTAAGGAATACACACAAACTATCACAAGTAATGAATATGTTCAGCCAGCTTACAGGATCAACATATAAAAACAATAAACTAGCAATAAATGAAATAACATGAAATTAAAAAACCAATTGAAATTACAATCATATCAAAAATACTTAAGAATAAATTCAACAAGACAAGTGCAAGACTTGCACACAGAAAACTACAAAACACTGCTGAAGGGAACTAAATAATACCCTAATAAATGGAAAGGTATCTTATGCTCATGGGTTGTTAACATGGTAGTGCTCCTGAAATTGATACACATATTCAACAGTTTTCCTCAAAATCTCAACTGGCTCATTAGGAGAAATTCACAATCTGATTCTAAAATTCATGAGGAAATGCAAGGGACCCAGAATAGCCAAAACAATCTTAAAAATAAAGAACACAACTGGAAGACTCACATTTCTCAATTTTAAAGCCTATTACAAAGCTACAGTACTCAAAGCATGATACTGATATGAGGATTACCTATCTACATACCTATCTATCTATCTATCTATCTATCTATCTATCTATCTATCTATCTATCTATCTAATCATCTCAGTGGGAATAGAATTGAGAGTAGAGAAATAAACTCATACACCTATGGCAAACTTATGTTCAATGGGGAAACCATAACCACTCAATAGGAAACAGTAATCTTTTCAACAAATGATGCTTAGACAACTGGATATTCACATGCAGAGAAACGAATTTAGACCTGTACCTCACACCATAAACAAAACAATTATCTATTTTGCATGGTAAAATAAAATTTAACAGATAAAATAATAAAATTCTTGAAAGAGTTAAAAATCAATCTCCCAAATGGGGTAAGACAATGATTCCTTAGAAATGACACCAAAAGATAAATCTAAGCAACATTTGTTGCCCAGACGTGGAGACATAAATTTTTATCAACTGATAAATGGATAAACAAGCCATGGTATATTGATAGAATGCAATATTGTCTGGCAAAAGGAAGGGAAGAAGGAGGAAGAAAAGAAGGGAGGGAGAGAGGGAAGTAGTGGGTTTTGCTATGACATGGATCCCACCTTCTCCACATCCTTATCAGCACTTTTTGTTTTCTGTTTTTTGTTAGTAGCCATCGTAACAGGTATGAGGTGGTATCTCATTGTAGTTTCAATTTGCATTTCCCTAATGATTAGTGATATTGAGCATTTTTCATTGTTTACTGAATATATCCTGTATTTTCTTTAGATAAATATCTTTTCAAGTTCTTTACCCAGTTTTGAACTGAATTATTTGGTTTTCGTTGTTGAGATTTAGTTCTCTGTATGTTCTAGATATTAATCCCCTATCAGATATATGATTTGTAAATATTTTCTAATATTGTGTGGGTTGCCTTTTTATTCTGTTGGTAGTGTGGTTTTGCTGCATCAATTTTTAAAAAATTTAGTAAGTCCAACTTGTCTAATTTTTCTTTTGATACTTAATGCCTTTGGCGTCACATCCCAGAAGTCATTGCCAAATCCAATGTTGTGACAGTTTTGTACCGTTCTAAGAATTTTATGTGTTAGACCCTACATTTAGGTTCTTGATACATTGTAATTTCTGGATATGGTATTAGGTAAGGGTCCAACTCTTTTCTTTTACATAGGGATATCCAATTCTCCCATCACCATTCTTTGAAAAGACTGAGCTTTCCCCATTGAATAGTCTTAGCATCCTTGTCAAAAGTCACTTGACCAGATTAAGACAGACTTTTTTCTGGGCTCTTCTTCTATTCTGTTGGTCTCTAAGCCTGTTCTTTCACCAATATAACACTGTAGCTTTGTAGTGTAAGTCTTGAAATCTGGACATGTGAGTCCTCTAACTTTGTTCTTATTTTTCAAGATTCTTTTCGCCCTTCAGGGTCCCTTGAGGTTTCACATAAATTTAAAATTAGTTTTTCTAGTTCTGCAAAAAAAAAAAAAAGTCACTGGGGGTTTGACAGGAATTACGTTAAATCTGTAGTAATGATGATTTAGCAATAGCACCTTCCAATCCACAAGTATAGGATGTTTCCATTGATTGATGTTTCCTTTAATGTCTTTTGGCAATGTTTTGTAGTTTTCAGTGTACAAGTCTTTTACTTTTCACTACATTAATTACTAAGTGTTTTAAAATGTAATTTCAAATGGAATTGTTTTTGCAATTTCCTTTCCAAATTGTTCATTGTTAGTGTGTAGAAATTCAACTGATTTTTATGTGTTGATTTGCATCCTATTCCTTTGCTGAATTGATTTATTAGTTCTGAGTTTTTTCTTTGAACTGCTTAGGGTTTTCTATATATTAGATGTCATATGCAAAACAGTAGTTTTACTTTCTCCTTTCCCATTTGGATGCATTTGATTTTCTTATCTTGCCTAAGTACTCTGGCTAGAACTTTTAGTACTATTTTGGAATAGATGTGTTAAAGAGGACAATTTTGCCTTGTTCTTGATCTCAGAGGAAATGCTTTTAGTCTTTCACCAGAGTATGATGTTCACTGTGCTTTTCATAAATGGCTTTTATTACATTAAGGTAGCTTCCTTCTACTCCCAGTTTGTTGAGTGGTCTTATCATTAGTGTGTTGAATTTTGTCAAATGGTTTTCCTGCATCAAATGAGATGTTCATGTGGGCTTTTCCCATTTCATTCTGTTGACATGGTATGTTACACAGATTGATTTTCATATGTTGAACCATAAATTCTACTTGCTTATGGCGCCTAAACCTTTAGATATGCTGCCAAATTGTTTCCTAGTATCTTGTTGAGAATTTCTGTATCAATGTTCATAAGGGATATCAGTCTCTAGTTTTCTTGTGGAGTCTGTCTTTCTTTGGTATAAGGGGAATGCTGGCCTCATAGTGTAAGGTAGGAAGTGGACTCTTCATTTTTTGGATAAATCTGCAAGACTTAGTATTAGTTCTTTAAATGTTTGGTAGAATTCACCACTAAAGCCATGAGGTCAAGGGTTTTTCTTTGTTGGAGGATTTTGTATTGCTGCTTCAATTTGTATTGCTGATTCAATCTTCTTGTTATTCTAGATCCATTTAGATTTTCTATTTCTTCCTGACTTAGTCTTGGTATGTTTTGTATTTCTATGAATTTGTACATTTCATATAGCATTTGTTCATTTCATGTGTTGTTGAGCTTACTGGCATAGAATTGGCCATAAAATGCTCTTATTATCTTTAATGTCAATAGGCTATGTAGTGATGTCCTCTTTTTCACTCCCAGTATCAGTAATGTGTTTTCTCTTTCTTACTTGTTCATTTTTTTTTTTAAACTTCCTAGGATGTCATGACAAATCACCATAAACTGGATGGCTTCAAACAACAGAAACTTAATCTCTCACATTTCTGGAGGACAGAAATCCAAAATCAAGGCTCCCTCTAAAAGCTGTAGTGAAGAACCCTTCCTTGTCTCTTCATAGTTTCTGCTTGCTGTAAATCCTTGGGATTCTTTGCCTTGATACCGCATTATCCTAATCTCTGACTCTGTCTTCAATTAGCTTTTTTCTCTGATTCTTTGTTTCTATTGTGGACTTCTTTTAAAGACACCAGTCACTGGATTTATGGCTCATCTTAATGTAGTATGAGCTCATCACAACTAATTACATCTGTAGATATCCTATTTCCAAATAAGGTCACATCCTGAAGTTCTAGGTGTACATGACTTTTTGGGGAATACTACTCAACACGGTGTATTAGTCTTGCTAGGTATTTATTAATTTTATAATTTCCAAAATCTCACTTTCGATTTTGTTGATTTTCTGTTAATTTCCATCAGCTTTACAAAAGTTCTCAGTTGGTATCTCTTCAAACATTTCTTCCATGCCATTCTATCCGTTTTCTGAAACTCAATTAAAAGATTAAGACCATTTAATTTTGCCTTCAAAACCAGATACTTAATTCCTTTTTCTTTTTTTCTTTCACTCCCAGTTTTTTACTTTCAATTGTCATCTTCGATTGATAAAAACTCTTTCCTTCATGTAGCCATCATATTCTATTCTAGAATTTTTGTTTTTTAAAATATACTTATCTCTGCTGAAATCCCATCTTTCTGTGCATGTTTTCCAAACTTTTTAATAGCTCCTTCAGCATTTTTACCATAGTTTATCTAGCTCTGATAATTGCAACATCTATGCAATCTCTGAGTTTGCTTCTATTGTTTCCTGAGTCAAAATTTTCTGTCCCTTTGCATGTCTTTATAATTTCTTACTATATGCTGGATATTTTCCATAATAGTTGCCTCCAAAAAATGGCATGGCTGTTTTCTGGCCATGTTTGCAGAGTGAGAGGCTGAATTAATATTTATGGTCTGTAGTTGAGGTGGAGATGAGCTTTGTTGCTGCTTTAGTTTGATTCAATTTACTACTTGCTTCAAATATTTTAAGTGAACAGGATTTCCTCTTAACAGAGATTGGGATCTGGTCATTGGTGATATTCCAGAGGAATCTTTGTGCTTCTCAGCTGAATTGCCAGATTCCCAAACACTGGGGATTTCCCTCTGCACTACATTCCAATTGTATATTTTAGAATTTCTGAGGTATTCTTTTTGTACTCTCCTCAGGCTTTCTGAATGGGTGAACTCTCAGGTGAATACTATTTCAAACTGCTATTTCAAACTGCTACGTCTTTTGGAGGATACAATTTCTTATACTGTTAAGAGCCATAATTTCTCAGAAAGAGTTTTCCTTTGTTTTAGGTCTGTTCTATGTTCTTATCTCCCTCATAAATGAGTATATAGTTTCTAAAACCAGCACTCTGCTTGAAAAAAGGCAAGATGTACAACAAAGATTTGCAAGGACATTAACCCAACATCTACTGAACTTCATTTCATAGTAAGCCTGTAAAGAACACTGCAGAAGAGATAAGTTTCTTTCTCTCATAAATCCACTGATCATTTACAATGTATGACACAACTTAAAAATACATAATCTTAATAACTGGGATGGATAAAAACAGAATTCTTAAATTATATTAGATCTCTAGTTCAGTATTCTAAAATCTGATTAAAAGTGGACTAGTTCAGGGCTCCTACATGTGATTCTGCCATATCCTAAAATCTTGTCATCAATATACAAATGGTATAAAAAGATTGGGAAAGAGCACTCCTGTTTTACAAAACCTTAATATAAAAACAGCAAACACATCCATTTCATTTACATTTCATTGGCTAAAATTCAGTTTTATGGTTATACTTAACTGAAAGTTGGGAAATGTAGTTTTATTGTGTACGTAGGACAATGAGAAAACAGATTTTGCACTATCAATTCATTGTATCTGCTAATCTTTTCAGCTTAAAATCTCTTACTCTTAAAGCTAAACATTGAAAAGAAAATTGACTGAAGAGAACTACCTTATCCATTCATCCAAGCTAATGTGTCTGACAACTTTGGCAAGGCATTTTGACATAGGGTATAGTTGCCTTCCATTACTTTGGCATTAAGATGAAGGATAAAGGCACATTCAAATTTTCTATTTATAATCCTTTTTGAACTTACTAATATTTTTAGCCTATATTATTTGTAAGAGCAAAAGTTAAAGTACTATCCAAATAACATTTTTTGTCTTAAAATAATTTAATGTATTAGTGTATCCCTAAGCCTAATATTCTAGTATGGATGTACAAGTCCATGCTCTTCCCCACATATAATTTATAACTTTATAAACTTTGATTCTATCATTTTCCCTCTCACCACACTGTAGTCCTTGACAACTTGAATTAGTTTCCTTGATGTATAGCAATCAGGACTGGATTTTGTTTCCCAGATGTGGCTGCACCATGGTTTTCAGAGGCATGATAAAAAAATTTTATGGTTCATACTGAGTTTTTTTCCTAATGATAAGATTTCAATCAATGTTTATTGAAATGTCTCCCATGTGCACTGTTGCTTGATACAGCTTAAAAAGTATTTTATTCCATTTTCTGTAAAACTAGTCCAGAAGTCTTCAGAAATATTTACAGAATTCTGTAACTAGCATCCTTTTCATAACTGACATCTATGGTTCCATCATATAATCATTTCTCTTGAACTGCTACCTCTTACACTTCAAACCTGTTCTGTCTGTTATTCTGACTATGGAACCATTTCTTCTAAAAAGATAAGCCTTGTTAATCTTCTTCAGAGATCCTTTTGCAAATCAGTTCATCAAAGGCACCTTCCAGATGAGCATTTTCTTCTTCTGAATTTTATCTGGGATCTGTAAACCATTCTTTATCTGCACAGGTAGGGATCCAAGCAGAAGCTATCCAATCACTTTTATGGCCAGAGGAAAAGAGAGAACGTTGTGCTGGTGGATGCATGTATCACAATTATCTTGTACCTCGTTTTTCTGGATTGTTGATTTTGTTCTTTAGAATTTGGGTCCTACAAAGACCAGCTCCCCTCAAAAAGGCTCATTTTCCAGTTCAATGCTACTTTTACAAGTAATTATAATTGGCTATAAATGAAAATCTTAAGAAGGTCTTGACTGCAGTTTGAGGTGATTTTTATTTTATATTAATCATACCTGCTGTTATTCACAAACTTCTCAGCCTTGTGAAGGAACCCACTAAACACTTTTACACAAAACACAATTGGAGTATATTTACTGATAGCTACTTTCCTTATTCATTAGTAATTAAAATCTAGTATCAGACACTAAGCTTCATGAAACTATTGCAAGCACTGTGACAGACCAGTTAGCATAGTGTCTGGCCTCATGGCAGTAATCAATTCAATACCTCCAGGCTCTCTTGTGCAAAGCTTAAGCAATGATGGTGCTCACATGAATTCAGGTCTGCTTCCCTTTAAAACTGGATTCCAGAAGAAAAAAAATTTTATGAAGATGGTAAGAAATGTATTAATATGGTAAAACTACTACTTCAAAATCCAATGAAAAAAGAGCTGTTGAGCAATGCTGATTATTTGGGGTCCTGAAAAATGTCTCTCATATAAGTACTCTAAACAAAACGTCCTTTATAATGCCTTAAAAAATGTGAAAAGTTGGATTTTGCAGACTGCTTGGTGCACTTCTGCTTGTTTCTTTTTAAAAAAGTAGAAAAAAGCTACAATGTTGTAGTCCTTTGGTTTTATTTTCTGGGATTAAAAAAAACTATAGGCATCAATGTTTTTATGTGGTCCTCTTGAAGATATCCTTTATAATATCAAATGGCTTAATTCATGGGTCTTGATTATCAGTATTCTTCGACATCGTCAGCCTTGATTAACTGGTTGAAAATTTCAGAGCAGAGTAAGTAACCTTCATGAATATTTCCCCAGTCCCTGAGAATCATAATCACCACAGAAATATTTTGTCCTTTCATCATAAATCTCTGGCAAGTAGCCGTGTTCGTTCATTGTTAACAGGGCAAGGAGCAGTGTCATAGAGGGTTAATCCGTGCAAATTGGCTTCCACTCGTAAAGAAATTTTCTGGAAGAGAAAAGAAAGTTACACATAGAAGTTTGCTCCTTAAAGGCAGATCACATTTTTAATACATTCGGAGGAACATCTTTTGGGACTAGGAATGTAAATCTATTCTAATGAGTAACAAGAGTGAGACAGCTGTTGTACTGCCAACAGTATCATCTGTAGTACCAACAGAGTTGGGAAAAACAAGCTTCTCTACTCAGAAGTTCCTTAATTTTCTTTGGTTTCTACGGAGAATGCGTAAAACTAAACGTTGAGGATGGCCTACGTAAATGTAGGCAGAGTTAATAAAAACTCTCTGAAAGAATTTTTGCAAATTGTTTTATAAGGCTGGACATTGCTGGCAAAACACTATTTCTCCAAACACAGAAGGTACTCTTCTGGCATCACTGCTTATGAAGTTAATTTTCAAAAACGCCAGAGACTTGCTTCTAGAAAGCTTTCTTATTCCACCCAAAGGAGGTTTAATTGCATAAATTTAATTCCATGTCTTCTTACCTGAAAATCACGGATATAAGTCAGGAAAAAACCAAAGAAGGAAAATGACATAGACCATTCTGCTGCTGTAGTGATCATGTGAAGCACATAACCCTTAAGCGACAACAACAAAAAAGGAGTAGTTCTGTGAAATTTCATTCAAATGATCTATAATTTCTCTCAGATAAAAAACCTATAATATTTATAAACCAACCTGTGTTCTGAATATCAACCCCTGATTTATTTAACCTATCTCTAGATTTAAAGGTAGACATTAGAAAAGTCCTCCTAAATGATCCATCATAGTTTCATCTACAGCAAATAAAATTTTCACTTGAATAACTAAGAACAGGAACTTCTACTCTAGAATCAAGAAGTTACTGCCTTTCCCAAAGCTACGAGTCATTAATGCCACTAAAAAAAAATTTTAAGTAAACAATGCTCAGCATAAACTTAGTGGTGTTTTTTGAGTATTGAATAATATATAGATTAATTATAATTAGGAGAATCTAGTAAATTATTTTGCTCAATCACTCTCACAAACATGTCCTATTTACGACTGACTCTTTAAAAATAATTTAAAATAAAATGCCAACTGAGTGGTTTGTGAAAACAGATAAACTCATTTTATTGCCTATTTAAGTATATGTCCCTCTTGTCTTGTTCTCAGGATCAAAAATGCTATCTCTAGTCAGATATCCACTACATTGGAACCCAAATGCAAAGTCCATAATAATAAACTTACAGATAACAAAAAATGGGAAAAGAAATTTTTGCTTTCAATTCAGAAAACAAGTATTCTACGAATAAAAGATTTCAGTGGGGTATATGGTATACTATAACCATATTTAGAGGAATCAATTTCTGATAAGACTCTGCCATCACAACTCTCTTTATGTCTTGAAAATGTCCAAGGATCACAAAGTGGCTGGAGAAAAATGGATGGTTCTACATAAACTCTATCCTTTATAGAAAATAGTCCTATACATTAATAATTATTCTACTTTCATTATTAGTAATGTAATGAAAAGCACATCAAAAGCAATGAAAATCTTTAATATAAAACTAAGTTTTATAGACTGTCAGTTCTTACTTTGTCCTCAGGGTTCCAATGCAGTTTCTGTACTATATCAGCGCCAAAACTCCCAGTGTACAGAAGGGATGAGCAAGTCAGCACTATAAAAAAAGTAAGTCAAGGAAGAATCTCAGAGGAGACCTGTAAGTTTAAATTAGATTCAAAACCAAAATCACTTTAAAGGTCTAAAAGGATTACACATACATGTTTCCAAGGTCCAAACCCATTTTCTTAAAGACTTCAAGTTACACGGCAGTAGTAAAGTTTAAAACATGCCCAGAAGATTACTATGAAATGGTTTGCACCGTCTATCCCTCTTTGCTCAATAAATCAGCAGTTCTATCATAAGGTTTTGCTACATAATTGTTCTCAGGGAGGGCCTTAACTCATCCTTCCTATCCCTGAAGGGAGTATGATCAGGCTAAACATTATCCTTGTTCTTAGTTTAGTTATTAGGTCCTATGTAAAACTTGGATTTCATGCTTCCAATTCTTTAATTTAGGGTTTACTAACCCAACAATCTCACCCCCAAAAAAGGTCTGCTTATGATATGCCAACAGTGTTCACTTAAATTCTGTTACTTGATTCCTTTCCAAGTGTAGCCACATTTTACAGTAAAGGATACTGCTAAGTGCACTTACTCCACACCAGATAACCAACAGGAGCCTGATCCAGAAGATCTGTTTGCCGTGAATTTTGGGCTGCATTTGGTAGGAAAGGATGGTCTGAACAAACATATATAATGAGCCCATGCCAAAGGTGAGCACAGCTCCACATACATGTACAGCAAAAAAGGTGGTTTTCTGAGAGGTAGAAGGAAGAAATCAGTAAATAAAAGAAACTCAAAACACATTGCCAAAACTATATCTAAAACCCCAAGCCCAGCGATTTCAACAGAACATTCACTAAGTGGAATAGTTCTGTAGCGTCTACAGACTACTTCCCGAAGTAATATTCTCTCACAGGACTCAGCGTAAACCTGAGGATTACAGTAATCCAAATTATTTCATGCATTTGTGCCACTACTGAAAACATGATAGTGATTATTCATTTGCTCATTTAATAATATGTTTATTTGTGGGTTTCTTATGCATCAAACTACTGTTCTAAGCACACAGAAATATTAGTAAACAACACAGACAAAAATCTGGCTGTTAACATTTACGTTCAAGTGAAGGAACACAAATAGTAAATAATAAACTTCAGAAATACATAAATTCCATAATAAGTTAGATGGTGGTTATGGAGTATAGAAGGAATAGAAGAAGATAAAGAGGACTAGGATAGTTGGGAATGCAAGGGGTAGAGAGTTTCAGCTTAAATCTAATTAAAATCTAAATGCAACTTAAAAGCTCAAGAAATTAAAACATCTCCCCTTGGCTCTGATTTGATTGGTCTTAATAAATTATACTGTAAGGGATTACCATAATTTGTAATTTTTTTTTCTCCTTCACCTTACCTTTATTGGAATCCAGTTACATTTTACTATATATACCCTCTGTTTAAAAGTGAGGACAGTAGCTCTCCAAAAATTCTACTATCAGAGGCCTTTGGTGAACTCTCTAGTTTTTTTAAACTGATGCTATCTGTATGCCATTCGGTTGAGAAAGTGCTGTACAGCCCTTGGTAAAGAGGGTATGACTAAGGCAATAGGAGAAGAGAGGTTAGGTTAGTGTTGGTTCCCTCCATCTACAATCAACTGTGCTAATTCACAAACAGAGTCCACTTTTTTTAGTTGAAGGTGTAAGAAGTTTCTAATATAAAGAAGAAAAGATAACAAATTATTTTTAAAAGGTATTGGTTTCCTTTCGGAGATAAAAAGGGCTACTTCAATATGGTACGGGGTGTTTTAACTGGTAATGTTATGAGCTTTGGAAAGGGAAAAAATGTATCGTTACTACCACTTTGAGTAACAAAGGAAAAAAAAATTCAGCACCCATAAAACATAATGTAAAATGGTAATATCTTCTTGGTTCATATGAATTTATCTATATATATATATGGATAAAGGCTGTGGAAATAGAGGCAAAAATGAAATTGACTATTTTAGGGTTAAGAGCAGACATATGGGTAGATTTTTCTCCTTAAAAATATTCTCACATATATTGATGAAGCTAAACACAGATATACCCTGATCAGTGCCCACCTGTGATCAGCACACAGTTCTATCAACAAAATCATGTAGCTAAAAAGAATAATAAAGGATGGAGGGCATCTACTTTTGAATTTTTATAATCAAAACAGAGGTATATAAAAGTGGTTTCAACTGGCCATATTTTTGCTTAACCGAGTCAACTTTGTCATTTTAGAGACTAGGGAAACAGCAGAAGATCTTGAAATGGGCAAGAGGTTATCCTTTCAATGGAATGCTAGAGCCTCTGGGAATGGGTCTATAGATACGTGAATTTTACTTGGCTTTGTTAGGGCTATTTTGCAGAGAAAAGCTGAGTAATGATAGATGTTATGTATAGAGACAGAGATGTTATGTGTGGAGACAGAAGTTAACTTATTGAAAATGCATAGGAATGCAAATAATTCATATGACTAGAAATGCACAGTGTCAGACTAAATGCAATTGATTATCACTCTGTGAATAATAATCAGTTTTGCTAGTTTTGCATCAATTTATAAATTTGTTTGAGCATTCCTTATCTGACCATAAGTGTGTGCTACTTTGACTTCTCTTTTGAACTGGTTTGTAGTACCCACTATTTCTGTCATTAATTAGTAAATTAAATAAAACTTTTGACCTATGTACACAAGTCATTCTTTTATCCTCCTTAAAAATACATCCTTCAACAAAACAAAAGACAAAAACTTACTCTTTGATGAAGACAAACAAATTACAGAGATATGTGAGGTCAGGGCCAAATGTTTGCTATAGAACTTATAAATTACATATTGAGTGGTTTGTAATCTTTACCTAAAAGCAGTTAATGAAACTTAAGAACTAATCTTCTGCTTATTCTTACCCCTTCCATAGTCTCCTTGAGGATAAATTTTCTAGGGAGGGAGAATGCCATATGACAACAGAGTTCTGCTGCCACAGGCCAAGAAATGCCAAGGATTACTGGAAGCTAGGGAACAGGCATGGAATATTCTCCCTCTGATTCCCCAAAAGAGAACCAACCCTACCAATACTTTGACTTCAGATTGCTGGCCTCCTGAACTTTGAGAGAATAAATTTTTGTTATTTTAAGACACCCAAATTGTGGTATTTTTGTTATGACAGCCCTAGAAAATTAACATAGATTTCTGCCTAATCATCCCTTCCACATTTCCTTGACAAGGATAAATTTCCTGGTGCCAACTAAAGAATGTCACTTGTCAACTGGCTCTACAAGGACTGAGTCACCAGCCACTGGGGCTGCTGACCTGCAGTGCTCCCTGAAAGGAGTTCAGGGTGGAGATCAGGAATGAGGCCCTCTGTGCTCTGGAAAAACTGGCAGAACAGGCCTTCAGACAGTTAGATATTTTTAGGAGATAATTTTATGAAACCAGTTTCTTACATCTTCCAGTATTTAGAAAAACGGCTAAAATCATTAAGTAAGATGTCTGTGCCTCATGACTTTGCAGCAACCTTCTACTGAGATGTGTTTGATTGCACAAACCTGTTCTCTAAAATCACGTATACACTGACCTCCCCCCTTATCTCTCTGGAGCACGTCCTCAGTGCTATCTCAGAGGCTGCCTCCCAGGCTACAGTTCACAGTAAGTCCCCAAATAACACTGAAACTCACATCTCTCATGTTGTGCATTTTTATTTCAGTTGACACTAGGAAAGGAAAAATTCCTAGGCACTGAGGACACATTTTTGCTCTGCTATATATTTTTATACACATTTGTCTTCAAAGAAATTAAACCTGTATCTTTTAAGTCAGTTTTTAAATGCCGTATGATAATTATTAGGTCTCTTTAAATACAATCACGGTAATCTCAAGAGAATTTTTCACCCATCCTGCTTAATTCCCTTAGCCTCTCTCACAAAGGTACTAAATACTTAGTATCGGAGCATGCTTGTACTAAGTGCTATGTTAGGTGCTCAATATTCAATGGTGAACAAAACCACTGTGCTGTAATTGATGGAGAAACATATGAACTACAAAATTCTTAAATAAATTTTTAAAAAACCTACAGATATAAAATTAGACTATAAGAAGTGTTAAGAAAAATTAGTTTTTAGAGTCTTGCAGATCACCAAGGAAGAAAACTTGAAGTATATAGGAGGAAGTCATTGACAAAAAAAGACTTCCCTCAGGAAGTATAGTCTGCCAACTTCTATTTAGGCTTGGTGTTGTGGAACGTGCAATCAAAGAAACAATATATGAAATAAGAGTTAAATAAACTTGTCTTACGTAAGGAACACAGAAACGCCTATGTTATGGACAATGCAGATACAGGAGGGGAATGATGCAGAAGGAGGTTGGAGAGGTAGACAGCAGCCAGATTCTAAAAGACCTTTAAGTTAATTAAGCAGTTTGGCAGTTGAACGAATCATTTTGCCTCTCTTAAATGATATCTCTCCTCATGCAACCTTGGACCTGTGAGCTTTAAGCAGGCGTACAAGGAAGAAGAATGAGGAGTAGATATATTTCCAAAACATTACTTTGGATGCCATATTAAATTAAAGGGATGTAACAGTAAAAGCAGAGGAACTACTATGGAGGCCACAGCAGTAATCCAGATGAGAGATGATGAAATCTAACTTGGCTGAGAAGGAGATGGTAGAGAGAAGCAGATGCTTTCAAGAAATATTTAAGACATAAAGCCAGCAAGTCCCTACTTTAAAACAAAGCACTTGCCTCTCTTCTAAGTTAAGCTCTCTAACTGTAAGCCATTTACAGACGTGGTTTGTGTACCATTTTTCCTATTTGAATCAACCAGTTTGTCTCTGCAAAATAGAAATGGAAAGAGGAGAAAGAGGCAATGCACTCACCCCTTTAAATAAGCAGTGGAAGTTTACATTAGAAAGGAAGGGGAACGGTTTGACATCTGGGTACTATTACAGGGTCTGCTTATAAAGATGGTCCAGCAATGAAGCCATCAGTGACAGATATAGAGCACATTCAACAGGCCCAAAGCTGCATGAAAACAGATGTTACCCAGAGAAAAAAAACTAATTTGATTCAAAACTACAAGATCAACGGGACTCTTGTGATGGAGGTAAATTAAAACGAAAGCTGAAAACAAAACGAAGAATGCCTATGAATGCAAACTGTTTTAGTAGGTCAATGAAATAAAGGTAGAAAGGCAGCTTGCATGATGCTATTTGGACCTGCCACTGGAATTTACTGGGTTGTGAACAAATACCAGTTACTAATAGAAGTAGTTAAATGTGGAGGTCACTTAGGGATCCATTTTTACCACACAGTGATGAGAGATATTGTTAAATTGATCAACTGATCAAGGGATAACTAGAATCACGATCCATAGACTACATTCCCCAGCCCCTCCTGCACCTAGGAAATGAATGTCAGTGGAATGATATGAGTCACTGCCAGGTCAAGGTTTTTAAGAAGCAGGTGTGATTTCTGCATGTTCTCTTTGACTGTTTAAGGCAGACAGATGCAGAAGATAACAGGGTCTTAGGGAACGGCAGGACCCGCAGATGGATAGCATCTGGACCTTAAACCACTGTGGGAGGAAAGCCATCTATCAACCAAAAATACCTTCACTGGATCCACTTATATAAGAAATAAACATCAATTGTGTTAAGACACTGAAATTCTGGACTTTGTTAGAGCAGCAAGCATTACCCTGGTACCCACTTGGGTTATATTTATAGCATTTATGAGTATTAACCATTACCAAAACACTGAAAAATAGGAGAGCCAATCAGAAGCATTTAAGAAAGGAGAACTCTAAATAAGAGAAATGGAATATGCCTTTATATGTGTATTTATATGACGAGTGTGTGTTTGTATGTCTGAATGGTTATTAGGTGTGTAAGCAGGTTACCAAATCTCTAAATTGAAACTTTAAAGACAGCAGGGATTAATCAAAAAGCACCATATGCCCAGGATGCAGCTGGTATTACCAAAGACTCCTCTGAAAGAACGTCAATAAAAAGGAATGTGGAGAGTTTGCAAATATTTGGTGAAGGCTGACTGCCACTTTAACATTAAGAATTCCCTGAGAAAAGGCTGGAAGAGCTATAGAGCCTCCTTTTACTTCCTCATATAAGGGGCTGGGTACCTAGGAACACAAGCAATCAATGGGAACATCTAAACAAGAATATAAAATAGGTAGATTAAGTACAACCTGTTAGGCATATTTAAAAAATGTTGAAATCTATAATTGTGTCACTTACAATTGATATCAATTTTCTCTGTCTTGGGATAATCTCCAACTAAGTAGTAATAAAGAATCTACCAAGTAATGAGTCCTGGGGATTTTTTAAAAATCAGAATAATTTATATTTGTTCAGGAGATTACTGAGAATCAATTTCTCTAATTTCTAAGAGGGTCAAATAATTTAAAGGCAGTGGATTCCATTTTGTTAAGGCAAAGAAACAATGACAGCATGTAACCGAATGCGTCAGCTTTTCTTTTTTTAACGTGGATTTTTATGTGTTTCAGGAAAATACCTATGCTGGGCTAAAACACAAACCTGGAAGTTTGCCACAACAGAAAGTCCTAAACAACTCAGTAATCCAAGTACAAGGCCAGCCTTGTTTAATTTGATGATACAACTCTCTTCAGGATTCAGAGCATGAACTTGCTTATAACGAACATAAATGGTAGCAACGCCTGGGAAGACAGAATGAGAAAACAGCAAAGTAGTAAGTAACTAAGTAACAGCTGTAGATTTCTAAGTACTCTTAAGGCTGCATTATGAATCTATTGATATGTCTGTGTGACCGAGCAAGTCGTTTGCCTCCCACAGGTCTCATATTAAAAATAAGTTAGGAAAAATTTAAGAGATAAGTCTGACACTTTCTGAAAAATCTCTAATAGTAAATGTTATATAAAAAACAAAATATTCTATATAATTAGTACTAAAGTCTAAAGCAATTTGTCCTAGAATATGGATAAAATGGCCATAGGCAAAAAAACACCAAAAAATTATTTGCCTCACTTTCTTTTCCTTTTATGTCAAATTACTACAACTTGGCTCAATCAGATATAGCAGTTAAGAAAAAAGAAAAAAAAAAAACCCATTTGACTGTCCTTGTTAGTTAAGAAAGGGCCAAATCAAACCTTCTATTGCAAAAATAATGCCAAAGAACTCAGAAGTGTAGAAATGTAACACAGATACGCTTTTGTAGATATATTTTTAAAAACGTTAGTCATAAGATGAACTTTTATACATTGAATCATTTTTTTATCTTCAGTGTTTGATCTGAGCAAATAATAAACATCACAGGGACAAAATGAAAATATTTAAAACAATCACGATAGATGGAAAAAGCAGTATTTTAGTAAACCATTAATAGAAAAAAACTGGTTCAAAAGTAAATAATGAAAATGAATGCAAAATATTGTAGCAGAGCTCCATTCCTTTGGCATTAGAATACCGCTCAAAAATCAAAACATGGTTCCATAGCTATTCTTATACTTCTAAATTGTTTACCTTAAAAAATTTTCATTGGGGATAGTTGCGGTCAGCCTGTTTACAGTCTTCTATAGGCTGCTAAAGAAATCCACTTAAGGCCTCAACGAATATTTGGTTATATTTTACAACTTCTATTTGGATGAGTGGTCAAAGAGCCCTATATATATATTTTAAAAGATTTCCAGAATTTAGCATTTCTAGAATTTTTTTAAAGAAACATATCTGTGATCAATAACAACATTTCTTCAATTATACCTAGAAAGTAACACAAGTAACACGATAGTGTTGAAACAAGAAAAGCTCAATTCAGCTACTAATTTTGACTATTAAAACCACTCTCATCACTTACATAAAACTGCGGCGATATTTAACATTGCCCCGAACAAGCATTTTTCTGGAGCTACTGTACCAGTGTCACTGAAAGAAAAAAAAGAAGGTGTGCTAATTGCTCATATTAGATATACACATGCATTTCTTCTAAGGGATAGGAAACAATAGAGGTTACTTCAAATCCTTTACCTTCTCATAAATTCATGAGCTCAACTCTTAACGTGATTTTATGAAAACATAATTTGAGCTCACAATATTTGCCTCGTTCATGTATCACTTAAGATTATTTCTTCTTCACATAACAGAAGTCAATATAAATTGATAAAAGAGCTATCCCAGGCATGTTAAGGCTGTGTTATTGACATAGATCAGTCAGGCGATATGTCTCTGTCTCACCTGAATATTCCCGAAACACCACAAGATCTTTCATGACTCGGTCTTTTGACATCTGTTGTTGACTCTGCCTACATTCAATTAACACCTGATCATTTCCTGATTATTTACCAAGCACCTACCGTGTGGGACAGCACTTTAGGGACAGGAATACAGTGGTAAATAAAATAGACAAAGCCCTTACACTCCTGGAGCTTCCATTCAAGACCAGTTTTGAGTTCCCTCCTCTCTACAGCCTTGGCCAACCCCTCTAGCAGCAGGCTGATGCAAAGAGCATTCAGTCCAGACTCCCATCAAAATCCCGTATCACACTGTATTGCAGTATGTCTGTTTACATGTCTGTCTTTCAGCGCAGGGTGAACTACACAGATCCCGATCAACAACCCACCATTTACTAACTGTGAAACCTTGTGCCCTGTCTGTGAAATGGGGCTATCAATTTCCTCCCAGCCTCACTGGGTCAACTTGAGGAAATGAAACTGTGGTAATACATGCAAAGTATCTAGCACAGCAACAGGCATGCTGGAGACACCCATTAAATGTTGGCTAGTTCCTTCCCCTTTCCCCAAACGACTGTAAAGATTAAAAAGACAAAGTCTTTGGTCTCAAACTGAAGTACTATAGGAAAGAAATAAAAGAGAAATGGAAAAGTCACATCCAGTATGGAATTAGTAAGATTTGATGAACATTTGGATAAGGTTTAGGAAAAGTAAAGTATCAAATATGAATTCTAAGGATTGCTCCTTCCCACTCTAAAATGTATCTTCAGATACAAAAGAGTTTGATACTCTTTGATCATTTTCAGGGAGTGGGGGTTATGTTTGTTGTTGTTGTTGTTCCTCCTACATTTCAAGTTTTCAAGAATAATATACAAAGGGGGATGGTATAGCTCATTGGTAGAGTGCATGCCTAGCATGTACGCACAAGGTCCTGGGTTCAATCCCCAGTACCTCCATTAAAAAATAAGTAAGTAAACCTAATTACCTCTCCCTGCAAAAAACTTAAAAAAAAAAAAGAGTAATACACAATTACCATTCTTACAATCAGAAAAAAACTCCTTAACTTTAATAGTCATATTCCAATTGATGCTCCTGTTTTGAATTACCCAATAAGTAAGTAGTCAGATGCATGTCCAAGATGTGCTCTGGAACAAAATGACAAATTGGCCTGTGTGTGGAAACAGCCATGCCCATCACCTCGTCAGCACAGCACTTCAACCCAATCAGCGGTCATCAAGCTATTCTGATCACACAGCATCAGAAAAAAAATGGTCTGATCACCAATATATGTTCTCTGTTATATTATTATACATATATTAAACATAAGTTTAAATATTTTGAAATTAAAAAAATATAGATGTTTTAATAATTTCTTCTCATACCCCAGTGGTTAGTCTCATGAACCTTTCTTCAGTGTTCACTGCTTCAATCAACTAGAACACCGAAAGCACACTTGCAGTGGAATTGTCTTCCAAGTGGAATTTACATTTGGTTATGTCTTCTTGTGGCTATCACAATTAAACCTTTTAGATAGGGTTTATGAACTGAAAGGAACTTTACAGAGTATTTTGTCTAACGTAATCATTTTTCAGATGAAGGAAATGAGCCTAAGAGAAGTAAAAATAAGTACCACTGAATTGAAATATATTAGGATGTTGGAGAAAGATCCCAGGGTTAAAACTACTAAGTTCATGACCAAAAAAATTTAAAAAGGCAGAAGGACAGAGACAGAAAAGGAAGTGTCTAGGATTCTATCAGAAAATCACATGCAAAATCATCAGCGAACTGAAACTCTGAAGAGCTCAGTGGTCTCTTAAATTATTAAAAGCTCTTTAATGAGGAGGTATAGGAAATATATATAATAGAAATTATAGAGAAAATAAGACAGAGAAGCAATAACCAAAGAAATAAAAGTTGAAAAAATTTAAAGAGCTTTCTTCTTTACATTTTAATGTACTTTTATTATTATTTTTTAATGTATTTTTTGGATTGTTTATAATGAACATGTAGTGTTTAATCAGAAAACTCCACCATAAGGGGAATTACAAAATATGAAACAAACTGGCTTTAAGAATCATTAAAATACAAAAACAAAGACAAAAACTCTTTAAAAATGAAAGCAGACAAGTTCTTTGAGAGGAAATAAAAATGCTGAAGGACCCTCATGAATATGTATGTTGTTTTAGTTACTAAAAAATGAACTGGTTCCTTAAGTTACATATCTCTCTAGCACAGTCATAAACAGTGGTGACTATTTGTCAAATTATTCCTAGAACTGAAACCTTAAATTCTGAAATAACTTTGGGTTTTGTAAATCATCCTAAGGGACTCAATTTTTTGTTGATCTTTCTGCCATACCATACCACTGTGGAAACAACAAATGCAGAATGTAATGTCCTGATTTAAGCTAAACTGTGGAAGGAAATCAACCAAACCATTAAGCACCTTTGGAGGGGCAGGGACTGGAGAGGACGTTGGAAGAGACTTTCACTTTTTATTTTTATGATCACTCTAGTACTGTTTAAAATTTGTTATAATAAGCACATACTGCCTTTATAATTGGGAAAAAAAGAGGGTTATGGACATAGCACACACGATTGAGTACCCATACTTACATCATTAGTAGCTGTGAAATTTCAAAAATATTACCAATAAAATTTTAATACTCAATGTGTCAGAAAGTTCTAGGTAACATGTTATAAAAAGTAAGAGCATAGCCTCTAGAATCAAATTGCCCAATTACTGAGTCATGTTCCCTTGGACAAATGACAACCTCCCTGGACTGCATTTCCTCCTCTATCAAATGGGGGTCATAGTTCCCACCTCAAAAGGTGGTTGTAAGAATTCAATTATTTAAGACCTGAAGAATGCTTAGAACATTGCCTTGTACACAGTAAGTAGATCAGTAAGTGTTTGTCATTAACACTATCTTTTAATATTATTATTATTATTGTTCCAGAATTTTTTAATTTTAAGAGGAAAATAATTCCAATTCTATCTTCTGAGACCTCAGATACTTACTTGGAAGACAAGGCACTGAAGTGTCATAATTCACTAATTGATTCTTAGCCCTCTGTCTCCACATTTCTCCATCACACAGAAAGAGCCAAATAAACTTCCTCTTTACATTCCTTTTATTGTTATAGTATCAAACATAAAATCTGAATTTTAAAATATTAAAATTAAATATTGGGTTCAATGCTAAAATACGAATGAGACATGACGATGTTCTATATAAGAATACACTTCACTAACCTGATATAAGGCAAAACAGGGTCAACGTGGTGGAGTTCTATGGCAGTGATGTATGAAAATATGAAAGCAGCAGCTGTCCAAATGACAAGGGCTGAAGGAAGGAAACTGAGGCCTTGCTGAAACCACCACATCTCAAACAGGTCTTCTGAAGCAGAAACAAACAAATTAGGAAAGATTATTCACAAGTATGTCACCTATTCTACTTCAGCCACCCCGTCCCACAACCTTGTACATTTCTCACCCTCCTGCTTCACTTCTGATCAGCCCAGCACCATCTACTAACACCGGCTCTCTTTCAATTTCTTAGTAAATGGAACCAAGATTCACCCACTTCTTGTATCCAGAAATTTTTTCTCCCCTGTCCTTCTACGCATAATCAAGTACACCAAAGGCTGTTTATTCCACCTCCTAAATTTCTTCATATCTAACCCTTCTCTCCATCTTCACTGCCAGTACCCTACCTAAACCACCATCACTTCCCAACTAGATTATAAAAACTTCCTAAATGGTCCTCTCCTAGTCTGGACCACAGGCAATCTAGATTTCATTCTTAAATTGGAATGAGCCTTCTTATTCTGAAATACCAATCTGACCATTTTATTCTCCTTTGAAGAATCTCTGAGCGCCTCCCCTAGGCCCTTATAAGCTGTCTTTCCTCCTTAACATGGTCTATAAGGTCCTTTTACTGTCTAATCTCTATTGACGTTTCTACATTCGTCTCTGGCCACTTCTTTGATCTCAGTTATTTGATTTTGCTATTATCATCTTCATCCTCATTATAAAAGCAAACTACCATATGTCAGCAAGGCTACTAAGCACCTTAAATACGTGATCTCATTTACTGCTCACTACAGAATTTAGAGGTTATGAGAATTGCCCAAGGTCAGAGGGCTGCAGTAGACATGATTCAAACTCAGGCAGTTCCATTCTAATACCAATCACTATGCTATGTTGCCACAGAAAATTTCTTCCAAATGTGTTCAAAAATTTCAAAATTCCTCAAATGTGTCATGCCTTCTGGCGTGCCTTTGTCCACGATGTTTTGTCTGGATGTTGGTAAGTAGTAAGTGGTCAATAATATGAATTAGAAAACATTAGTGTATCTTCATACATTAAATTAAAAGAAAAATACAGAGGCACTTTCAAACATTAAGAAATTACTCCAACACACGTGAAAATAATTTCATGTTTGGAGTATCTTCTTACAGTTTGATGGATTGAAATTTAGTATTTCCCATGAGCTTTGTAAAACTTACAACTCTGATTTCCAAGATCCTCCAATGTGCTCAGCTTCCTCAGCTCAGACTGACCTTCCAAATAATGTCATCTCAGCCACTTTTGACTTGTACTTGTCACTTACTCAGATCATCTGACTTGTTGCTAAATATGTACATTTAACTTGTGCTACATAAGTTTCTTTTCCTTTCTCCCTGAAGTCACCATTATATTGCTTTGAGTAACTTCCTGTCTGAATTATCACAATCTCCTCTTTTCTGTTCTTTTTCCCAGATCAGTCCTTAATATTCTAGTGTAAGTTTCCCGAATAATAATTCTCAATTTCTATAAATCTCCAATAACTTCCAAAATCTTTCACGTCTCTCCTTTCATCTCTTTAAATGTTATTTTGTTTCTGATCAATTCGAATCTATAATCTTTAGGAGTCTAGTTTCATATTTGTCGGTTCTGCCAACCCTTGCGCATGTGTTTTTTTGGTTTTTGACTATGAGCCCCTGTCTGGATGATCTTAACTGGGAGTATTCTAAACAGCTTAGATTAAGGATAAATCATTGCAGGGAGAGTCGGTCTGTATTTTTGCCAGGCACTGTGGCACATCACTAACCTGGGCCAACTTTAATTTCTTGGCTTCCTTATTTTTTTAGACCACTTAGGTATGTAAATTTGAACCTTGAAGCTGAGTAATGCCAGACCCTGTAGTTTCAAGTTCTTATGTGGTTATCTTTATTTCCCCACCTGGAGCTGTGGTGAAAATGAATAAATTTCTTTGTGACCCCCCTGTGTCGGGAAGGCAGTATTCTTCCTAGCCCACCTTTCACTGAGTGTACAGATTTTTGAGGGTCCTGGCTGAACTGGAGAGAGGTGGTTCCAAGGCCATGAGCTGCACAATTTCAAGTAAAAATAACTACATTTTACTTTTTATGAAGAAAAGATATCCCCTGACACACGGGCATCATCCACACAAACTATCACGTGAATGGTGCCCCTTGGAGGAGAAAGCGTGGGAGGTCAAGGGGTATGAGTTCCATCTCTCTGCTTTGGGTGGGGAGCATGGGGAGCCTATCACATTCATCCTTAATTGTACTTTATTTCTGCTGCTAGCCAAAAGCACCCCCAAAGAGATGCACTGCTGGTTTACCACTCTGGTTTCAGCTCTCTTTGACTTTCTAGGCCTAGGAATTTCCCTTTCTTTCCTTCATGAACTGCTATGCATTTAAGAGGCTACTGTAATTTATTCAGCACTTGGGTGTTTTAGCAAAGGAGATTTTTAAAACATTTTGTCCACCCATGGCTAGAAGCATAACCTCCTCCTTTAATCGCTTTTGCCATGTCCAAATCCTTCTTACTATTCAAAATGGAGCTGAAATACCATCTTCTACTCACAACCTTCCCTAATCCCTTCAAATCTGGAATTAAGCACCCTTTCCTCTGAGAACACTTGATTTGCACATCTCTTACAGCTCATTATCTTTTATGGTATAAAAATCTGGGAGGGTGTCTGATGTGGATAAAATCCTTGATGTGGGACTCCACTTTACTACCCAAGCAGAGAAGAGGGCCTTGCTCATAGAAATTACTCAGTAAGTTTTTTTTTTTAATGAACAAACAGCCAAAATGAAATCCCTTTAAGCCCTCAAAAGGTTTATGATTTTCCTATTTCAGTACACAGTACCGGCCACCCCCAACTTACGATATAGTTCAACTTAAAAATTTTTCCACTTTATGATGGTGCAAAAGCAATAAGCATTCATTAGACATCACACTTCGAGTTTTGATCTCTTCCTGGGCTCGTGATGTGCAGCGTAATACTCTTGTGAAACAGCAGCAAGCCACAGCTCCCAGTCAGCCACACCATCCCAGGGTGAACAGCCGATTCCCTTATCACCATCTGTACCCACACAAGCACTCTGTTTTTCATTTTCAGTACAGTAGTCAATAAATTACATGAGAATTCAATACTTCATTATAAAATGGGCTTTGTGTTAGATGATTTTGCCCAACTGCAGACTAATACAAGTGTTTCAGCAAGTTTATGGTAGGTTAAGTTAAGCTACGTATGCTATTTCAGTAGGTTATACATATTAATGTATTATTGACTTCGGATATTTTCAGCTTACAATGGGTTTATTGGGATGTAACCCCATCAAAGGTGGAGGAAGATCTGTATGTGTTACCATTTTTCCAGGCCATCCAGATTCTAAGGCCTCAAAGTACCTTTAGGGTCTCTCTTCCAAAGCCCACACATGTTGTCACTAGGTGATGACAATTCTACCTCCAGCCATTTGCAACCATTCTTCCTTGTAGTCTACCAGTGTAGCCACTTAGGTCAGATTCTCAACTCTTTTGGTCTGCTTTTTCTCTTCCCCTCCATCCATTCTATACGCACTGCCAAATTAACATTCCTAAAATGTTTTTCTGCTCAAAAACTTTTTTTAAAATAAAACTGTGTGAACTTAGGCAAGCATCATTAATTTTTCTGAATTAGTTTCTCCTTTGGAAAATGCGGGTATTTTTGGCCAAGGCTGCGCTGCCCAATACAGTCACCACTAGCCATATGTTGGCTGTTGAAGTTAAAATTTCAATTGATTAAAAAAATTTTAATTTCAGCTCCTCAGGTGCACTAGACACATTTCAAGTGCTCAAAAGCCACAGGTGTCAAGTAGCTACCATTTAAGACGGTGAAAATACAGAACACTTCCATTATCGTAGAAAAGTTGGGCTGTGCCGGATAATTACTGCAGGGATTACGCTGCTGACATGGCACAAGTAAAGAACCTAAACACACTGGTGATACTGGTAGCTTTTAGTATTTACTGTTTATGGGCTAAAATAATACTCGCTTCAGAGAGGTTTTCTTTCAAGAACTAAATGAGATAACATACATAAGATACTCTCACAGGTGGTCAATAAATGTTTGTTCCTCTTTTAGAATGTGAAAGATGAATTACCTGTTTACAAGTTCACAAAATATCAGTCTTAAAATCTGCCCAAACCTTTACCTTTTGAAAATCGTGAAATCCACATACAAAAAAATAGAGGTTGTTTTGACCCAGATGCTCTTAAACATGTAAAATTTCAATTCAATGCACCAACACTGTAGGCAGAACACTATTCTATAGCATTATTAATTTTTTCTTTAAATAGTTGATACTCATGTATTTTATAATGATTTGTACCATCTAGAATTAATATTTTAAACCTGAGGTATCAATTTTCTTATTCTTTCTCCCATTAGACACTTTTCCCTTATCTCAAAAAGGATAAAATAAAATGAAAAACACAGAAGGAAAGACAATAATGAGGGAAGGCTGATAACTTAATATTAAGCAAAATAAAGCACAGACTAGTCCCTGTGATGCAATGGAAAGAACACAGCTGTGAGGTCAGATTTATCTAAGTGCAAATTCTAGCTTTTCATGTCCCAGCTGTATGATTTCAGGCAAGTTACTCAGCTTCTCTGAGTTACGGTATCCTGAAAGTAGCCATCTCAGAAGGCTGTTCCTTACAACAGAACAGAGTGGGCATATAATATAAAAATGATAGGTGATGTATCAATTCTGCACAACCACCACTAGCCACAGGGATGGGGAACGACAACACTTAATTCTTAGTATATATGAATCATTTTGGATTCCTATTTCCTTAAGCTTTTAGGGTTCTGGTTATCTGAACTGACATTTTAGAGAAGGAGCAGGGATTGAAATGGTTTACCAGTTTGCTAATGACTACTGAGAAACCTAAGTGCACCAACTAGGTGGGGCAGACTACTTACCTATGCGTTGTTATCACTGGAAAGCTGGAAGCACCGCTGGCTAACTGCCAACCAGGCAAAATTAATTTTAATGGTTTATAATTTAAGAAACTTTTCAAGATACTTGAAAATACGCAGGAATAAGCTTCACATACCAGTGAGAGTGTTTAACAAAATGTTCTTGCATCTCTCACCTATCTTCTCTGCTCTCCTTGAAGATCCATGAATCAGAACTGCAGCTACAATTTGTAAACTTCACAAATATTGAAGTGCCACTGGTAAAAAGACGAATTTCTTATGCTGTCTCCTCTAAGTGGTTACTGCTTAGAAACAATAAGAATAAATAGTCCAAGTGAAGAGAGAAAGCCCTAAGCTCCTTTTAGAGGTACATAGAATCATCAGGCCCAAAGCAAAGCATAATAGAAAATGGTTATTTTTCTTAACTGTAACTTGGCCTTCTAACAAATGTAATATTCTCGTAATGGTTACAAACTAAAGTCTAGAAGATTAAGGCGCTTTTTTGTAAACTGGATCAAATGTTATAGGGAGAGAAACGGTGGAGAATCCGAAAATGCAATGCAAATTACAGCTGTATTTGCGTACTGATTTACAAATTTAACTTTGGGGGAACTGGAAAAATGTAGCGTTTCGCAAACGTATCCTAATGTAAGCATGGTTGAGGACACAAAGGACGAGCCATTTATCTTTCTGTGTTGGGCACCCCGCGATACAATTGGGTGTAGCAGATTTGAGCTTCGCGTAAACACAAGGTCACACGGATCGCAATTTCAAATCTTCCTTCCGCCCCCGCCATCCCCCACCTCCGCCCCACACCAAGGAATCTGAGCCCAGCAGTGATAAAGGGAACGTATACTCAACCGCAGTTTGTTGTGGAATTGGGGCGAAGGTTCTTTGCAACCGCTTAAAAGAAATAAAACCAAGGAATTATTTACACCCACCGCTGCTTTATTCCGGAGGCGCAAAGCTCTTGGACGAAGATCTCGGCTACGCTTTGCCTGGGGCTGGGAAATGATGCAGGAGGCGGAGCTTGGCCCGGCTAGGGGCATGCGGGCTGGGGTTTAGAGGAGAAGACCAAGGACCTGGACGGAAAGGTGAGGCGCAGAGACCTGAGCCCAGCCTGCACCCGCTCCCGCCCCATCCCGGGTCCCGGGGAGCCCGCCCGCTGCTCCGGCCAGCACCCGGTCCCTCTCCCGCGCGTCGCGTACGGTAGTCCCTGGAGGCAGGGCGAGCCCGCACGCGACTCTCACGCCCGCCACGGAGGTCAAGGCTCCCAGCAGCATCCGCCTCCCCGACCCACCCGATCCCATCCTCTGACACACATGCCCTAGTGGAAGCTGAGCCTGTCCTCATCCCCTTTTTTGGCCTACCTTGCTTGGACGACCCAGCCAGTACTGGCCGCCGGGTCCGGAGCCTGCCGGCCGGACTGAGATGGGCGGAGCCCGGGGCGCGCTCCCGAGCAGCCTGGCGGGTCCCGGGGCGCGCTCACCGCCCGGAGAGGCGCGCTCCCGCCACCACCAGTTCCGACCCTGTATCCCTTTACGGCAATCGCGAAAGTGTCGTGAACGTGCTGCCGCGGATCAGAGTCACCCAGTCGGCTGGAGTCGGAGGTATTATTTCTAGGGGTGTGCTTTTGGGGGCCAGGGTAAGGCTGCCGGGCTCGCTCTTGTCTTGGGGATATGGCCAGGGTGTAAAGGACGTGTCGGAGGACACGACTTTCACGAGGGGTGGAGAGAGGGCTGCACGCTCTCGGGGTGGGGTATTGGAATATAGCTGTGTATGGACTCGCGCGGGGGGAACGCAGCCCTGCCTCGCGCGGGGGAGCCTCGCGCGCGGGGATGTGGGGAGGGCGAGGGGCGACTGCCCCTCTGGCCGCGGATGGAGAGATTGAGGCGGCGAATCGCCAGCGCGAGAGCCCGGGGCCTGCTATGCGAGGAGAGGAGAATCTCGGCGGCCGAGGCTGGGCGGGCCGAGGGCTGGGGGCGCTGTCCGTGCGGAACCGACCTTGCCTTTCAGGTCCACACCCTCCTGCTTGGGTGCTGCTAAGTCCACAAATCGAGTTGCATCCTGTGCCGGGTTTGCCCTCCCTTTGGAATAAGGTGCTGGTGTTTCGTGGCTGGGCCACACTTCTTGGTCAGCAAGTTTTCCAGAAATTTCAGCGTATATTGACAAGCTCTGAGGTTGCCAGCTAGGGTTTATTCCAGCAGTGTTCTTGGAAGAAGGGACAGAAGAGTTGCTAGTCTTTGCCGATGTTCCCAAGAACACTGGATGAATGAGGTCTGTTTCACTTGTCTTCTCCAATCAAGTGCTTGGCCATTTTGTGTCGTTTTGCCTTTTGCATCATTGGCATTAATATGTAATTTTGCTTGAAGTCTTTGAGTTCATTAATGAATCCATGTTATGATAGTAGGCAAATTGATAGTTATATTTAAACAAATATTACTGTGTTGTCTTTGTATGTGGACCAAGAAAAAAAGGTTCAGTTTCTGCTCTTGAACTAGTAGGAATATTTTCAGTGAGGGTATTGAATTGACAACACAAGTAAGGTTGGTAAAGGCATTTAGAGCATAAGTACTTTAGTACCTTTGGCGTTCACATAACATTCCAGAGACTGAAGTTCTAAAAGCATTTTGCTTCATACTCGTTTTGTGCTGAGCACAAAGCTACTTGTACAACTTGTTTTTACAGCTCTTCCATTTAAGAAATAAATTAGCCTCTGGTATTAACCTGTTCCAACAGAGGCGTCTTTATTTGTTCCCCAGTTATTATATTATTATTGAATATTTACAACTATGATTTCATAAATTCATTCTTCCTTTCCCACACCCAATCTCTTAAAATTTACATTATAAACACTATTAAATGTTTGCTGTTTAACTCTAAATTTGTTTTATAACCCCAGTTACGTTTTATTGCATAGTCAATTTGTTTTCTAGGAAGCAGTATACTTGTTCTTAAAAGAGAACTAAAAGTGATGGTGATACTCTTTTGAAAGTTATGCTGTGCTGTCTCTTTTAAGGAAATAGGAAAATAATCCATCAAATGCCAGGCTTTGGCTTTTTTTTTTTTTTCCTTCCCCCTGGAGGAAGTTATTTCTTTTTTTTTAAGAAATGCAAGATTTCACTTCAACAAACAGTAGATCTAAATTGTGTTACACAGTACTGTTTTAGCTTCCAAGTCTGCTGAAAAGGCTTTTGTTTTTGCTAACTTGTTCTGTGTGTCACTTGTTAAATAATGCTGAATGTAATCCTGTGATCCTATTAGTTATTTGTTTTTTTTTAACTTTTTATAATTTGCTCTGCCTCCCAAATAGTGTTGGCCATTAGTATTTTCCTTTAGTGGAGCTGTGAAAGTGGGAAAAGCTGTGTAGTCACCAGTTCCTGTGAAAGGACAGCCGACATACTGCTGAATCAATGCAGCTCAAAACTTGGCACCCTTAGACATGGGGGATGGGAATTCTGGAATTTCCCGCTACAGGTTGGATATTGTGTAAGCTTACCTTATGCTCTGCTCGGCAGTTGGAGATGCCTTTTTGAGTGTGTTACTTGTCAGATGTTCCCCAGTGCAGAACACAGGAATCATGTAGGCAGCATGCTATTATCCTCAGCTGCTATTCTGCATCAGATGCTCAGATGTTCTGCATCATAGATTTAAGGTCTACAAATTGTGTATAATTTTAGTAAAGGTATTCATTTAATATCTCTGGTTTTATTTTTGTACCTTTGTTGGGTTCCCCATAAATATTCACGCCTGCACAAAGAAGAATTTTGTTAGACCGTCTCTGCCCCCTCCTCTGAACTCCCCCAACAGTTTGTTCACAGTATGTTATAACAGCTGTTTACAAGACTCCCTGCCCTTACTTTGAGTTTGAGGGCATGGATGGTATATTTCAACCTTTCTGTTTCCTCAGAGTCTAGAACCACTAGGTGCTCATTAAATATTAGATGAATCACATTTGTTCACTGTTCCACAAATAAGTACTGATTACCTACTTAGTGTTAGGTTTGGTATAAGATTCTGGGAAAAGAATGTTAAGATAGACATGGCTCCTGCACTCCTGTGTCTTACATACCAGTGTGGGGAAAAGACCAGAAAACATCATCAACTAACAAAAACATTCAAAATGTGGTTAAGTGCTATGAAAGGAGCATCACATTAGATCAGGTTATGTCGCCGAGGAGGGAAATTTGCTGATTACAAGTGGAAAGGTTGCAATAGCTATAGGACAGTAATCAGTATTATCATAAATGAATTCCGGGTGATAAGAATTTTTAACTGTTTTAAGTACTCACTTTTACTATTATGGTTTATGAAAATATATCCTCACTTAACAAATAGGCTGTTCCAAAAAATTCTTGGTTTCTTGATAAGCTCATTGATGACTTTCCATAACATCCAAATAAAATCTCAACTCCTTGCCAAGGTCTATGAACCTTTGCATTGTCTGGCTTTTCAGATTTTATTTTATCTCACCCTTTCATCTGTTTTACTACTGTCCAGCCATAGTCATTGCAGAGGTCCCTGAGTGAGAGACAAGATCACTCGTATTCAGAGCCTGTTCTCTGGGACTGTTCTTGCTCTTGAAATGGCAACCTCCTTCTCTTCCTCTGAATTTGGAATAAGTGCTTCTTCTCCGTGGACTTCAACAACCTTATCTAAAATCTGCACCCTCAACTGTTTCCTGGCTCCACACCTTGTTTTCCTCATAGTGCCCATCAGAGTGTGTAATGTTATTTGCTTGTTTACCTGTTTTTAGTTTTTTTTCCCATTGGACATGGGAGCTGGGACCATGTCTGTCTTGCTTACTGCACTCGTATATTGGCTGAATGCTTTTGGAACTTGGAATCCATTTTCTTATAAAAACTTGGGACTGCTGCCTAGGTTTGTAGGCTAGCCAGCAATAATTTTAATTTTTTGCATTAATTTTTTAGTTCCTTGTAGTGTGGATAGAAAAGAATATTACCCCTTCCACCTTTTGGGCATCAGCTTGACTCTACATAAAAATCTCAAGTGGTTAAAATAATTTTTGTGATGTTTGTACCTCCTTTCCGTATTCTCACTTCACATCCTTTTTCCCTTTCTCTCCATAGAATCTGATCTCCTATTGTAGCAGCCTACACTGTCCTGCTCCCTTGAATATGCTTGCTTTTCACATGCTGAAATTCAGAAACTCCTGTCTTTTTCCTGAGATAGTTTTCATGGCAGTAGCCTCCTGGTCTCAGGTGTGACGGGAGGAAGGAAGAGTGGAGATGGATCTGTGGCAGTGGCAGTGACAGCAAGGTGGCTACCTGTATGTGTTGAAAGTGAAGTAGGTAGCTATATGTCAGGGGCTATATGTGTCTGCGTTTTTCTTTGCAATCTGGTTGCTAATAAGGTTCACAGAGACAATGTTGCCAAATTGAAATACTCTTTTTTTCCATGTATGAATTATATAATGACTAGATCTAGAAAGGTCTGTCAAAACGTAGATTGTTCTAAAAGAGAAATAGAAGGGAAAAAAAAATCTAGGTTAGAGGGGGGAAAACATTTAGAAGGAAGTATCAGCTTATCATGTAGTCCTGCCAAATGCTCAAACTTAAAACCATTAGGATCAGTTGCTTGTACTTGTTTAGTGCCAAAAGCAGGCCAGCATCCTCAATATGTCACTTTATCTTTTTTAAACTATTGGAGAATGGAACACTACAATAATAAAATATAAATTGAATTGGCTCAACTTTTTATTCCCATTTTAAGTGGAATTACATAAGAGCTGATTGATTATAGCTTACCGAGTAGGAAAATACATTATTCTATTTGACTTTTGAGAATTTGGCTGCTTCATGTTACATTATTTTGGTGGTTATCACTCTCATTTCTTCTAAAATGATTTTGTTGTTTGATATTATATAAATATTGCTTTAAAACGGTTTTAATCAAGTACTTTGTGATCCAGTTGGGTGTGTGGAAGAATTCTTTGAAGTAGCTGGAAATTAGCTTTAATTTGCCTTGGTTTGAAAATTATTCCAATATTTTTATTTCAGAGCACTTTTGTTAGTTAAATAGTGGCACTGATGATTCTTTTGAGACTTTTGAAAATTTATTTAAGTCCGA